>NC_135232.1:681851977-682154477 GCF_051348905.1 Ranitomeya variabilis | reverse complement strand
CGAGGGGCGTTGTGTGGGTCAGGGCGGCCGCAGAGGCGCAGGCAGCCAAACAATGATGCCAGAAGACGGGCAGCGCTACCAAGGGGGTTGCAGCGTGTCATTACAAAGGAAAGTCACACCACCGGGACGGTTAAATGGTCACACAGAGGACACATTTTAGACGTGTTTTCAGTTCCACATGTGCGAGGAGAATACGTTTATGAGCCACCTTGCACACATGCAGCATTACCGCTGTACAAGGTGGCCTTTAAAACGTACAAACGCCTGGGGGAGGGGGGACAGGTTCCCTTCAATTTCATTTCTTGTGTCTGCGTGGCTTTTGCAGGACACGATGCCGGCTGCACAGCAGGGGAACAGCTGGCGGTGCTGAACCCCACTGACACATTGGCTGGTGTTTTTCTCTGTGCAGCTAGCAGTACCGGGCCCCAACTGGCGGTGTTGGAGCCCGTGGTCAGCAGGAGGAGGAGATGGAGCAGAGTGTAGGCCGAAGCCTGCACTGGCGGCAGCTTTTGGGTCTGTTGTGCCTGCGTGGCAGTTGCAGGACACGTTGCCGGCTGCACAGCAGGGGTACAGCTGGCGGTGCTGAACCCCACTGACACATTGGCTGGTGTTTTTCTCTGTGCAGCTAGCACATCTGGGCCCCAACTGGCGGTGTTAGAGCCCAGGGTCAGCAGGAGGAGCAGGGGGAGCGGAGTGTAGGCCGAAGCCTGCACTGGAGCAAGTTGAAAGGAAACCTTTAAACCCCCCCCCCCCCAGGCGTTTGTAGCTGGAAGAGCCATCGTGTACACCACTAATGCTGGAAAAGGTAAACTAGTTAGCTCTTTTAATTATGGTCCTTGCAGATGCTGAACCTAACACTTATGAAATGTGTCCCCTCACAGCGTTCAACCGTCCGGTAGGTGGAACTTTCCTTTGTCATGTGACGCAGCACAGCCGTCATTTTTACCCCCTTGGCGCCGTGCGCCGCCTCCTCAGCGTTGTTTGAATCTGTCCCGGAGCCTGCGCTGTTAGGTTACCCCTTGGCCATGCACACATTTCGCGCTGCCCGTCTTCTGACATCATTTGCTGTCAGGCTGGCTGCGCCTGTGTGGGTGCGCTGTCCGAGATTCAGCCTCGCGGTGTCGTGTAATGTAATCCCACTGCGGGCCTGGGATCCGTGGCCATGCGCAGTGCATATCCTCACCTCTCACTCCCCTCCCTACGGCTTCTTCAGACTGTGCGGTGTCACGGCCGTGGCATGCTATTAGGGATCAGCTGACACCGAACAGTCTTTAGAAGCCGTAGGGAGGGGAGTGAGAGGCGAGGATATGCACTGCGCATGGCCACGGATCCCAGGCCCGCGGTGGGATTACATTACACGACACTGCGAGGCTGAATCTCGGACAGCGCACACACACAGGCGCAGCCAGCCTGACAGCAAATGATGTCAGAAGACAGGCAGCGCTGTCATGATTCTCAATGGCGAGAGAACATAGCCCAGCATATATAAGAACTAGCTCTTGGAAGATGGAATCTAAACTGACCATGAACTAAACCTGCCGCACAATTAACAGTGGCCGGGTAGCGTGCCTACGTTTTATCCCTAGACGCCCAGCGCCAGCCGGAGGACTAACTAATCCTAGCAGAGGAAAATACAGTCCTGGCTCACCTCTAGAGAAATTTCCCCAAAAGGCAGACAGAGGCCCCCACATATATTGGCGGTGATTTTAGATGAAATGACAAACGTAGTATGAAAATAGGTTTAGCAAAATCGAGGTCCGCTTACTAGATAGCATGAAGACAGAAAGGGCACTTTCATGGTCAGCAGAAAACCCTATCAAAACACCATCCAGAAATTACTTTAAGACTCTAGCATTAACTCATAACACCAGAGTGGCAATTTCTGCTCACAAGAGCTTTCCAGACACAGTAACGAAACAGCAGCTGTGAACAGGAACAAAATGCAAAAACACACAAGGACAAAAGTCCAACTTAGCTAGGAGTTGTCTAGTAGCAGGAACATGCACAGAAGGCTTCTGATTACATTGTTGACCGGCATGAAACTGACAGAGGAGCAAGGTTATATAGCGACTCCCACATCCTGATAGGAGCAGGTGAACAGAGGGGATGATGCACACAAGTACAATTCCACAAGTGGCCACCGGGGGAGCCCAGAATCCAATTTCACAACACTTAACATTGTTAAAACACTGCGGGGCTGGGATTCAGGGCCTGGCGCAGCACATATGTTCGCCTCTGACACTCGGGTCCTTACACCCGCTTCAGACTGTGTGGCGTCATCTGATCCCTTATCGCATGCCACGGCCATGAAGCCGCACAGTCCGCAGAAGGCGGAAGGAGATGAGGGACAGGCGAACTGATGCACTGATCATGCCCGTCAATCACACCCTCGCAGTCCCAATAAATAAGACAACGAGGGGCGTTGTGTGGGTCAGGGCGGCCGCAGAGGCGCAGGCAGCCAAACAATGATGCCAGAAGACGGGCAGCGCTACCAAGGGGGTTGCAGCGTGTCATTACAAAGGAAAGTCACACCACCGGGACGGTTAAATGGTCACACAGAGGACACATTTTAGACGTGTTTTCAGTTCCACATGTGCGAGGAGAATACGTTTATGAGCCACCTTGCACACATGCAGCATTACCGCTGTACAAGGTGGCCTTTAAAACGTACAAACGCCTGGGGGAGGGGGGACAGGTTCCCTTCAATTTCAGTTCTTGTGTCTGCGTGGCTTTTGCAGGACACGATGCCGGCTGCACAGCAGGGGAACAGCTGGCGGTGCTGAACCCCACTGACACATTGGCTGGTGTTTTTCTCTGTGCAGCTAGCAGTACCGGGCCCCAACTGGCGGTGTTGGAGCCCGTGGTCAGCAGGAGGAGGAGATGGAGCAGAGTGTAGGCCGAAGCCTGCACTGGCGGCAGCTTTTGGGTCTGTTGTGCCTGCGTGGCAGTTGCAGGACACGTTGCCGGCTGCACAGCAGGGGTACAGCTGGCGGTGCTGAACCCCACTGACACATTGGCTGGTGTTTTTCTCTGTGCAGCTAGCACATCTGGGCCCCAACTGGCGGTGTTAGAGCCCAGGGTCAGCAGGAGGAGCAGGGGGAGCGGAGTGTAGGCCGAAGCCTGCACTGGAGCAAGTTGAAAGGAAACCTTTAAACCCCCCCCCCCCAGGCGTTTGTAGCTGGAAGAGCCATCGTGTACACCACTAATGCTGGAAAAGGTAAACTAGTTAGCTCTTTTAATTATGGTCCTTGCAGATGCTGAACCTAACACTTATGAAATGTGTCCCCTCACAGCGTTCAACCGTCCGGTAGGTGGAACTTTCCTTTGTCATGTGACGCAGCACAGCCGTCATTTTTACCCCCTTGGCGCCGTGCGCCGCCTCCTCAGCGTTGTTTGAATCTGTCCCGGAGCCTGCGCTGTTAGGTTACCCCTTGGCCATGCACACATTTCGCGCTGCCCGTCTTCTGACATCATTTGCTGTCAGGCTGGCTGCGCCTGTGTGGGTGCGCTGTCCGAGATTCAGCCTCGCGGTGTCGTGTAATGTAATCCCACTGCGGGCCTGGGATCCGTGGCCATGCGCAGTGCATATCCTCACCTCTCACTCCCCTCCCTACGGCTTCTTCAGACTGTGCGGTGTCACGGCCGTGGCATGCTATTAGGGATCAGCTGACACCGAACAGTCTTTAGAAGCCGTAGGGAGGGGAGTGAGAGGCGAGGATATGCACTGCGCATGGCCACGGATCCCAGGCCCGCGGTGGGATTACATTACACGACACTGCGAGGCTGAATCTCGGACAGCGCACACACACAGGCGCAGCCAGCCTGACAGCAAATGATGTCAGAAGACAGGCAGCGCTGTCATGATTCTCAATGGCGAGAGAACATAGCCCAGCATATATAAGAACTAGCTCTTGGAAGATGGAATCTAAACTGACCATGAACTAAACCTGCCGCACAATTAACAGTGGCCGGGTAGCGTGCCTACGTTTTATCCCTAGACGCCCAGCGCCAGCCGGAGGACTAACTAATCCTAGCAGAGGAAAATACAGTCCTGGCTCACCTCTAGAGAAATTTCCCCAAAAGGCAGACAG
Source organism: Ranitomeya variabilis (assembly GCF_051348905.1). Lineage (NCBI taxonomy): Eukaryota > Metazoa > Chordata > Amphibia > Anura > Dendrobatidae > Ranitomeya > Ranitomeya variabilis. The sequence continues at coordinate 682,150,386 of NC_135232.1, read as the reverse complement.
AGGCCCCCACATATATTGGCGGTGATTTTAGATGAAATGACAAACGTAGTATGAAAATAGGTTTAGCAAAATCGAGGTCCGCTTACTAGATAGCAGGAAGACAGAAAGGGCACTTTCATGGTCAGCTGAAAACCCTATCAAAACACCATCCAGAAATTACTTTAAGACTCTAGTATTAACTCATAACACCAGAGTGGCAATTTCAGATCACAAGAGCTTTCCAGACACAGTAACGAAACAGCAGCTGTGAACTGGAACAAAATGCAAAAACAAACTAGGACGAAAGTCCAACTTAGCTGGGAGTTGTCTAGTAGCAGGAACATGCAAAGAAAGGCTTCTGATTACATTGTTGACCGGCATGAAACTGACAGAGGAGCAAGGTTATATAGAGACTCCCACATCCTGATGGGAACAGGTGAACAGAGAGGATAATGCACACAAGTTCAATTCCACCAGTGGCCACCGGGGGAGCCCAGAATCCAATTTCACAACAGTACCCCCCCCCTCAAGGAGGGGGCACCGAACCCTCACCAGAACCACCAGGGCGATCAGGATGAGCCCTATGAAAGGCACGGACAAGATCGGAGGCATGAACATCAGAGGCAGTCACCCAAGAATTATCCTCCTGACCGTATCCCTTCCATTTGACCAGATACTGGAGTTTCCGTCTGGAAACACGGGAGTCTAAGATCTTTTCCACAACCCTGCAGCATCTGGCAGAGGAATTATACCCACAGTGGGAAAAGTGAGGAGAAGCCAAAAGTAGAGGACAAATCCAAGCTCAGAGGGTTAATATTACCCAGTAACAAAAACCAAGTGAAACGACCTCATGAAGGTGGGACATCCGAGTCCGATCTCCTCAGCCAGTATTCGTTTTCCCAGAATAAGAAACCAAAAGTAGAAAGTGAAGATAATGTAGCGAAGCTGAAGATCCATTTCAAACAGGTGAACACAGAGCCATTCAAGGATTAGAAGGAGAGAAAGAGAGGAAGGCTGCAGTATAGGCAGACTAGCAAGTGATTCAATTATGAGCACACTCAGAACTAGAGAAAAAAAAAAAAAAAAATTTCAGCAGACTTCTTTTTTCTCTCCTTTCTCAGCCAATAATTTAACCCTTTTGGGCCGGTCAAACTGTCATGATTCTCAATGGCGAGAGAACATAGCCCAGCATATATAAGAACTAGCTCTTGGAAGATGGAATCTAAACTGACCATGAACTAAACCTGCCGCACAATTAACAGTGGCCGGGTAGCGTGCCTACGTTTTATCCCTAGACGCCCAGCGCCAGCCGGAGGACTAACTAATCCTAGCAGAGGAAAATACAGTCCTGGCTCACCTCTAGAGAAATTTCCCCAAAAGGCAGACAGAGGCCCCCACATATATTGGCGGTGATTTTAGATGAAATGACAAACGTAGTATGAAAATAGGTTTAGCAAAATCGAGGTCCGCTTACTAGATAGCAGGAAGACAGAAAGGGCACTTTCATGGTCAGCTGAAAACCCTATCAAAACACCATCCAGAAATTACTTTAAGACTCTAGTATTAACTCATAACACCAGAGTGGCAATTTCAGATCACAAGAGCTTTCCAGACACAGTAACGAAACAGCAGCTGTGAACTGGAACAAAATGCAAAAACAAACTAGGACGAAAGTCCAACTTAGCTGGGAGTTGTCTAGTAGCAGGAACATGCAAAGAAAGGCTTCTGATTACATTGTTGACCGGCATGAAACTGACAGAGGAGCAAGGTTATATAGAGACTCCCACATCCTGATGGGAACAGGTGAACAGAGAGGATGATGCACACAAGTTCAATTCCACCAGTGGCCACCCGGGGAGCCCAGAATCCAATTTCACAACACAGCGCGAAATGTGTGCATGGCCAAGGGGTAACCTAACAGCGCAGGCTCCGGGACAGATTCAAACAACGCTGAGGAGGCGGCGCACGGCGCCAAGGGGGTAAAAATGACGGCTGTGCTGCGTCACATGACAAAGGAAAGTTCCACCTACCGGACGGTTGAACGCTGTGAGGGGACACATTTCATAAGTGTTAGGTTCAGCATCTGCAAGGAGCACCACGAAAAGAGGCACTTTTTCCCTTTGCATCATTACTGCTGCACAAGGTGGCTCCTTCAGTAACAAACGCCTGGGGGGGGGGGGACAGGTTCCCTTAAATTTAACTTGTTGTGCCTGCGTGGCGGTCGCAGTACACGTTGCCGTATACACAGCAGGGGAACAGCTGGCGGTGCTGAACCCCACTAACACATTTACGAGGTGTTTGGCTCTGTGCGTACAGCACTTCTGGACGGCAACTGGCGGTGTTGGAGCCCAGGGACAGGTGGAGGAGGAGGAGGTTGGAGGAGGTTGGAGGAGGTAGGAGGGATTGCCACACACACAGCAGGGGAACAGCTGATGTTACTGAACCCCAATAACAGAGGAGGGACTGTTGACTGTGCGTACAGCACTTCTGGACGGCAACTGGCGGTGTTGGAGCCCAGGGACAGGTGGAGGAGGAGGAGGTTGGAGGAGGTAGGAGGGATTGCCACACACACAGCAGGGGAACAGCTGACGTTACTGAACCCCAATAACAGAGGAGGGACTGTTGACTGTGCGTACAGCACTTCTGGATGGCAACTGGCGGTGTTGGAGCCCAGGGACAGGTGGAGGAGGAGGAGGTTGGAGGAGGTTGGAGGAGGTAGGAGGGATTGCCACACACACAGCAGGGGAACAGCTGACGTTACTGAACCCCAATAACAGAGGAGGGACTGTTGACTGTGTGTACAGCACTTCTGGACGGCAACTGGCGGTGTTGGAGCCCAGGGACAGGTGGAGGAGGAGGAGGTTGGAGGAGGTTGGAGGAGGTAGGAGGGATTGCCACACACACAGCAGGGGAACAGCTGACGTTACTGAACCCCAATAACAGAGGAGGGACTGTTGATTGTGCGTACAGCACTTCTGGACGGCAACTGGCGGTGTTGGAGCCCAGGGACAGGTGGAGGAGGAGGAGGTAGGAGGAGGTAGGAGGGATTGCCACACACACAGCAGGGGAACAGCTGACATTACTGAACCCCAATAACAGAGGAGGGACTGTTGACTGTGCGTACAGCACTTCTGGACGGCAACTGGCGGTGTTGGAGCCCAGGGACAGGTGGAGGAGGAGGAGGTTGGAGGAGGTTGGAGGAGGTAGGAGGGATTGCCACACACACAGCAGGGGAACAGCTGACGTTACTGAACCCCAATAACAGAGGAGGGACTGTTGACTGTGCGTACAGCACTTCTGGACGGCAACTGGCGGTGTTGGAGCCCAGGGACAGGTGGAGGAGGAGGTTGGAGGAGGTTGGAGGAGGTAGGAGGGATTGCCACACACACAGCAGGGGAACAGCTGACGTTACTGAACCCCAATAACAGAGGAGGGACTGTTGACTGTGCGTACAGCACTTCTGGACGGCAACTGGCGGTGTTGGAGCCCAGGGACAGGTGGAGGAGGAGGAGGTTGGAGGAGGTTGGAGGAGGTAGGAGGGATTGCCACACACACAGCAGGGGAACAGCTGACGTTACTGAACCCCAATAACAGAGGAGGGACTGTTGACTGTGCGTACAGCACTTCTGGACGGCAACTGGCGGTGTTGGAGCCCAGGGACAGGTGGAGGAGGAGGAGGTTGGAGGAGGTTGGAGGAGGTAGGAGGGATTGCCACACACACAGCAGGGGAACAGCTGACGTTACTGAACCCCAATAACAGAGGAGGGACTGTTGACTGTGCGTACAGCACTTCTGGACGGCAACTGGCGGTGTTGGAGCCCAGGGACAGGTGGAGGAGGAGGAGGTTGGAGGAGGTTGGAGGAGGTAGGAGGGATTGCCACACACACAGCAGGGGAACAGCTGACGTTACTGAACCCCAATAACAGAGGAGGGACTGTTGACTGTGCGTACAGCACTTCTGGACGGCAACTGGCGGTGTTGGAGCCCAGGGACAGGTGGAGGAGGAGGAGGTTGGAGGAGGTAGGAGGGATTGCCACACACACAGCAGGGGAACAGCTGACGTTACTGAACCCCAATAACAGAGGAGGGACTGTTGACTGTGCGTACAGCACTTCTGGACGGCAACTGGCGGTGTTGGAGCCCAGGGACAGGTGGAGGAGGAGGAGGTTGGAGGAGGTTGGAGGAGGTAGGAGGGATTGCCACACACACAGCAGGGGAACAGCTGACGTTACTGAACCCCAATAACAGAGGAGGGACTGTTGACTGTGCGTACAGCACTTCTGGATGGCAACTGGCGGTGTTGGAGCCCAGGGACAGGTGGAGGAGGAGGAGGTTGGAGGAGGTTGGAGGGATTGCCACACACACAGCAGGGGAACAGCTGACGTTACTGAACCCCAATAACAGAGGAGGGACTGTTGACTGTGCGTACAGCACTTCTGGACGGCAACTGGCGGTGTTGGAGCCCAGGGACAGGTGGAAAAGCAGAGGAACACAATGTAGGCCGAAGCCTGAGAAAGTCGAAAGGGAACCTTTAACCCCCCCCCCCCAAGGCGTTTGTAGCTGAAAGAGCCAGCTTGTGCAGCACAAAAGATGCAAAAGGAAAAGGTGGCTCTTTTCATCATGCTCCTTGCAAACACAGAACTAAACACTTATAAAATGTGTCCCCTGCAACCGTAAAACCGTCCTGGAGGTGGGACTTTCCTTCGTAATGTGACGCAGCACAGCCGTCATTCCTACCCCCCCCGGCGACGCGCACTGGCTCCTCAGCGATGTTTGATTCTGTCCCGGAGCCTGCGCTGTTATGTTATCCCGTGGCCAGGCACACTTAGCGCTTCCCGTCGTCTGGCATCATTTGGTGTCAGGATGGCTGCGCCTGTGCGGCCGCGCTGGCAGAGAGCCCGCCTCGCAGTGTCTTCTGATTTAATCCCACCGCGGGCCTGGGATCCATGGACATGCGCAGTGCATATCCTCGCCTCTCACTCCCCTCCCTACGGCTTCTTAAGACTGTGCGGTGTCACGGCCGTGGCATGCTATTAGGGACCAGCTGACACCGAACAGTCTGAAGAAGCCATAGGGAGATAAGTGAGAGGTGGAGGTTCAGATATGCACTGCGCATGTCCATGGATCCCAGGCCCCCAGTGGGATTAAATCAGAAGACACTGCGAGGCGGGCTCTCTGCCAGCGCGGCCGCACAGGCGCAGCCATCCTGACACCAAATGATGCCAGAAGACGGGCAGCGCTAAGTGTGCCTGGCCACGGGATAACATAACAGCGCAGGCTCCGGGACGGAATCAAACAACGCTGAGGAGCGGGTGCGCGGCGCCGGGGGGGTAGGAATGACGGCTGTGCTGCGTCACATTACGAAGGAAAGTCCCACCTCCGGGACGGTGTTACGGTATCAGTGGACACATTTTATAAGTGTTAAGTTCTGCGTGTGCAAGGTGCTAAACAAAAATAGCTACCTTTTCCTTGTGCAGCATTACTGCTGCACAAGGTGGCTCTTTCAGTAACAAACGCCTTGGGGGGGGGGGGGACAGATTCCCTTACATTTCAGTTGTTGTGTCAGCGTGGCGGTCGCATGACACATTGCCGGCTACACAGCTGGGGATCAGCTGACGTTACTGAAACCCAATAACACTGGGTCGTATGTTTTGACTGTGCAGACGGCACTTCTGAGCCTCAACTGGCGGTGTTGGAGCCCAGGAATTTAAGTTCAGGTGGTAGAAAGATGAACACAACAGGAGACCTGGATAACGTATACAGTGACCTAATTATTTAATCAGGAGGAGGAGTGGCAAATTCCTGCGAGATCCAGGCCTTGTTCATTTTCAGGAAAGTAAGCCAGTCAACGTTATCGGAGGATAGTCGCATGCGACGGTCAGTTAGTACACCACCTGCAGCACTAAAGACACGTTCCGATAATACACTGGCCGCAGGGCAAGACAGCACCTCCAATGCATACTGGCTTAGCTCTGGCCATGTATCCAGCTTTGAGACCCAAAACTTGAAAGGGGAAGAGCCGTCTGGGAGTACAGCAAGAGGGCAAGACATGTAGTCTGTCACCATCTGACGGAACCGTTGCCTCCTGCTGACTGGAGCCATCTGTGATGGTGTAGACTTTTGTGGGGGGCACAGAAAACTGTGCCACAGTTGGGCCATACTGGTCTTGCCTTGGGCAGAGGCACTGCTTCTGCTCCCTCTTTGTGCAGAGCCTCCACCACTGCCTGGACGCACTGAGCTGCTTTGGAATGCACTAGCAGCACTTCTCTCAGTTGGAATGGAGAAGATGATGGAATTGACCAGTGTGTCTTGGTACTCCCGCATTTTTCGCTCCCGGTTCAACGGTGTGATGAGGCTTTCTACGTTGTCCCGGTAGCGAGGATCGAGGAGGGTGAACACCCAATAATCAGACATGTTGAGAATGTGGGCGATGCGGCGGTCGTTTCTCAGGCACTGCAGCATGTAATCCACCATGTGCTGCAGACTGCCAACTGCCCAAGAAACGCTGTCCCCTGCTGGAGGCGTGATCTCTGCCTGCTCGTCATCACCCCACCCTCGCTGTACACACTGAGTACTGGACAATTCGGTAACTCCCTCCTCTGGACGGACGTCTTCCTCCTCCATTGACTCCTCCTCATCCTCCTCACAAACTGTCCCCTGCCTACGCGTTTGTGAGGAACCACGTGGCGCTGACTGTCCAGAAGATGATGGAAATGGTGAATCCTCATCCTCCACCTCTTCCACAACATCATCCCTTAGCGCTTGCAGTGATTTTTCAAGCAGGCAGATAAGGGGGACAGTCATGCTGACTAGTGCATCATCTGCACTCGCCATCCGCGTGGAATAATCAAAGGGACGCAAAACCTGGCAGACGTCATTCATAGTGGCCCACTCTGTGGTTGTGAAGTCTGTACGGCGCTGACTGCGACTTTTTTGCGCCTGAAGCAGCTGGTACTCCATTACAGCTTGCTGCTGCTCACACAACCGCTCCAACATATGTAACGTGGAATTCCACCTGGTAGGTAGGTCACATATGATGCGATGTTCCGGCAGGCGGTGTCGGCGCTGCAGAGCCGCAATGCGCGCTTTTGCCGTGCTGGAACGCCGCAAGTGAGCACACTCTAGGCGGACCTTGTGCAGCAGTGCATCAAGATCCGGATAGTCCCTCAAAAAGCTCTGCACGACCAAATTGAGCACATGTGCCAGACATGGGATGTGAGTGAGGTTGCCGAGGCCCAGAGCTGCCACCAGATTTCGGCCATTATCACACACTACCATGCCTGGCTGGAGATTCGCTGGCACAAACCACACATCGCTCTCCTGCTTGATGGCATTCCAGAGCTCCTGCGCTGTATGGCTACGATTCCCCCAAAAAATTAATTTCAACACGGCCTGTTGACGTTTGGTCACGGCTGTGCTCATGTCGGTCGTAACAGGTACACGTTCATCACGGGTCCATGTGGAGGTGGACTGTGACGGCTCCTGCAGCGATGATTCTGAGGAACTGGTGTAAGAGGAGGAGTCAATGCGTACAGAATGGATTCCTGCAATCCTTGGAGTGGGCAGGACACGTCCTGCGCCACTCGCACGGTCTGTACCCGGCTCAACGACATTAACCCAATGGGCAGTGAGGGAAAGGTATCGCCCCTGTCCATGTTGACTGGTCCACGCATCGGTGGTGAGGTGGACCTTGCTACTGACGGCGTTCAGTAGCGCGTGTTTTATGTGTCCCTCCACATGCTTGTGCAGGGCAGGGACGGCTTGCCTGCTGAAGTAAAAGCGGCTGGGCACATTGTACTGTGGGACTGCCAATGACATCAAGTCACGGAAGCTGTCAGTCTCCACCAGCCTGAATGACAGCATTTCCAGTGACAGAAGTTTGGCAATGCCTGCAGTCAGAGCCTGTGCTCGTGGGTGGTTTGACGAGAAAGGCCGCCTTTTCTCCCATGCCTGTACTACCGATGGCTGTAGACTGGGCTGGGAGTGTGTGGATGACTGGGAAAGTGGTGCTGCGGGTGGAATTACAGCGGGTCTCTGGACAACAGGGCCAGAGGTTCTTCCACGGCGATCCTGGGAGGAAGCCGAACCAGCTGCGTGTGAGCTAGAGGAAGAGGCAACACGAGCTGAAGAGGTGGTAGCTGCCGCTGTTGGTTGGCCTACCTCTTCAGTGTGTTTTTCTAACTCCGCCGGGTGCCTGTTGCGCACATGTTTCCACATGTTGGAGGTATTGAGGTTGCTGACATTTCGACCTCTTTTGACTTTTTGATGACACACGTTGCATCTGACATAGCAAATGTCATCTGCAACTGTGTCAAAAAAGGACCAGGCACTGCAAGTCTTGGGAGCGCCCTTTTTGGCTTTTGGAAGAGACATGCTCCTAACGGGTGCCAAAGCGGAGGCTGCAGGATCCGCAGTCTTCCCCCTCCCTCTTTGGGCCGTACGGGGAATCTCTTCCTCAGAGCTGCTCCCACCACCTTCCTGTCCCTCACGCCAAGATGGGTCGAGGACCTCATCATCTACACTACCCTCTGCCCCCAACTGCTCCTCCTGGGTAGTCTCAGCAGCAGAGCACGCACCAGTAAGTGGCACCTGAGTGTCATCATCAGCTGATGCGGCCTGCGATGTGGTGACCGGAGCCACTGGCCCACCCGCCTCTTCAGAGGAAGACAGAAAAAGCTGTTGGGCATCACTGCACCCTGCCTCTTCTTCCATTTCTCCAATGCTGCTTGGCTGGCCCCCTGTTTCCAAGCCAAGAGATTCAGAGAACAGAAGTAGAGATGGCTCCTGTCCTGGGCTCTCTGTCTGCCTGGGCAATTTGGCAGGTGGTGAAGAGACAGATGGCTGCTCTCCAGTGCTCTGTGTCTGAGAGGATGTGGCACTAATGGAAGTTGATGCATTAGCTGCCATCCATCCGACAACAGCTTCAATTTGTTCTTGACGCAGCAGCGGTGTACGGCGCTCTGACACAAAGCTGCGCATGAACGACTGTTGCCTGGTGAAAGTGGGTGCTGATGAGTCACCGGTGCCCGCAGCAGGCACAGAATCCCCACGTCCCCTCCCTGCTCCGTGCCCACGCCCACGTGCCTTACTCACTGCCTTCTTCATCTTGGTTGACTGATAAAGATAAGCAGAAAAGTACTAACGGATTTGTGTGCTTATTCCTGAGCAACTCCTCCTAACAGGTATAAGAAACACTAATTTTCTAAAGTGTGGACTAGACTTTAATATGAGCTAATGTGGCCTACACAAATGTAAAGTGGTGTAACTGGTGTGTTTGGTGAACTTTATTATTTATTTCTTTTTTGGGGGCTGAACTGACAACAGATAGAGCTGCAGTCACACGGAGACCGTGCAGACAGACGTAAACGGCGCTGCAAGGCCCAAAAACCCTCCTCTACGTTATCCTATGTAGTGTTTTTCCACAAGTTAGCTGGAGACGGGTGGAAAGACACTAATAGGATTTTTTAAAATAAATTAGCAGCAACCTACACTACTTGAAAAAAAAAGAAAATTGATTTGGCGGTATGACGCAGTGAACAACCCTGAGCTGGAGACAACCAGGCTATGGCTGCTCACAGACTACAGGGCGAGCTGCAATCACACGGAGACCGTGCAGACAGCCGTAAACGGCGCTGCAAGGCCCAAAAACCCTCCTCTACTTTATCCTATGTAGTGTTTTTCCACAAATTAGCTGGAGACGGGTGGAAAGACACTAATAGGATTTTTTTAAATAAATTAGCAGCAGACTACACTACTTGAAAAAAAATTAAAATTGATTTGGCGGTATGACGCAGTGAACAACCCTGAGCTGGAGACAACCAGGCTATGGCTGCTCACAGACTACAGGGCGAGCTGCAATCACACGGAGACCGTGCAGACAGCCGTAAACGGCGCTGCAAGGCCCAAAAACCCTCCTCTACTTTATCCTATGTAGTGTTTTTCCACAAATTAGCTGGAGACGGGTGGAAAGACACTAATAGGATTTTTTTAAATAAATTAGCTGCAGACTACACTACTTGAAAAAAAATTAAAATTGATTTGGCGGTATGACGCAGTGAACAACCCTGAGCTGGAGACAACCAGGCTATGGCTGCTCACAGACTACAGGGCGAGCTGCAGTCACACGGAGACCGTGCAGACAGCCGTAAACGGCGCTGCAAGGCCCAAAAACCCTCCTCTACTTTATCCTATGTAGTGTTTTTCCACAAATTAGCTGGAGACGGGTGGAAAGACACTAATAGGATTTTTTTGAATAAATTAGCAGCAGACTACACTACTTGAAAAAAAAAAAAAAAAAAAGAACAGTATGAGGCAATGAACCACCCTCCCTGAACTGAATACAACCAGCTATGGATGGCCTATGTGGCTGCACTCAGACTAGAGAGTGGGCTGCACTCACACACACACACACACACAGACCTTGCAGATCGCTGTGAAAACAGCGCTACAAGGCAAAAGCAAGGTGAATAGTAGGTGAACACAGCGGTTGCTAAATTAGCCTTTGGAAAGCACAAAGAAGCAAATCGCTATCTCTAAACTGTCCCTCAGTCAGCAAACAGCGTCCTGTCACTAACTGAATTCACAGCAGAGTGATCGCAAAATGGCGCCAGCGACTTTTAAACTGCAGCATGACATCATTTCAGCAGCCAATCACAGCCTTGCCAGTAGTTTCATGCCCTCCATGCTAAACAGGATGTGCCCACACTTGGAATCATTCTCATTGGCTGAATTTCTGCATTTTGAATCTTTGAACTTCCGATTCCGGTATCCGATACGCGGCAAGTATCGGAATCCCGGTATCGGAATTCCGATACCGCAAGTATCGGCCGATACCCGATACTTGCGGTATCGGAATGCTCAACACTAGTTAGAACCTAGAATTCCAATTCCTGATTTGTTTTCTGGGGACAGATCTAAGTTTCTGAATTTCAAAAATAATTGTAAACTGTTTCTTGCTTTGAAACCCCGCTCCTCTGGTGACCCCATTCAGCAAGTAAAAATTATTATTTCTTTGTTGCGTGGCGACCCTCAAGACAGGTCATTCTCCCTTGCGCCAGGAGATCCTGCATTGCTTAATGTAGATGCGTTTTTTCTGGCACTTGGATTGCTTTATGACGAACCGAATTCAGTGGATCAGGCAGAGAAAATCTTGCTAGCTTTGTGTTAGGGTCAGGATGAAGCAGAGATATATTGTCAGGAGTTTAGAAAATGGTCTGTGCTTACTCAATGGAATGAGTGTGCCCTGGCAGCAATTTTTAGAAAGGGTCTTTCTGAAGCCCTTAAGGATGTTATGGTGGGATTCCCCACGCCTGCTGGTCTGAATGAATCAATGTCCTTGGCCATCCAAATTGATCGGCGTTTGCGTGAGCGCAAAATTGTGCACCATATGGCGGTGTCCTCTGAGCAGAGGCCTGAGCTTATGCAATGTGATAGAACTTTGACCAGAACTGAACGGCAAGAACACAGACATCAGAATAGACTGTGTTTTTACTGTGGTGACCCCACTCATGCTATCTCTGATTGTCCTAAGCGCACTAAGCGGTTCGCTAGGTCTGGTACTGTACAGCCTAAATTTCTTTTGTCTGTTACTCTGATTTGCTCTTTGTCATCCTACTCGGTTATGGCATTTGTGGATTCAGGCGCTGCCCTGAATTTGATGGACTTGGAGTTAGCTAGGCGCTGTGGTTTTTTCTTGGAGCCTTTGCAGTATCCTATTCCATTAAGGGGAATTGATGCCACGCCGTTGGCCAAGAATAAACCTCAGTACTGGACTCAGTTGACCATGTGCATGGCTCCTGCACATCAGGAAGATATTCGCTTTTTGGTGTTGCATAATTTGCATGATGTGGTCGTGTTGGGTTTGCCTTGGCTACAGGTTCATAATCCAGTATTGGATTGGAAATCAATGTCTGTGTCTAGTTGGGGTTGTCAAGGGGTACATGGCGATGTTCCGTTGGTGTCAATTTCTGCTTCCACTCCTTCTGAAGTCCCTGAGTTTCTGTCGGATTACCAGGATGTATTTGATGAGCCCAAATCCAGTGTCCTACCCCCTCATAGGGATTGTGATTGTGCTATAAATTTGATTCCTGGTGGTAAGTTTCCTAAGGGCCGACTTTTCAATTTATCTGTGCCAGAGCACGCCGCTATGCGGAGTTATATAAAGGAGTCCTTGGAGAAAGGGCATATTCGCCCGTCTTCATCACCGTTGGGAGCAGGGTTCTTTTTTGTGGCCAAGAAGGATGGTTCTCTGAGACCCTGTATAGATTACCGCCTTCTCAATAAGATCACGGTCAAATTTCAGTACCCTTTGCCTCTGCTGTCTGATTTGTTTGCTCGGATTAAGGGGGCTAGTTGGTTCACCAAGATAGATCTTCGAGGGGCGTATAACCTTGTGCGTATTAAACAGGACGATGAATGGAAAACAGCATTTAATATGCCCGAGGGCCATTTTGAGTACCTGGTGATGCCATTCGGGCTTTCAAATGCTCCATCTGTGTTTCAGTCCTTTATGCATGACATCTTCCGAAAGTATCTGGATAGATTCATGATTGTATATTTGGATGATATTTTGGTCTTTTCGGATGATTGGGAGTCTCATGTGAAACAGGTCAGAATGGTATTCCAGGTCCTTCGTGCTAATTCCTTGTTTGTGAAGGGGTCTAAATGTCTCTTCGGAGTTCAGAAGGTTTCCTTTTTGGGTTTCATTTTTTCCCCTTCTACTATCGAGATGGACCCTGTTAAAGTTCAGGCCATTTATGATTGGACTCAACCTACATCTGTGAAGAGCCTCCAGAAATTCCTGGGCTTTGCTAATTTTTACCGTCGCTTCATCGCTAATTTTTCTAGTGTGGTTAAACCTTTGACTGATTTGACAAAGAAAGGTGCTGATGTGGTGAATTGGTCCTCTGCGGCCGTTGAGGCTTTTCAGGAGCTGAAACGTCATTTTTCTTCGGCCCCTGTGTTGCGTCAGCCAGATGTTTCGCTCCCATTTCAGGTCGAGGTTGATGCTTCTGAGATTGGAGCAGGGGCTGTTTTGTCTCAAAGAAGTTCTGATGGCTCTGTGATGAAGCCATGTGCCTTCTTTTCTAGAAAGTTTTCGCCTGCTGAGCGTAATTATGATGTTGGCAATCGGGAGCTGCTAGCTATGAAGTGGGCATTCGAGGAATGGCGACATTGGCTTGAGGGAGCCAAGCACCGCGTGGTGGTCTTGACGGATCACAAAAATCTGACTTATCTCGAGTCTGCCAAGCGGTTGAATCCTAGACAGGCTCGATGGTTGCTGTTTTTCTCCCGTTTCAATTTTGTGGTCTCATACCTTCCAGGTTCTAAGAATGTGAAGGCGGATGCCCTTTCTAGGAGTTTTGTGCCTGATTCCCCGGGAGTCCCTGAGCCGGCTGGTATTCTCAAAGAGGGGGTAATTCTGTCTGCCATCTCCCCTGATTTGCGGCGAGTGCTGCAGGAGTTTCAGGCTGATAGACCTGACCGTTGTCCAGCGGAGAAACTATTTGTCCCTGATAGATGGACTAGCAGAGTTATTTCTGAGGTTCATTGCTCAGTGTTGGCTGGTCATCCTGGGATTTTTGGGACCAGAGATTTGGTGGCTAGGTCCTTTTGGTGGCCTTCCTTGTCTCGGGATGTGCGTTCTTTTGTGCAGTTCTGTGGGACTTGTGCTCGGGCTAAGCCCTGCTGTTCTCGTGCCAGTGGGTTGCTTTTGCCCTTGCCAGTCCCGAAAAGGCCTTGGACGCATGTTTCCATGGATTTTATTTCAGATCTTCCTGTCTCTCAAAGGATGTCTGTCATCTGGGTGGTTTGTGATCGCTTTTCTAAGATGGTCCATTTGGTACCCTTGCCTAAATTACCTTCCTCCTCTGATTTGGTGCCATTATTTTTTCAACATGTGGTTCATTTGCATGGCATTCCGGAGAACATTGTGTCAGACAGAGGTTCCCAGTTTGTCTCTAGGTTTTGGCGGTCCTTTTGTGCTAAGATGGGCATTGATTTGTCTTTTTCTTCGGCTTTCCATCCTCAAACAAATGGCCAAACCGAACGAACCAACCAGACTTTGGAAACCTATCTGAGATGCTTTGTTTCTGCTGATCAGGATGATTGGGTGACCTTCTTGCCATTGGCTGAGTTCGCCCTTAATAATCGGGCTAGTTCGGCTACTTTGGTTTCGCCTTTTTTTTGCAATTCTGGTTTTCATCCTCGTTTTTCTTCGGGGCAGGTTGAGCATTCTGACTGTCCTGGTGTGGATTCTGTGGTGGACAGGTTGCAGCAAATTTGGACTCACGTAGTGGACGATCTGACGTTGTCCCAGGAGAAGGCTCAACGTTTCGCTAACCGCCGTCATTGTGTTGGTCCCCGACTTCGTGTTGGGGATTTGGTTTGGTTGTCTTCTCGTTATGTTCCTATGAAGGTTTATTCTCCTAAGTTTAAGCCTCGTTTCATTGGTCCTTATAAGATTTCTGAAATTCTCAACCCTGTCTCATTTCGTTTGGTCCTTCCAGCTTCTTTTGCCATCCATAATGTGTTCCATAGGTCGTTGTTGCGGAGGTACGTGGCGCCTATGGTTCCCTCCGTTGATCCTCCTGCCCCGGTGTTAGTTGAGGGGGAGTTGGAGTATGTGGTGGAAAAAATTTTGGATTCTCGTATTTCGAGACGGAAGCTTCAGTACCTGGTTAAGTGGAAGGGCTATGGTCAGGAGGATAATTCCTGGGTTGTTGCCTCCGATGTCCACGCTGCCGATTTAGTTTGTGCTTTTCATTTGGCTCGTCCTGATCGGCCTGGGGGCCCTGGTGAGGGTTTGGTGACTCCTCCTAAAGGGGGGGGTACTGTTGTGAATTCCGTTCTCAGAGTCCCTCCTGTGGTCATGAATGGTACTTTGGTTAGTTCTGCTCTTGGACTCCCTCTGGTGGCTTTGAGCGGAACTGCTGGTCACTGAGGTTGGTTTTGTCAGCTGCTCTCATTTATTGCTATGCTGGCTTCCCTATTTAACTCCACTTAGATCGTTACTTCATGCCAGCTGTCAATGTTTCAGTATTGGTTCAGATCTCTCTTGGACTTCTCTGAGGACCTGTCTACTCCAGCAGAAGCTAAGTCTTTGCTAGTTCATTTGTTGTTACTGCTTCCTGAATATATTTCTTAGTACTGCTAATTTCTAGTCCAGCTTGCTATCATGATATTCCCTTGCTAGCTGGAAGCTCTGGGGTGCAGAGTGGCACCTCCACACCGTGAGTCGGTGTGGGGAGTCTTTTTGCTTACTCTGCGTGGTTTTTTGTAGTCTTTTGTGCTGACCGCATAGCTCCCTTTTCTATCCTCTGACTATTTAGTGAAGTCTGGGCTCCTTTGCTAAAACCTGTTTCATTCCTGTGTTTGTGACTTTCCTCTTAACTCACAGTCAATATATGTGGGGGGCTGCCTTTACCTTTGGGGAATTTCTCTGAGGCAAGGTTAGGCTTTTATTTCTATCTTTAGGGGTAGTTAGCTCTTAGGCTGTGAAGAGGCGTCTAGGGAGAGTTAGGTACGCTCCACGGCTATTTCTAGTGTGTGTGATAGGAGTAGAGTTTGCGGTCAGCAGAGTTCCCACTTTCCAAGAGCTTGTTCCGATTACTAGTTTACTCATCAGGTCATTCCGGGTGCTCCTAACCACCAGGTCCATAACAGGGACCCTAGAGACGCCCCTCTCCCACAATTTGCCTCCGTTGTCTTCATTAGGAGTAAAGGTTGGACAGCCAACTTGGAATTAACTGCCCTGCCGTAGTTCAGAGTAATGCGTAGAGCCAATCACTTCCTCGGTGTTCCGGCTGCCGGCTACGCGCCTCAGAAGGATGTTGCCGATCTCAAGGCAGGACTCCTTCTGGTATCATCTCCTTGTGCTGTGATCTCGTTTCTCACTTCTCCACAATATACTTCGCTTCTGGTCCTTTCTTAGGATGCTGCCGCAAGGAAGTGCAGGCGCAGCTCCGTAACGCTCTATCTCGTGCTAGGCCGCTGTCAGGATCCCACCCCTGACAGGTCCTCCCTGGGTCTCCTGTTATGGTCCTGGTGGTTAGGAGCACCCGGAATGACCTGATGAGTAAACTAGTAATCGGAACAAGCTCTGGGAAAGTGGGAACTCTGCTGACCGCAAACCCTACTCCTATCACACACACTAGAGATAGCCGTGGAGCGTACCTAACTCTCCCTAGACGCCTCTTCACAGCCTAAGAGCTAACTACCCCTAAAGATAGAAATAGAAGCCTAACCTTGCCTCAGAGAAATTCCCCAAAGGTAAAGGCAGCCACCCACATATATTGACTGTGAGTTAAGAGGAAAGTCACAAACACAGGAATGAAACAGGTTTTAGCAAAGGAGGCCAGACTTCACTAAATAGTCAGGATAGAAAAGGAAACTATGCAGTCAGCACAAAAAACTACAAAAACCACGCAGAGTGTGCAAAAAGACCCCCACACAGACTCACGGTGTGGAGGTGCAACACTGCACCCCAGAGCTTCCAGCTAGCAAGGAAATATCATGATAGCAAGCTGGACTAGAATTAAGCAGTACTAAGAAATATATTCAGGCAGCAGTAACAACAAATGAACTAGCAGGGACTTAGCTTCTGCTGGAGTAGACAGGTCCTCAGAGAAGTCCAAGAGAGATCTGAACCAATACTGATACATTGACAGCTGGCATGAAGTAACGATCTGAGTAGAGTTAAATAGGGAAGCCAGACTAACAATAAACGAGGGCAGCTGATAAAGCAAACCTCAGAGACCAGCAGTTCCGCTCAAAGCCACCAGAGGGAGTCCAAGAGCAGAACTAACCAAAGTACCATTCATGACCACAGGAGGGAGTCCGAGAAATGGAATTCACAACAGTCTCCCCAGTCAGCTTCTCTCTCTGACTTCCTATCCGACTACCAGTTTTACCAGAGTGTGAGGAGTGGCCTAATAGATAGAACCCTTTGCTCCCCCTGGTGGCCAGAGTGTGAAGTGTAGTGTGTGACTGTGATACCTGGTCAGGTGAACTCCTTTAGTGCCATCAGACGTACCACCACTCCCCCTTGTGGAAGAGCGACAATACTGCAACGACCAGGGCTCTGGGGCGCTGCACTCCCCCCCCCCCGTTAAATCCAGTACTCCTGGACTGGGAAAAGAAGAACAACAATACATATTAGTAAAAGACATACAAAATTTTTGAAATGCTGTAAACAATTAAATATAACAGTGCTTCCCTTTATGGGAGGTGAGGACACTTGAACGTTACAAACAAAAACATATTTACATTGTGGTTAAGATTTTAAATAACACTTATTAATTTAACTAGCTATAAATATCTGTTATTACCCAGCCGGGTATACTATCTACTATCTACTAGGTGTTATTTCTGAACAATAATTTAACATTTCCTTCAAGGGCGTATACTAGACCCACTAAAGGTATGCTATAAAACTAAAATTGCAAATCAACATTTTTCTTTAGCTCTCTTTCTCATATGCAGGACTCTCTTGTCTACCCCTACGGGCCTACTGCATCCTTCCTTGGCTTTCTATCATCAATTTTAATAATCACTTTAACTTCGATTTTATTCAAGGAACAGTATTAACATTTCTACTTCTAATTGGCTAACTACATACTATTGCTATGTAAAACGTTATCACTATCCAACTATCCAACTATTCAAGGCAACATTATCATGTTTTAGGCTAATTGCAACAAATGAACATTCCCTTTAAGAGGAAACCAAGTCTCTTCCAAGGTAGTGCAAACTATCAATTTGCAAGTCTGTTTAAAGCAAGAACTTCCACGCTGTAATCAGGAACAGTCTCTTCAAAAAGCTCTTCTTTTTTGTAAAACCAGTAGGGAGCACCTTTAAGAAGGTGCAAACTATTTACAGGCAGTTTGTAATCATGCGCAGTTCATGATTCCAATGTTCTTTAGCAAAACAGTGATGAACCGATGCAAAAGCTAGAAACAATAGGGATCCCGGGTCAACAAAGGGATCCCTTTAAGAAGTAACCCTAGACGGGTCTTAGCAGCAAAACAAGAAAACAAACAGTTAACTATGTATATGTTCGTGGTTCCGAGGTTTATTGTTGTTCTGGCGATAGCAAAGGTCTTACCCTGCACACCATCCTCCCTGGCCGGGAAAGGGTGGAGTCCGAGTTCCGCGCAGGGGTCTGCATAGCTTGGTCAGGAACAGCGGTCGCTTCTGTTGCAGGCCCGGTCTCCTGGGCTTCTGGCGTTGCTAGGAGAGCGACACACCGCGGAACGTTCCGAGCCCACCAGCTAGCCCCCGTCTGATATCGATCTTAGGTCACGGCATCTCCAGGGCGCAGATCGCGGTCAGCGTCATCCTGTCCGTAGCAGGGTTCCACCTCGTCTCTGTCGACGTGGACTCTCACGGGTAATCCAATCTCCTGCACCGATCCTTTTCCTTCCCGGGGATTGAAGGCCACAACGACTCCCCATCTCGGTGAGGGGTCGTCCACGTCGCCCTTCAGATCAATCACGACCGCGGGTCGGGTCTCTTTTCTCCACGCAGCCACCAGGCGCCGCCGGTGTTCCATCCAGGGCAGGATCTTCAGATCCCGTTCCCACGGCTCACGACCCGGTGGTGGGGTCCTTGGGTCCTCTGCGGTCAGAGCGGGTGAGGAGTGGAACGTGGGGGACAGGCGGATCTCCGCAGGGTGGCCAAGCCGGGAACCCACATGAGGGTGGGCTTCTCGGCAGCACGCCAGCTGTCGGGCTTCGGCCACGGCCACCCAGTCATCTGGCAACTGGCTGCTGGGCCCCCCCGTGGGCAGCTCTGCGGCGGTCAATCCCCTCAGCAACGGTGGATCCGGGCTCACTTCCAGTGATGAGGCCCTGCGCCGGGCCGGTATGTCCCCACGTGGCTGCCTGGAAATCGCCATGTTTGTCCCCTCCTCTGGATCTTCTTCCTGCGCTCTTTTTCAGGGGTGGCCCCGTCTCCATGGTCTCCACCCTCCATAGAGAATGAGAAGGCGGACCTCGGCTGCCCTCATGGCATGTCCTCAGGATACAGCAATACTTAGACTGGGCGGCCATTGTTCTTCGCGCTCTTCAGTTCGTTCACGCCCACAAATCCACGCCCTTCTTCTTCTCCTGCGCTCCTCGTGGCGCGGTAATGGCAGTGGTTTTGGCGGGAATTTTTGGCGGCAAATGGCAATACACAGTCTTAGCAATAAATCACAGTTCAAGCACAATTCAGACACAGTTCCAAGGCACACATGACCTGATTTTCAGGCTTAAGCAGATCCTGTTCGTGACACCAACCTTTTGGAGCGCCCCCAGACGCAGGGCAGTGGGGTACTCGGTACCGGGTCCCTCTGTCTCGGTTCTGGGCATGTTACGGTGGCCCGACCCGGCCCGTGGCCCTGCTAAGGGGCGCCCAATTAAAGGTGATGAAAG
Organism: Ranitomeya variabilis; assembly: GCF_051348905.1. Classification (NCBI taxonomy): domain Eukaryota; kingdom Metazoa; phylum Chordata; class Amphibia; order Anura; family Dendrobatidae; genus Ranitomeya; species Ranitomeya variabilis. Next base: position 682,130,995 of record NC_135232.1, on the reverse strand, counting down.
TTTGTCAAGTGTTCGTGACGCCACCTGTGATATTCGGTCATGGTGACCGACACTGCTAGGGGTCCACTGGGGTGATGGAATGGCAGCTAGATGGTATACCTTCCCACAGGTGAAGTATGTCCCCAGGGCTTCCCTTGATGAGTAGATAGTAATGGTGTAGGTCGCAGTAAATGACGAAGACAAAGGGTTGCAGTCTCTTTACCTTTTTACTGAAGGCTTCGGCATCCACCATCCAGAGCACTGCTAACAGGGCTGGCTGAGACCGGCCGGTCCGAAGGCACATCCAGAGTTCCCTTTGCAGGTGGAAATCAGTAGCCTTCCTACTAGTGCCTGTGTGTTGTACTACTTCCCTGCTGAGCATCACGGGATAGTCCTCACAACTGTCGTGTATGTTTCTGTTTCTCTCTCTACGTCCCCCAGATGATATGGATAGGACGCACCCGTATGACGGGGTAGGCCTGGAGCTATTTTATAGGGACCCTAGAGACGCCCCTCTCCCACAATTTGCCTCCGTTGTCTTCATTAGGTGTAAAGGTTGGACAGCAAACTTGGAATTAACTGCCCTGCCGTAGTTCAGAGTAATGCGTAGAGCCAATCACTCCCTCGGCGTTCCGGCCGCCGGCTACGCGCCTCAGAAGGATGTTGCCGATCTCAAGGCAGGACTCCTTCTGGTATTATCTCCTTGTGCTGTGATCTCGTTTCTCACTTCTCCACAATATACTTCGCTTCTGGTCCTTTCTTAGGATGCTGCCGGAAGGATGTGCAGGCGCAGCTCCGTAACGCTCTATCTCGTGCTAGGCCGCTGTCAGGATCCCACCCCTGACAGGTCCTCCCTGGGTCTCCCCAGTCAGCTTCTCTCTCTGACTTCCTATCCGTCTACCAGTTTTACCAGAGTGTGAGGAGTGGCCTAATAGATAGAACCCTTTGCTCCCCCTGGTGGCCGGAGTGTGAAGTGTAGTGTGTGACTGTGATACCTGGTCAGGTGAACTCCTTTAGTGCCATCAGACGTACCATCACTCCCCCTTGTGGAAGAGCGACAATACTGCAACGACCAGGACTTTGGGGCGCTGCACTTGCATAGTCTGTAAAAACAGCAGTAACTCTAGATAAACTGCCAGCACGTACCAGGTCTACGGACAGCCACTGACTCTGTGCTGGCGGTGAAACCAGAGGCTGTTGCATGAAAGGAAGTTTTGGCCTTCTGGGCCAACATTAACTGGAGCCATGTATCTGTTGCTTTTATCCCCCAACCCAAATGAGACAAATGCATTCTGAACTAATCATAATAATGCCACCAGACACTGCCCCATGAGCTTTGTAGGAGTTATAAATGGTATTGAGATAAATGAACATTTTGGAGCAATGCTCAGGGTGCTTTTCACCCATAACCCAGTCCATTACAAAAAATGCCTGCAGCCAGCTATTCATAGTTTTTGCAACATGGGTTTACACTCAAACGGTCTATCCACAGCTCGACATTATATATGTTGGTCAGTGGAAACCAGAGACAAAATATCGACATACTCATTACAGCAAATCTTGTTGACCATTTCCTCATCCAAATGGAATCCCAGAGGGGTGATGCCGCAGAAGAACGCATCTTTGTGTACACTGACATGAACAGAAGGTGGAAACCTCTGTTTTGAACTTGAGGATTCTGACCTAGTAAAAGAGGGTTTACTAAAACCTTTTTATTAGTAGCCATACTGGGCAGCTGGCCCACAATTGATTTAAGAGCTGCTATTCCTCCTGAACCATCCCCCTAAGCACCTGAATACTAGTACTCACTGCTTACTTGTTGAACCAGAGGAACAGCAGTAACTGGGACCGGTTGTGTAAGACCGACCATGCCGTGGACTGGAGAATGGACTGGATACATTTCGGGTGACCTGTGACGATGTATGGACCGGTGGCGTAAACATCTATGGGGACTCGCCAAGGAATCTGATGAGTCTTCCGTAGATGACGGAGAATGCCAGGATGAGGCTCTGGAGCAGTGCGACGAATGTCTGCTGTACCTGCTATGAGACCTACCAGATCGTCTCCACCAAATGGGACTGCGGGAGAGATGGAGAATCTGAGTTGGGGTTCCAGCAACTGCGGAGACATCAGCAGTGGCAACAGACGGCAAAATAGAGCCAGTAAAGGACACAGGAGCTACTGTAGGCAGAATGAGGGGTCCAGGGAAGTTGTGGAAGGAGAGGGGGTGGTGGCATGGATGCATCTTTATTAACTGCTTGGGATGCTCCATATGCTGGCTGTTATGATCCGGTGACTTTGGAGCCGCATGAACTTTCTCTGGAGTAGGTGGAAACTGTACTGACCGCAAAACCTGAACTAACACCGCAGCTAGAAGTAGCCATGGGGTGTGCCTAACAAACCCTAGACACCTCGACACAGCCGGAGGACTAAATACCCCTATAGATGGAAATAGGAATACTACCTTGCCTCAGAGCGGAACCCCAAAGGATAGGCAGCCCCCACGAATATTGACTGTGAGTAGGAGAGGAAAGACACAGGCAGGCAGAAAACAGGATTCAGCAAAAGAGGCCACTGTAGCTAAATAGGGAAAGATAGGACAGAATACTAAACGGTCAGTATTAAAACCCTTCCAAAAACATCCACAGCAGATAATACAAAAAGTTCCACAATCTAACTAAAGACATGGAATGTATATCTGCCACTCCAGAGAATCCAACAAGACTGAGAAAATACTGACACAATCTAAGCTGGACAAAAAACACTGAATAGCACAGAATTATTAAGCACACAGCATGTGTGCCACAGAAACAAAATCAGACACTTATCTTTGCTGATTTGGCAGAAGGCAGAAGGAACCAAACCAGGACCAAAACCTCCCAACAACCATGGACAACTGGCAAGGACTAATGAATCCTGCACGCCTAAATACCCCAGTCAGAACTGCAATCAGCAGATACACCTGACCAGGACTGCAACTCAGGGACAACTGCATTACCACCTACAACCACTGGAGGGAGCCCAAAAGCAGAATTCACAACAGCTGGCTGTGCTGGGGGGGATGTTATGATCCGGTGACCTTGGAGCCACATGAAACTTTCTCTGGAGTCGGTGGAAACTGTACTGACCGCAAATCCTGAACTAACACCGCAACTAGAAGTAGGCGTGGGGTGTGCCTAACAAACCCTAGACACCTCGACACAGCCGGAGGACTAAATACCCCTATAGATAGAAATAGGAATGCTATCTTGCCTCAGAGCAGACCCCCAAAGGATAGGCAGCCCCCCACGAATAATGACTGTAAGAAGGAGAAGATTAGACACACGTAAGTAGAAAACAGGATTTAGCAAAAGAGGCCACTCTAGCTAAATAGGAAAGGATAGGACAGATTACTAGGCGGTCAGTATTAAAACCCTTCCAAAAATATCCACAGCAGATAATACAAAAAGTTCCACAATCTAACTAAAGACATGGAATGTATATCTGCCACTCCAGAGAATCCAGCAAGACTGAGAAAATACTGACACAATCTAAGCTGGACAAGAAAACACAAGGAATAGCACTGAATTGTGAAACACACAGCATGTGTGTCACAGAAAAAAAACCCAGACACTTATCTTTGCTGATTTGGCAGAAAGGCAGGAGGAACCAGGCAGAGGTCAAACACCTCCCAACAACAATTGACAACTGGCAAGGACTAATGAATCCTGCACACCTAAATACCCCAGTCAGAACTGCAATCAGCAGATACACCTGACCAGGACTGCAACTCAGGGGCAACTGCATTACCACCTACAACCACCGGAGGGAGCCCAAAAGCAGAATTCACAACAGGGGGACAATATTGCACAATGGCTGTAGCAGGGGGCTGTGAGTGACCAGCTGTAGACCTCAACAGAGGAGGGACTACAGCTAGCTTGACCACTCATCACTAATGGCTCAGGCTGAGGTGGCAGGGAAGTGGGAAACATGGCACAAGATTATGGCGCTGCAATACTCCTGCGACAGGGAAGGCATGCAGCAACCACAAAAATTAACTGATGGCGTGTGGGCGTGGCCGATACAGTAGCGTGTGCTCCCTGTGATGACTCATTGCTGGGACTCAAGCGATTCGGTGGGCAGATTCGCCGTGTGGGCCGACGGCCACCAGGGGATGATACTCGAGCTTCTGGAGGGATCACCAAGGATTACCTCCTGATTCTGCCCTGTATAGCTGCAACTAAATCATCAGTCATTATGATTCTGGTTCTCTCACGAGCAGAAAAATGCCTCTGGGTCCCACACAATGAGGAGAGACTGGAAGAGGCACGGATAAACTTTATATAGGGATATAGGATGGGAGGAGAGCAGGAACTATTGGCTGGAGGGAAGCAAAGGAGGTGACAAACATAGGAACAAGAACGTTAACCCCTTATATCGGGGCACATCAGTCAGGGGCATTCAACTGACGATTGGAATGCCTTACAATTTGTGCATGTAGCGCTTTCAAAGAAAAGTCCAGCAAACTTGGACATGGCCAGTTCATTCCTCCATTACTGAAAAATCAGAAAATATACAAAAGCAGCTGAAGAGTTATGGTAGATCTGAAGCCTCTGTCACTCCAGCTCCATCCCCTGCCCAGAGCTGCTTACTACTGCTTGACTGACAACTCCTTTGCCTGAAGTCACACAGCATAGAGGCTTTGAGTCAAACAGGTAAAAGTGGTAGTTGGAAGGGAATATAGAGCTTGAGTGACAGAGGCTTCAGATCTGCCATAGCTCTTTAGCCTCTAATATTAAAGACTTACCATTTGTCAAGTGACGTACATGTGGATAAGGACTGTGAGGACTGTACCCGGATAATAGACACCCATGCAAGGGGAACTACATGGATGCAATGTCCAGTTCAAAGAAAAGGGAGGTCACTCCTTTATTTGCACAAAATTCAAAAACACTGAAACGAAAACACCTGAAGAGATGAACTGGAATAGACATTGGTGTGCATGCAGCATGTATTTTTTCATGTACATGTAAATAGTGGACAAATTCCCTTAAATGATTAAAGTAACTGTCTGGTGACAATCCTTAATGGGGATTAAGGTGCTTGGTACTGGTGATGGGGGCCCAAGTGGTCAGACCACCATCAGTCTAGAAGTTATCACCTCTCCTGTGAATAAGCGACAATTTTTAGCTGCAGGAATAATCTTTTCAAGTTCATACTGAAACATTCAAGAAGCTCCAAAAACATTGTAAGGAGGAACACTGGACTGCGGGTACCTGAATGGAGCCCGGTCCGGAACTGTCAAGGCTGCGTCCCATGTTGTCAGGTGGAAGGAATAGAGGACCAAACAGGTCACATAACCCGGGAAGAGGGGGTGTGTTTAAGCTGGAAACAGAGCAAAAAGCGCACAAAGTAACAGTTTCCTGCCTGCAGTGCGCGCTCCGCAGGGTGACAGACAGCGTGAAGACAAGCCGCGGCAGAAATTAAGCCAACGCCCCAGACAGACAGTGAGTGTGCAGAGCGTCACGTGCCCGGCTAGGCAGAAGGCTGTGCTCGTGAGGAGGAGTGTGTGCCAGGTGCAGGGTCTCAAGGTGCGTATCGACAGACGAGCAGGAGCACACGTGTTGGACAGAGACTCCCGCAGCACTCCCTACTTTAGCTGCATAGATTCATGGACTAGGGGCGCAACGGGTAAAACTGGTGACCGTCCATTGCCGCCAGAAGCAGGACCGTGATTCGCTGGATCTACCTAAGGACGCCATGCCGGCTGTTGCCGGTACTACAACCCCCATCAGACTGTATTCGAATGAGGACCAGAGAAGACCACGATAAGTGCCATTTACATATCAGACTGTCACGTTAACCCTTTGTGTTCTTTTCTTGTTACTATGCATTGGTTAATGTTATTAGCTCCCAGCAAGGAGACCATTGCTACCCTTTTCTTTGTTGGCCAATTAAACAACCTTGTTATACAGCCTGGTTCTGCAATCCCTGCGTTACTGCATTCCTGCACCTGCTTACAACATCACAAATCCACCCCTTCCATAATTTTTTTCATGTGCATGATGCTGGAAGACCTGTTGCACATTTGGAGTGCAGGGCAATGAAGGGGCAAGAATGGCTGATGAGTGGCAAAGTATTGGTAAACCCATGCTGTTTTTTTAATTTATTTATCGCACAGGCAGAGGCTGAATACTCCCATCAGCCGTTGCATGCTCTCACTGTTATCAGTTGAACACAGGGGCGGATATATCGCATGTGCAGCCAGTGTGGCTGCACCGAGGCCCGGAGGTGGAGGGGGGCCCCTGCAGGGCGGCTAGTGCAGCTCCCCAGAGTCCTGGTCGTTGCAGTAATGTTGTTCTTCCACCAGGGGGAGCGTTATTACGTCTGAAGGCAATAAAGGAGATCTTCTGTCCAGGTATCACAACCACACAACACACTTCACACTCCAGCCACCAGGGGGAGCAAAGGTTCTATTTACTAGGCCACTCCTCACAGTTAGGTAAAACTGGGAGTTGGAGGGAAAGTTAGTGGGTTCCTGGCTGGGGACTGAGACAGAGCGGTCTCCAGACCAAGCTGGCTGGAGCGAGTTCCAGTCAGATCCAGACTGCGGTTTGAGGAGGACGAGGGTCCATGGAGCTGCGCCTGCCCCACGTGCAGCAGCATCCTAAGAAGGAGATATAGAAGAGAAGTGAATTGCAGTGAGTGAGAAACGAAGGCATAGCAACAAGTGGATACCAGAGAGGAGAGTGGCTGAGAGAAGCTGCATCCTTCTGGTGCGCGATCCGGTAGCCGGAATACCGAGGAAGTAAGTGCTCTACGCCTAGCTTCAGAGACCGGCAGGGCAGGTGATTCCAAGATACCTGTCCGCCCTGTATACACAGGAGGCAAGGTGGCAACCTTAAAGAGGCCGGGGCATGCTAGCGTCCCTAACCAAAGTCTCAAGTCACTGGTCATACGTGTTTTGTTCTATCCGACCACGGGGAACAGTGACAGGAGTAATAACGGTGAGGACCTTATTGGAGCTTATGCAAGTAAGGACCTACTGTGTTACTGTGCGCATAGGAAGGCTATTGAATTCCACCTGGATAAGGGGACTCTGGATTTGCCTTCAGACCGGCGGGACTCTGTCTACCCTGTGATCTGGTGCTCTGGACTGTGGACACTGAAGCCTTCAGTAAAGGTAAAGAGACTGCAACCTTGTGTCCTCGTTATTCACTGCGCCTCTCACCATCACCATCTACACTTCTGGGAAGCCCTGGGGATACACTTCACCTGTGCGAAGGTACACCATCTAGCTGCCATCACATCATCCCCAGTGGACCCCTAAGCAGCGTCGGTCACCCTGACCGAATACCACAGGTGGTGTCATGAACATTTCCCCTTTAAAGACCTTCCCCATATATAAACTCTTTTACTGGACACCCCTGAGGGCCACGGACCGGGTCAGCCACCGTGACATCCCCCGAACCAAAGGACCCGATGCCAAGTACCCCATTGCCCTAACGTGGGGGTGATCCACTAGCACTGAGGGCAATCTTGTCTGTTTCACCAGCCTCAAGGCTCTGGGGGACCTTTGGCCAGATTGCCCTCATGTGCAGCCGGCATGGAGTAATCCCTGCAGCCCCCATACCTAAAGGAGAAAATGCATTCAGTGTGCATCTGTGTCAGATAGAAAGCTGCCAACGATGATGATGCTGCAACTGCGGAGAGACATGCGGAGGGGTGAGCGGTGGTGTGCGTGTATATGGAGGTGGTGGAGAGGAAAATGATGTAGGTGGTGGGGAGAACAATAATGGAGGTGATGGAGAGGGCAATGATGAGGGTGGTGGAGAGGGCAATGATGAGGATGGTGGAGAGGGCAATGATCGAGGTGGAGAGAAGGTAATGATAGGGATGTTGGAGAGGTCAATGGTGGGGTGGTAGAGAGGACAATGATGGGGTGATGGAGAGGACAATAATGTGGTGGTGGGGAGGTCAATGATGAGGATGGTGGAGAGGGCAAAGATGGGGTGGTGGAGAGGGCAGTAATGGGGGTAGGGAGAAGACAGAGATGGGGAGGGCAATGACTGAGGTGGTGGAGAGGGCAATGATGGGGATGGAAGAGAGGGCAATGATAGGGGTAGTGCAGAGGGCAATAATGGTGTTGGTGGAGAGGGCAATGATGGGATGCAGGGGGAGGAGGACAATGAGGGATGTGGGGGATTGGGATGGGAGGAAGGAGGACTTATAATGAACAGGGGGAGGAGGACGTTAGATATGGATGTTGTTCTGCTCATTTATGAGCAGCAGGATAAATATTCATAGCGTAATGCCAGTTACAACCCGTAGAGGTCATTAGTTACCCATTTATCCTGTTTCTGATTACATTAGTATTTCTCCTTTAAAAAATGGTGTGTTCTGATTAGAAAAATTGTTCCAGCTTCTTCATAAAATTTGATACTTTAATCCAACATATTAAAATAGAAAAGGACACACTCCTGGGACATGCCATAGCTACAGCTGTGACAAAGACCGCAAGGTCGAAACGCGTATCTCTCTTCACATGTGCTATGGCATTGTCCCAGGAGTGTGTCCTTTTCCATTTTAATATGTTGGATTAAAGTATCAAATTTATGAAGAAGCTGGAACAATTTTTCTTTTTTCTTTGTTGTTGGGATTCTACTACGTCGTGTCAGGACGAAGTTCCGTGCCTCTTGCATCTATCGGTACCGCCCCCTTAGCTTCCCGGGGAGAAGAAGAGCTCCAGACATCTTTTCCTTGGCTTTCTGAGTCATACACGTGTGTTTCTGGCTCTCTATTCCCTACAGTCACTCCTCCTGTCTATCAGATCCCTGTGAGAGTCTTAATGCATGTGTTTGTGTCAGAATCTGTATATGTGAGATGTTATGCAGCCATCATGTACTATATTGAGAAGTGAGGCATACTCCAGTTTAGTCATAATGCTCTTTGCACTCCATACAGATAGAGATAGGTGCATTTCTGTATAGAGTAGAACAGTGTTAGCAGCAAGAACTTTGCCCTAGGTAGCCATGATAACTGCATTTCTGTATTATGCTGTTACTGTGCAGCTTCTGTAATGTCTCAGTTACCGATGTTAATTGCACCCTGTATCATGTTGTTGTTTCTGTGATGTGCCAGTACTGATACACTGTTTATTCTTTGCAGTTTTTACCATTTACCGTTCACATAGATCAAGTTCACATTATCTCTTCAATAAATATAGACTTAAGAATCCATACAGTCTGTTTACTGGGGAAGTGGATGAGGGTTGAGCTGTATGCTGAAATCCACACAGCATCATACTTGGAGGAAGGCAGAACAGATGTAAAAATGAATTAGGTGGTGGAGGAGGGTGCTAAGCCCCTGATAGCATCCTCCCCCATCTCACAATTAATTGTGATGCTATCTGGAACTTAAAATGTATTGGGGTTTGGGAGAGCAGGCGATAAGGTGCATAGGACCCTTTATAATGAATTGAAAGGTGAGAAGACACTTTCATGGACTTGTAATGAATTGGGAGGTGGCGGAGGATGTTCCGTACCTGATAGCTTCTTTTCACATTTCCAAATTAATTATGATGCTATGAAGTACTTATGATGAATGATGGGGACACAGGGCAGGGACTAAGGCTATGTGCACACATTCAGGATTTGCGGGAGAAAATTCTGCTGCATATCCTAATATATTGGCAGGAAGAAAGTTGCGTAAAATGCACTAATTTTTTTCCCACATTTTTGCCATGCTTTTGTTAGATATTTTTCCCCATTATGAGTGAAATACACTGCAAGAATTGACATTATGCAGATTTTAATCTGTTGCATTTCTGCAAGGAAAAGATAAGCAACGTGTGCATGAGACTTTAAGGATCTCATTTACTTCGCTTGTACTGTAAAACCTTTCGTACCTTCCGTGTGCACATAGCCTTACAGATAATTGGGGAGAATCACAGACTGAATAATATTATTGGGAGTTAGAGATTATAGTTAATGGAGGGAACAGTGCTGTTTATCACTTTATATTTTTAATGGTGGGGTACATATCCACCACATTTATTTATGTATACAATATATGTGTTCTTGTTATTTTCAGGGCTGTGAAGATCATCGTGACAAGACAAGTCGTGGCTGGGAGATGTCAACATGAAGGTCTGACCAGATGGAGAAGAAACCGGAGAAAGTGTCTCTAACCAGACAAGACGTCAGCGGTAAGTGGATGTAAATATTACTCTGTATCTGCACTATGTGACATAGAGTGATAATGTTTGTAAAATCTCTTATTCTACATTCTCACATTTGTGTGAAATGTCTGTGTGCTTCCAGGATTTTTTATCGGATCGCACTCGGACTCAAAGTTTTATTGATCCATTCACACATACATAAAAATCACTGACCTGAGAATGAGATCCGTGAGGTCAGAGAATGTTCTGTACTGATCTGATTTTGAAGATCAGAATAGGACATGCTCAGTGTCTGTAAAAGCTCTCAGCACATCAACACTGCGCATGAACACAGGAATGTAGCCTTATTATGTATAGCTCAGTCCCTTAGTACATAGTGTACTCACTTAATATGTATAACACCATCCTTTGTTACATAGTTTCCTCTTTTATTATAGTGTACTCACTTATTATATATAGCACACTCGATTAGTATATACTGTACTCATTTATTATGTACAGCATAGTCTCTTAGTATATAGTGCACTCACTTATTATGTATAGCACAGTCCCTTAGTATATAGTGTACAGTACTCACTTATTATGTATAACACCGTCCCTAGTTACATAGTTTTGTCTTTTATTATGCATAACACCATCCCTTATTATGTACATCCTCTCAAGTTATATATGGTGCCATCCTTTATTATATAGTTTCCTCTGCGGTTATGTATAGTGTTGTCTCTTATATAGTTTATTCTTGTTATTTTTGTTATTCACAGATGATGGAGCAGTCAGTGACCAGATGACCAGTCCATCAGCTCCTCCATAAGTTTTCCCATGCTCCATCAGCTGTCATTGCATTATATATCTAACAAGACAGGACAGTATGTAATAAAGTACATGGCTCTATATAATCCGATATGTAAGGGACGGTGCTGTACATAACAAGAGAGGGCACTCTGTAATAAGGGATGGCAATATACATATTAAAGGAGACTATGTAATATACAGTTATGCTCAAAAGTTTACATACCCCAGCAGAATTGTTGTTTCTTGGCCTTTTTTCAGAGAATATGAATGATAACACCAAAACTTTTTCTCCATGGTTAGTGGTTGAGTGAAGCCATTTATTGTCAAACTACGGTGTTTTCTCTTTTTAAATCATAATGTCAACCCAAAACATCCAAATGACCCTGATCAAAAGTTTACATACCCTGGCGATTTTAGCCTGATAACATGCACAGAAGTTGACACAAATGGGTTTGAATGGCTACTAAAGGTAGCATCCACACCTGTGACCTGTTTGCTTGTAATCAGTGTGTATGCATAAAAGCTGAGTGACTTTCCAGGATCCAGACTGTTGTGAATTTGCTTTTTGCTCCCTCTAGTGGTTACTAGTTTTTTGACTCTGGTTTTTCTGTCATTCCTTTTATCCGCACCTGGGTCGTTAGTTAGGGGTGTTGCTATATAAGCTCCCTAGACCTTCAGTTCAATGCCTGGCAACGTAGTTATCAGAGCTAGTCTGCTGTGCTCTTGTCTACTGATCCTGGTTCCAGTTATATCAGCTAAGTCTGCCTTTTGCTTTTTGCTATTTGTTTTGGTTTTGTATTTTTGTCCAGCTTGTTCCAAATCTATATCCTGACCTTTGCTGGAAGCTCTAGGGGGCTGGTGTTCTCCCCCCGGACCGTTAGACGGTTCGGGGGTTCTTGAATTTCCAGTGTGGATTTTGATAGGGTTTTTGTTGACCATATAAGTTACCTTTCTTTATTCTGCTATCAGTAAGCGGGCCTCTCTGTGCTAAACCTGGTTCATTTCTGTGTTTGTCATTTCCTCTTACCTCACCGTTATTATTTGTGGGGGGCTTCTATCCAGCTTTGGGGTCCCCTTCTCTGGAGGCAAGAAAGGTCTTTTGTTTTCCTCTACTAGGGGTAGCTAGATTCTCCGGCTGGAGCGTGTCATCTAGAATCAACGTAGGAATGATCCCCGGCTACTTCTAGTGTTGGCGTTAGGAGTAGATATATGGTCAACCCAGTTACCACTGCCCTATGAGCTGGATTTTTGTATTCTGCAGACTTCCACGTACCTCTGAGACCCTCGCCATTGGGGTCATAACAGTTTGCCAGGCCCTTATTAAATGTTTAATGCGTTGCAGAAGAGGGATTATAAGAAAGAAGATTCTGAGTTTTTTTTTTTTCTTTCTTCTTCCCCTTTACCTCAGAGTGGCTATGCTTGCTGCAGACATGAATGTCCAGACCTTGATTACAAGTGTGGACCAGCTGGCTACTCGTGTGCAGGGCATACAAGACTATGTTATCAGAAATCCTAGGTCAGAACCTAAAATACCGATTCCTGAACTGTTTTCCGGAGACAGGTTTAAGTTTAGGAATTTTGTGAATAATTGTAAATTGTTTTTGTCCCTGAGACCCTGTTCATCTGGAGACTCTGCTCAGCAAGTAAAAATAGTTATTTCGTTCTTACGGGGCGACCCTCAGGATTGGGCTTTTTCGCTGGCGCCAGGAGATCCGGCATTGGCTGATATTAATGCGTTTTTTCTGGCGCTCGGTTTACTTTATGAGGAACCCAATCTTGAGATTCAGGCAGAAAAGGCCTTGCTGGCTATGTCTCAGGGGCAGGACGAGGCTGAAGTGTATTGCCAAAAATTTCGGAAATGGTCCGTGCTGACACATTGGAACGAGTGTGCACTGGCCGCTAATTTTAGAAATGGCCTATCTGAAGCCATTAAGAATGTTATGGTGGGTTTTCCCATTCCCACAGGTCTCAATGATACTATGGCACTGGCTATTCAAATTGACCGGCGGTTGCGGGAGCGCAAAACCGCAAATTCCCTCATGGTGTTGTCTGAACAGACACCTAATTCGGTGCAATGTGATAGAATCCTGACTAGAAATGAGCGGAAAATTCATAGACGCCAGAATGGCTTGTGCTACTACTGTGGTGATTCTACACATGTTATCTCAGCATGCTCTAAACGTATAGCTAAGGTTGTTAGTCCTGTCACCGTTGGTAATTTGCAACCTAAATTTATTCTGTCTGTAACTTTGATTTGCTCACTGTCGTCTTATCCTGTCATGGCGTTTGTAGATTCAGGTGCTGCCCTGAGTCTTATGGATCTGTCATTTGCTAAGCACTGTGGTTTTACTCTTGAACCATTAGAAAATCCTATTCCTCTTAGGGGTATTGATGCTACGCCATTGGCAGCAAATAAACCGCAGTATTGGACACAGGTTACCATGTGCATGACTCCTGAACACCGCGAGGTGATACGTTTCCTGGTTTTACATAAAATGCATGATTTGGTTGTTTTAGGGCTGCCATGGTTACAGACCCATAATCCAGTCCTGGACTGGAAGGCTATGTCAGTCTCAAGTTGGGGCTGTCGTGGTATTCATGGGGATTCCCTGCCTGTGTCTATTGCTTCTTCTACGCCTTCGGAAGTTCCGGAGTATTTGTCTGATTATCAGGATGTCTTCAGTGAGTCTGAGTCCAGTGCACTGCCTCCTCATAGGGACTGTGACTGTGCTATAGATTTGATCCCAGGCAGTAAGTTTCCTAAGGGAAGACTGTTTAATCTGTCGGTACCTGAACATACCGCTATGCGTTCATATATCAGGGAGTCTCTGGAGAAAGGACATATTCGTCCGTCTTCTTCCCCCCTTGGTGCGGGATTCTTTTTTGTGGCAAAAAAGGACGGATCTTTGAGACCTTGTATTGATTATCGGCTTTTAAATAAGATCACTGTCAAATTTCAGTATCCTTTACCGCTGTTGTCTGACTTGTTTGCCCGGATTAAAGGTGCCAAGTGGTTCACCAAGATAGACCTTCGTGGTGCGTACAACCTTGTGCGCATTAAGCAAGGTGATGAATGGAAAACCGCATTCAATACGCCCGAAGGTCATTTTGAGTACTTGGTGATGCCTTTTGGGCTCTCCAATGCGCCTTCAGTTTTTCAGTCCTTTATGCATGACATTTTCCGGAAGTATCTGGATAAATTTTTGATTGTTTATCTGGATGATATTTTGGTTTTTTCTGATGATTGGGATTCGCATGTGGAGCAGGTCAGGTTGGTCTTTAAAATTTTGCGTGAAAATTCTTTGTTTGTCAAGGGCTCAAAGTGTCTCTTTGGTGTACAGAAGGTTCCCTTTTTGGGGTTCATTTTTTCCCCTTCTGCTGTGGAGATGGACCCAGTCAAGGTCCGAGCTATTCTTGATTGGACTCAGCCCTCGTCGGTTAAGAGTCTTCAGAAGTTCTTGGGTTTCGCTAACTTCTACCGTCGTTTTATCGCTAATTTTTCTAGCATTGTGAAACCGTTGACGGATATGACCAAGAAGGGCTCCGATGTAGCTAACTGGGCTCCTGCTGCCGTGGAGGCTTTCCAGGAGTTGAAGCGCCGGTTTACTTCGGCGCCTGTTTTGTGCCAGCCCGATGTCTCACTTCCCTTTCAGGTTGAGGTGGATGCTTCAGAGATTGGAGCAGGGGCCGTTTTGTCGCAGAGAGGCCCTGGTTGCTCTGTTATGAAACCTTGTGCCTTTTTCTCCAGGAAGTTTTCGCCTGCCGAGCGAAATTATGATGTGGGCAATCGGGAGTTGTTGGCCATGAAATGGGCATTTGAGGAGTGGCGTCATTGGCTCGAGGGTGCTAAGCATCGTGTGGTGGTCTTGACTGATCACAAAAATCTGATGTATCTCGAGTCTGCTAAACGCCTTAATCCGAGACAGGCCCGCTGGTCATTGTTTTTCTCCCGCTTTGATTTTGTTGTCTCGTATTTACCAGGTTCAAAGAATGTGAAGGCCGATGCTCTTTCTAGGAGCTTTGTGCCTGATGCTCCTGGAGTCGCTGATCCTGTTGGTATTCTTAAAGATGGAGTTATCTTGTCAGCTATTTCTCCGGATCTGCGACGTGTGTTGCAGAGATTTCAGGCTGATAGGCCTGAGTCTTGTCCACCTGACAGACTGTTTGTCCCGGATAAATGGACCAGCAGAGTCATTTCCGAGGTTCATTCCTCGGTGTTGGCAGGTCACCCGGGAATTTTTGGCACCAGAGATCTGGTGGCCAGGTCCTTTTGGTGGCCTTCCTTGTCAAGGGATGTGCGGTCATTTGTGCAGTCCTGTGGGACTTGTGCTCGGGCTAAGCCTTGCTGTTCTCGTGCCAGCGGTTTGCTCTTGCCCTTGCCTGTCCCGAAGAGACCTTGGACACATATCTCCATGGATTTCATTTCTGATCTTCCGCTATCTCAGGGCATGTCCGTTATCTGGGTGATATGTGATCGCTTCTCCAAGATGGTCCATTTGGTTCCTTTGCCTAAGCTGCCTTCCTCTTCCGATCTGGTTCCTGTGTTTTTCCAGAACGTGGTTCGTTTGCACGGCATCCCTGAGAATATTGTGTCAGACAGAGGATCCCAGTTCGTTTCTAGGTTCTGGCGATCCTTTTGTAGTAGGATGGGCATTGATTTGTCGTTTTCGTCTGCTTTCCATCCTCAGACTAATGGACAGACGGAGCGAACCAATCAGACTTTGGAGGCTTATTTGAGGTGTTTTGTCTCTGCTGATCAGGACGATTGGGTGACATTCTTGCCGTTGGCTGAGTTTGCCCTTAATAATCGGGCTAGTTCCGCCACCTTGGTTTCGCCTTTTTTCTGCAACTCTGGTTTCCATCCTCGCTTTTCTTCGGGTCATGTGGAGCCTTCTGACTGTCCTGGGGTGGATTCTGTGGTAGATAGGTTGCAGCGGATCTGGAATCATGTGGTGGACAACTTGAAGTTGTCACAGGAGAGGGCTCAGCGCTTTGCCAACCGCCGCCGCGGTGTGGGTCCCCGACTACGCGTTGGGGATTTGGTATGGCTTTCTTCCCGCTTTGTTCCTATGAAGGTCTCCTCTCCCAAATTTAAACCTCGTTTTATTGGGCCTTACAAGATATTGGAAATCCTTAATCCTGTATCTTTTCGTCTGGATCTTCCTGTGTCGTTTGCTATTCACAATGTATTTCATAGGTCCTTGTTGCGGCGGTACATTGTGCCTGTAGTTCCTTCTGCTGAGCCTCCTGCTCCGGTGTTGGTTGAGGGCGAGTTGGAGTACGTGGTGGAGAAGATCTTGGATTCTCGCCTCTCCAGGCGGAGGCTTCAGTACCTGGTCAAGTGGAAGGGCTATGGTCAGGAGGATAATTCCTGGGTGGTCGCCTCTGATGTTCATGCGGCCGATTTAGTTCGTGCCTTTCATGCCGCTCATCCTGATCGCCCTGGTGGTCGTGGTGAGGGTTCGGTGACCCCTCACTAAGGGGGGGGGTACTGTTGTGAATTTGCTTTTTGCTCCCTCTAGTGGTTACTAGTTTTTTGACTCTGGTTTTTCTGTCATTCCTTTTATCCGCACCTGGGTCGTTAGTTAGGGGTGTTGCTATATAAGCTCCCTAGACCTTCAGTTCAATGCCTGGCAACGTAGTTATCAGAGCTAGTCTGCTGTGCTCTTGTCTACTGATCCTGGTTCCAGTTATATCAGCTAAGTCTGCCTTTTGCTTTTTGCTATTTGTTTTGGTTTTGTATTTTTGTCCAGCTTGTTCCAAATCTATATCCTGACCTTTGCTGGAAGCTCTAGGGGGCTGGTGTTCTCCCCCCGGACCGTTAGACGGTTCGGGGGTTCTTGAATTTCCAGTGTGGATTTTGATAGGGTTTTTGTTGACCATATAAGTTACCTTTCTTTATTCTGCTATCAGTAAGCGGGCCTCTCTGTGCTAAACCTGGTTCATTTCTGTGTTTGTCATTTCCTCTTACCTCACCGTTATTATTTGTGGGGGGCTTCTATCCAGCTTTGGGGTCCCCTTCTCTGGAGGCAAGAAAGGTCTTTTGTTTTCCTCTACTAGGGGTAGCTAGATTCTCCGGCTGGAGCGTGTCATCTAGAATCAACGTAGGAATGATCCCCGGCTACTTCTAGTGTTGGCGTTAGGAGTAGATATATGGTCAACCCAGTTACCACTGCCCTATGAGCTGGATTTTTGTATTCTGCAGACTTCCACGTACCTCTGAGACCCTCGCCATTGGGGTCATAACACCAGACAGACTCTTGCATCTTTCATCCAGCCACTGACGTTTCTGGATTGTGAGTCATGGGGAAAGCAAAATAATTGTCAACGGATCTACGGGAAAAGGTAGTTGAACTGTATAAAACAGGAAAGGGATGCAAAAGATATCCAAGAAATTGATTATGCCAGTCAGCAGTGTTCAAACTGTGATTAACAAATGGAAAATCAGGGGCTCTGTAAAAACAAAACCATGGCAGGTAGACCAACAAAAATTTCATCCACAACTGCCAGGAAAATTGTTTGGGATGCAAAGAAAAACCCACAAATAACATCAGCTGAAATATTGGACTCTCTGAAAACTAGTGGTGTGGCTGCTTCAAGATGCACAATAAGGAGGCACTTGAAGAAAAATGAGCAGCATGGTCGAGTCGCCAGACGAAAGCCATTACTGTGCAAATGCCACAAAGTATCTCGTCAACAATACGCAAAACAGCACAGAGAAAAGCCTCAAAACTTCTGGAACAAGGTCATTTGGAGTGATGAGACCGTTCCAACATGACAACAATCCAAAACACAAGGCTAAGTAGACCTGTCATTTGCTACAGGAGAACAAAGTTAAGGTTCTGGAGTGGCCATCTCAGTCTCCTGACCTCAATATCATTGAGCCACTCTGGGGAGATCTCAAGCGTACACTTTATGCTAGACAGCCAAGGAATTTACAGGAACTGGAGGCTTTTTGCAAGAAGAGTGGGCAGCTTTACCATCTGAAAAAGTATAGAACCTCATCCACAACTACCACAAAAGACTTCAAGCTGTCATTCATGTTAAGGGGGAAATACACGGTATTAAGAAATGGGGTATGTAAGCTTTCAGTGTCATTTGGATGTTGTGGGTTGTCATTATGATTTAAAAAGAGAAAACAAGTAGTTTGACAATAAATGGTTTCACCCAACCACTAACCATGAGTGGAGAAAAAGTTTTGGTGTTACCACTCATACTCTCTGAAAAAGGCCAAGAAAGCAAAAATTGTGCTGGGGTATGTAAACTTTTGAGCACAACTGTATATACATGTATGTTTGTGTGCGGATATATACATACATATATATATATATATATATATATATATATATATATATATATATATATATATATATACAGCTCTGGCAAAAATTGAGAGACCAGCACATCAAAACCCTGTCAAGGGCAGCCCGATCTCCAAACCTGACCCCCATTGAAAACCTCTGGAATGTAATCAAGAGGATGATGGATAGTAACAAGCCATCAAACAAGGAAGGACTGCTTAAATTTTTGCACCAGACGCAGTGTGAAAGACTGGTGGAAAGCATGCCAAGACACATGAAAGTTGTGATTAAAAATCATGGTTATTCCACAAAATATTGATTTCTGAACTCTCCCTGAGTTAAAACATTAGTTGTCATGACCCAGTCTGGGTTTTGAGTCCTGTCTGCTCTTTTCCCGAACTAATCATGTCAAGGGTTAACTTTGCTCTGCCTTATTCTGGGTTCAGGTTGGCTATTTAGCTCCGCTGCACCTTGCAGATGGTGTCAGTTATATTTTCTGCCTACGGCATGTGTATCTGACTCTGGTAGTACCCTGATTGGTCCTGCTGCGCTTTCTGACCTTGCCCATGTCTATTCCTCCTTCCTTACCTGTCCTATCTTAGTGTTTCCTGATTGCTGTAGGATTTCCAGGTGTTTGACTCGACTTTGACTCTGTCTTGGCTTTTCCTCTGGCCCCTGGTACTTCTGCCTTTTGTCTGGTATTGACCCTTTGGCTCTCCACTGACTCTGTGCTTGTCTTTTCCCTTTGTACTGCGTGACGGTCTAGGTTTTGATGTGACTTGTTTGACTATTCTGCTGCCACCTGGTGGTACTTTCGCTGCAGCACTGCAGGTCTGCGCTTGCAGACTTGTTATTATTAGTGTTGAGCATTCCGATACTGCAAGTATCGGGTATCGGCCGATATTTGCTGTATCGGAATTTCCGATACCGAGATCCGATACTTTTGTGGTATCGGGTATCGGGTATCGCAACAACATTAATGTAATAATGTGTAAAAGAGAGAATTAAAATAAAAAATATTGCTATACTCACCTCTCCGACGCAGCCTGGACCTCAGCGAGGGAACCGGCAGCGTTGTTTGTTTAAATTTCGCGCTTTTACTTGGTTACGTGAAGTCCCGGCTTGTGATTGGTCAGGGCGGCCATGTTGCCGGGACGCGGACCAATCACAGCAAGCCGTGACGAAATTACGTCACGGCTTGCTGTGATTGGTCCGCGTCCCGGCAACATGGCCGCCATTAACCAATCACAAGCCGTGACGTCACGGGAGGCTGGACATGCGCGTATTTTAAAAAGCGCGCGTGTCCAGCCTCCAGTGACGTCCCGGCTTATGATTGGTCACGGCGCCATGTTGCCGGGACGCGGACCAATCACAGCAAGCCGTGACGAAATTACGTCACGGCTTGCTGTGATTGGTCCGCGTCCCGGCAACATGGCCGCCATTAACCAATCACAAGCCGTGACGTCACGGGAGGCTGGACATGCGCGTATTTTAAAAAGCGCGCGTGTCCAGCCTCCAGTGACGTCCCGGCTTATGATTGGTCACGGCGCCATGTTGCCGGGACGCGGACCAATCACAGCAAGCCGTGACGAAATTACGTCACGGCTTGCTGTGATTGGTCCGCGTCCCGGCAACATGGCCGCCCTGACCAATCACAAGCCGGGACTTCACGTAACCAAGTAAAAGCGCGAATTTTAAACAAACAACGCTGCCGGTTCCCTCGCTGAGGTCCAGGCTGCGTCGGATAGGTGAGTATAGCAATATTTTTTATTTTAATTCTTTATTTTACACATTTATATGGATCCCAGGGTCTGAAGGAGAGTTTCCTCTCCTTCAGACCCTGGGAACCATCAGGAATACCGTCCGATACTTGAGTCCCATTGACTTGTATTGGTATCGGGTATCGGTATCGGATTGGATCCGATACTTTGCCGGTATCGGCCGATACTTTCCGATACCGATACTTTCAAGTATCGGACGGTATCGCTCAACACTAGTTATTATCCTTCCATTCTATTGCCATCTAGTGGAAGTTGCAGTTACCTGCATAGGTGCAGCATGACATTAGTATTGTGGTTTCTAAATGATTATGAACTTGTTTTCTTTGCATTATTTGAGGTCTGAAAGCACTGTTTTTTTATTTTGACAATTTTTCCTTTTCAGAAAAAAATACAAAATTTATTGCTTGAAAATTCGGAGACATGTTGTCAGAAGTTTATAGAATAAAAGAACAATTTACATTTTACTCAAAAATATACCGGTACCTATAAAGAGAAAAATCGGACAAACTAAACATTTTGAAGTGGTCTCCAAATTTTTGCCAGAGCTGTATATATATAAATCAAAGAAGCAGCACACCATCATTTAAGTGCAAAAAAAGCAATATTAATAGCCCATTTGTGGGCGACATTTCGGCTCTGTGTGTGAGCCTTTTTGAAGCAGTATACAAGTGCACATTCAGAGTATTTAAAGTATGCAGTGAAGTGAATACAATTTACATCAATTAGTATCAACAGTACAATTTCATATCTATTATTGTATATTTGTATATAAACTGCAGAAGGATTTTATTTGTAACACTATAAAGTGAAATACAATAGTGCCTATAGTGCAATGTAAAATAAAAATTCATAAGCAAGTCAATTGATTGTAATCTGAACAGCTGTAAAGAATTATAATGCCACATGACTCACCCCATTTCTAATAACACTGTTACCAGCGTCCTATGAAATCAATTGCGCATGTCAGGAAGAAACCACAATCCCATCTCTGCCATTCTCGGCATCTTAAAAGATCAACTGTGCATGTCAGAAAGTAAATATGTCATCAAAAGCAAAACAAAAATTTGCGTGTGCGCCATTGTGCCCCGGTGATTGCAACGCCAGTTTTATCATTAGAGCTCCTATTCGCGCATGTTCAATCAAGTCTATTAATTGTTGCGATCGCAGACATGTACTTCTGCTGTTATAAGCACTCGGCGCCATCTTATTTAAGGGCACATATTTTCCCCACTAAAACTGGGTTTCAACAGTGCAGTTACAAAAGATCCACTGACCATCCACTAAAAAGACCATAGAAAAGGCAACGGATTATTCCTTAAAGGAACAGGAACACCCCCTATTAGCTGGGGCTGGTTAACCTGTTAACCTAGAGGGTCAATGGGAGTTCTGAAAGGTTTCTGATTTCCAAGGTTCCAGACAAGAAACATCTCATCGGTGAAACCAGTGAACAGTCTCAAGTGTTATGGTTCTCAATGGCAAGAGAACATAGCCCAGCAAACATGAGTACTAGCTCTTGGAAGGATGGAAACTAAACTGACCATAAACTAAACCTGCCGCACAACTAACAGTAGCCGGGTAGCGTTGCCTACGTTTTTATCCCTAGACGCCCAGCGCCGGCCGGAGGACTAACTAATCCTGGCAGAGGAAAATATAGTCCTGGCTCACCTCTAGAGAAATTTCCCCGATAGGCAGACAGAGGCCCCCACATATATTGGCGGTGATTTTAGATGAAATGACAAACGTAGTATGAAAATAGGTTTAGCAAAATTGAGGTCCGCTTACTAGATAGCAGGAAGACAGAAAGGGCACTTTCATGGTCAGCTGAAAACCCTATCAAAATACCATCCTGAAATTACTTTAAGACTCTAGTATTAACTCATAACATCAGAGTGGCAATTTCAGATCACAAGAGCTTTCCAGACACAGAAACGAAACTACAGCTGTGAACTGGAACAAAATGCAAAAACAAACGAGGACTAAAGTCCAACTTAGCTGGGAGTTGTCTAGCAGCAGGAACATGCACAGAAAGGCTTCTGATTACAATGTTGACCGGCATGGAAGTGACAGAGGAGCAAGGTTAAATAGCGACTCCCACATCCTGATGGAAACAGGTGAACAGAGGGGATGATGCACACCAGTTCAATTCCACCAGTGGCCACCGGGGGAGCCCAAAATCCAATTTCACAACAGTACCCCCCCCTCAAGGAGGGGGCACCGAACCCTCACCAGAACCACCAGGGCGATCAGGATGAGCCCTATGAAAGGCACGGACCAGATCGGAGGCATGAACATCAGAGGCAGTCACCCAAGAATTATCCTCCTGACCGTATCCCTTCCATTTGACCAGATACTGGAGTTTCCGTCTGGAAACACGGGAGTCCAAGATTTTTTCCACAACGTACTCCAACTCGCCCTCAACCAACACCGGAGCAGGAGGCTCAACGGAAGGCACAACCGGTACCTCATACCTGCGCAACAATGACCGATGAAAAACATTATGAATAGAAAAAGATGCAGGGAGGTCCAAACGGAAGGACACAGGGTTAAGAATCTCCAATATCTTGTACGGGCCGATGAACCGAGGCTTAAACTTAGGAGAAGAAACCCTCATAGGGACAAAACGAGAAGACAACCACACCAAGTCCCCAACACAAAGCCGAGGACCAACCCGACGCCGGCGGTTGGCAAAAAGCTGAGTCTTCTCCTGGGACAACTTCAAATTGTCCACTACCTGCCCCCAAATCTGATGCAACCTCTCCACCACAGCATCCACTCCAGGACAATCCGAAGATTCCACCTGACCAGAAGAAAATCGAGGATGAAACCCCGAATTACAGAAAAAAAGAGACACCAAGGTGGCAGAGCTGGCCCGATTATTGAGGGCAAACTCCGCTAAAGGCAAAAAAGCAACCCAATCATCCTGATCTGCAGACACAAAACACCTCAAATATGTCTCCAAGGTCTGATTCGTCCACTCGGTCTGGCCATTTGTCTGAGGATGGAAAGCAGACGAGAAAGACAAATCTATGCCCATCCTAGCACAGAATGCTCGCCAAAATCTAGACACGAATTGGGTTCCTCTGTCAGAAACGATATTCTCCGGAATACCATGCAAACGGACCACATTTTGAAAAAAACAGAGGAACCAACTCGGAAGAAGAAGGCAACTTAGGCAGGGGAACCAAATGGACCATCTTAGAGAAACGGTCACACACCACCCAGATGACAGACATCTTCTGAGAAACAGGAAGATCCGAAATAAAATCCATCGAGATGTGCGTCCAGGGCCTCTTCGGGATAGGCAAGGGCAACAACAATCCACTAGCCCGAGAACAACAAGGCTTGGCCCGAGCACAAACGTCACAAGACTGCACAAAGCCTCGCACATCTCGAGACAGGGAAGGCCACCAGAAGGACCTTGCCACCAAATCCCTGGTACCAAAGATTCCAGGATGACCTGTCAACGCAGAAGAATGAACCTCAGAAATGACTTTACTGGTCCAATCATCAGGAACAAACAGTCTACCATGTGGGCAACGATCAGGTCTATCCGCCTGAAACTCCTGCAAGGCCCGCCGCAGGTCTGGAGAAACGGCAGACAATATCACTCCATCCTTAAGGATACCTGTAGGTTCAGAGTTACCAGGGGAGTCAGGCTCAAAACTCCTAGAAAGGGCATCCGCCTTAACATTCTTAGAACCCGGCAGGTAGGACACCACAAAATTAAACCGAGAGAAAAACAACGACCAGCGCGCCTGTCTAGGATTCAGGCGTCTGGCGGACTCAAGATAAATTAGATTTTTGTGGTCAGTCAATACCACCACCTGATGTCTAGCCCCCTCAAGCCAATGACGCCACTCCTCAAAAGCCCACTTCATGGCCAAAAGCTCCCGATTCCCAACATCATAATTCCGCTCGGCGGGTGAAAATTTACGTGAGAAAAAGGCACAAGGTCTCATCACGGAACAATCGGAACTTCTCTGCGACAAAACTGCCCCAGCTCCGATTTCAGAAGCGTCGACCTCAACCTGAAAAGGAAGAGCAACATCAGGCTGACGCAACACAGGGGCGGAAGAAAAGCGGCGCTTAAGCTCCCGAAAGGCCTCCACAGCAGCAGGGGACCAATCAGCAACATCAGCACCCCTCTTAGTCAAATCAGTCAATGGTTTAACAACATCAGAAAAACCAGCAATAAATCGACGATAAAAGTTAGCAAAGCCCAAAAATTTCTGAAGACTCTTAAGAGAAGAGGGTTGCGTCCAATCACAAATAGCCTGAACCTTGACAGGATCCATCTCGATGGAAGAGGGGGAAAAAATATATCCCAAAAAGGAAATCTTTTGAACCCCAAAAACGCACTTAGAACCCTTCACACACAAGGAATTAGACCGCAAAACCTGAAAAACCCTTTTTGGCCGGTCAAACTGTTATGGTTCTCAATGGCAAGAGAACATAGCCCAGCAAACATGAGTACTAGCTCTTGGAAGGATGGAAACTAAACTGACCATGAACTAAACCTGCCGCACAACTAACAGTAGCCGGGTAGCGTTGCCTACGTTTTTATCCCTAGACGCCCAGCGCCGGCCGGAGGACTAACTAATCCTGGCAGAGGAAAATATAGTCCTGGCTCACCTCTAGAGAAATTTCCCCGATAGGCAGACAGAGGCCCCCACATATATTGGCGGTGATTTTAGATGAAATGACAAACGTAGTATGAAAATAGGTTTAGCAAAATTGAGGTCCACTTACTAGATAGCAGGAAGACAGAAAGGGCACTTTCATGGTCAGCTGAAAACCCTATCAAAATACCATCCTGAAATTACTTTAAGACTCTAGTATTAACTCATAACATCAGAGTGGCAATTTCAGATCACAAGAGCTTTCCAGACACAGAAACGAAACTACAGCTGTGAACTGGAACAAAATGCAAAAACAAACGAGGACTAAAGTCCAACTTAGCTGGGAGTTGTCTAGCAGCAGGAACATGCACAGAAAGGCTTCTGATTACAATGTTGACCGGCATGGAAGTGACAGAGGAGCAAGGTTAAATAGCGACTCCCACATCCTGATGGAAACAGGTGAACAGAGGGGATGATGCACACCAGTTCAATTCCACCAGTGGCCACCGGGGGAGCCCAAAATCCAATTTCACAACACTCAAGACTGCAACCTTATTGTTTCAAAACACACTGATAGCATTGGTTACTGAATAATTTCTAAACTACAGAAGATTCCAGTGAGCACTGTAAGGGCTCCTTTTCACTTGCAAGACATACGGCCGAGTCTCCTCGCAAGTTAAAACCCTCCTCTGGCGCCGGCACTTGGGAGCGGAGCGTGCAGCTCTATGTGTTGCTATGCGGCCGCACACTCCGCTCTGGAGTGCCAGCACCAGAGGAGGGTTTTAACCTGTGAGACACAGCCGTATGTCTCGCAAGTGAAAAGGAGCCTGTCACGCCGCTTCCGCTGCCGCTCCCTGCGCCCCGCTATACTCACCTGTCCTCGGCGTCCCGGCGCGACTCCTCAGCTGCAGCGTCCTCTTCTAAGCGCTTGCTCCCGGCTCCTGCTGCTCTTCGGGTGCGCGTGCACGCCAGGTTTAGTACTGCGCGTGCACACTTCTAACCTTCTTCTGGCACTTCCTTCTTGTCCTCTCTATTACCTTGGAGGACTCTCACCCGGAAGTACTGCGCAGCGTCACTTCATTAATCGCTTCCTTTCTCTCCCCTGTGCCTGATGATCATTTGTGATTTCAAGTGTTCTGGGCCGCACGTTCACCTTCTTGTCTTCCTTGCTTTCCTTAGATCCAGTCCTGTGTCTCCGCATACCTGCCAGTCCTGTGTTTCGGCATACCTGCCAGTCATGTGACTCTGCATACCCGCCAGTCCTGTGTCTCTGCATACCTGCCAGTCATGTGACTCTGCATACCCGCCAGTCCTGTCTCTCTGCATACCTGCCAGTCCTGTGTCTCTGCATACCCGCCAGTCCTGTGTCTCTGCATACCCGCCAGTCCTGTGTCTCTGCATACCCGCCAGTCCTGTGTCTCTGCATACCCGCCAGTCCTGTGTCTCTGCATACCCACCAGTCCTGTGTCTCTGCATATCTGCCAGTCCTGTCTCTCTGCATACTCGCCAGTCCTGTGTCTCTGCATACCCACCAGACCTGTGTCTCTGCGTATCCGCCAGTCGTGTATCTCTGCATACCTGCCAGCCCTGTGTCGCTGCACGCCTGCCAGTCCTGTGTTCTCTCTGTTCTCGTTAGTTCTGTGTTCCTGCCTAATCCGCCCGCACAGTGTCTCTTTCACTCTCGCTCGTCCGGAGTCTCTGTGGACTGCTTTCTGGTCCATCTTGGTCTCCCAGCTGCTGTGGCGATAGTCCCCACGGGCCTGCCCCTAACTCTCCCTGTATAGGGGGCGGTCTATCTGGTCAGCTCGTCCGTGGGAGGGTCGTCGTCACAGTCCAGTGGGTCCACTTCCTGTTTTTTCCTCCGTCAAGGCCCACAGAGCCCTTATGGTCATAATCAGGAAGTGGAAAGAACATCATTTCACCAGTAACAGACCATGACCAGATGCTCCCCATCTTAGTGGAGACATTTTTTTTCTCTAGCAAGATGGCGGCGCCTGCACAATAACATCTATCTTATCGCCGATAGGTACTGCTGCGCAGGTGCGGCCGGCTCCATTTTTAGAAAAAAAAATGTTTGAATAAATTTTTATCAGCAAATAAAATAATTAAATGCATATTATAGATGTGATCATGCTGGGGTATATGGGGTTAATATACTTAATAATTTTACTATGTCTTCTGGATTTTTGGTTCTAGTTGTAAGCACTGTCACTTTTTAATGAACATGCTGCGTTTTTAACCACAATGCGTTTCCGCCGCCGAAAAAAAAACACATCATGGGCACATAAATTGCGGAATGCATTAGAAAATAATGGGATGCTGTTTGTAAGCGTTTTTTAAGTGCTTCCGCCACGGAAAATCGTAGCAAAAATGCTTAAAAAATGCAACGTGGGCACATCACATAGCCTTACTTTCATAGGTTTATCTGTCTTGGCACTTAGTAGACAGTTTTGTTACAGCTGTTATAGCATTATCATTACATCTGCTTACTAGGTTCTATGTGATTGTGATTTACATTGCCCGTTGTCATTTTACTTACCGGTCTCGTGTTGTGCCCACAAGTGAGGTGTTGTTGATATTTAGCATTATACTCTTGAGCTAATTAATCTTGCTATTGTATAGGGGGAGCTATCATATGTACCTTTATCCCCCTTGTTATTGTAATCAATATTTTTGCACATTATTGTTTGACCTCATTTACTGCTTGGTGTCCAATTACGGCATTTTGCTTTTTTATTCTTTGTTTTTAATATTATATGTATATGTAATAAAATTGTCAGTATTTGTAAGCCAAAACCAGGAGTGGAACAATTAGAGGAAAAGTATAATAGAAACATATGCACCACTTCTGCATTTATCACCCACTCCTGGTTTTGGCTTACAAATAAGGTACTGTCACACAGTGGCACTTTGATCGCTACGACGGTACGATCCGTGACGTTCCAGCGATATCCATACGATATCAAACAGACAATAGCACACTGGCGCTAGTGAGGTGGTAAGTGTGCAAGCTGCTGATATCAGACGGGTGCCGTGCCTCGCCCGTCACACCTACTGGTGAACCAAAAAACATATATAAAACTGAGATATCGCGCTAAAAACACTATATATCTTAATCGAACCTGTCAATTAAGACACAAGGACCAATAGTGATAATAACAAAAAATAATAATAGTAAGTAATAATAATAATAATAATAGTAGTAGTAGTACTAATAATAGTAACAGTAATAGTAACAACAAACTGCCGCCACTGTAAATGCCAAAACCAGAACCAGTGTAGATGATATAAAGAGAAGTGAACTCTACTCCTTACCAAGGGTGGCTTGATGGAGGTTGCGGCTGGTATAGGTAGGCTGATAGGCACACATCAAGGGACGATTGTCCATACCAATTTGGCCAATCCTTCCACTTATAATCCACTTCAGGAATATTCTAGCGCCTTCCACACATTCGATATGCTTGTATCTAAAGACATAAGGAGAATGAACTTTAGAAATCCAAGATATGTCCCACATAATTTAACATCCAAAGAAAAAAGAGCAATAAAGGATCTTCAAAACAACCAGGACATTATTGTACGGCCTGCGGATAAGGGGGGAGGTATAGTAATCCTTGACCGAGCTATGTACCATAAGGAATCGGTCAGGCTTTTACAGGATCAAGTAACGTATAAGCAACTTACTGGGGATCCTACTTTACATTATATTAGTAAACTGAACGTCCTGGCACAAAAAGGCAGATCATTGGGCATTCTGAGTGTTAAGGAATTCAAATATATAATGAATAAGAGTCCAAGTAAGGCTCTATTTTATCATATCCCGAAGCTCCATAAGAGCCTCACCTCCCCCCCGGGTAGGCCTATAATATCAGGTATCAACAGTCTAACGTCTAATTTGTCAAGATATGTTGACATACACTTGCAGAAATGCATGCCGAAAATACCATCGTATTTGAAAGATACAGGCCACACTTTACAAGTTTTGGACACTATTAAATGGGAACGTAATTACATTATAGGTACATTAGACATTAAGTCACTATATACGGTCATCAACCAGGATAAAGGGTGCCAAGCGGCCGAATATTTCCTTATGGCCCTGGATATATATGAAAGGGAACAGGTTCTCTTTATTGTGGATTGCATTAAATTTATTTTGCAACACAACTATTTCACATACGAGGGCCAGTATTACCTACAAACTTGGGGCACCGCTATGGGCACGCGGTTTGCCCCAAGTTATGCCAACATCTATGTGGCCAAGTGGGAGGAGTCCCACATATATAAGGAAGGCAAACTACACCCTGGTTTGGTGATGTGGCGTCGTTTTATAGACGACGTCCTGTTTATATGGGAGGGGTCCCAAGCGGAACTTAACACCTTCTTATCGGGACTTAATAATAATTCCTATGGTTTGGAGTTTACTTCACATACAAGCTCTGTGGAGGTAAATTTCTTGGACCTCACTATCTATGTGGAGAATAACCAATTGTGTACCAAATGCCACCGGAAGGCGGTAGACTCTAATAGTTTTATACATCTCACTAGCTGCCACCTTCCGGTTTGGCTCACAAACATACCAAAGGGGCAATTCACAAGGATCAGACGTAATTGCTCAACCATAGATAATTATCATTTGGAGTCTAAGTTTCTCACCAAAAAATTTGTGGAAAAGGGATACCCTAGATCGTTGTTGGAAAGAACCAGAATTGAACTGGCCGAAACAGATAGGCGTGCCCTGCTTGTATCAACATCTAAAAAGGACCCAATCAATGGGGGTTTATCGGAACAAGTGTATAGTTTACCATTTGTGACACAATTTCATGCGGGTTACAATAAGTTTACCCGCATCATTCGCAAACATTGGCCTGTCCTACAGAAAGACAAAGTGGTAGGTGAACTTCTTCCCCCTCGCCCTAGATTTATATATAGGAAGGCACAAACATTGGGCAATCTTATAGCCCCTACTGTGGCTAATAATACCAAAAAAGGCGTTCAAACAGCCAATCAATTAAAGGCTGGTTTTTTGCAATGCGGCGGCTGCTTTGGCTGCCTACACACCTCTTTTAAGAAGACCAGAATAAATACATTTCATGACACCAATGGTACTAAAGAATTTTTAATTAAAGAAAATATCTCTTGTTTTTCTTCAGGGGTAATTTATTTAATCAAATGCCCATGCGGGAAGTTATACGTTGGTCGCACTAAACGCCGCCTTATGGAGCGCATTAAAGAGCATTTCAGAAATATACAAAGGGGCTTTGTGGGACACCCCCTTTCCCGCCATTTTAAAGAAAGACACAATCAATCTTTGAGAAATGTCACCTTTTGTGGTATACAGACCGTCCCCCATAGTCAAAGGGGTGGGGACTATTTGATGAAAATGTCCAGGGTTGAATCCCTATGGATTTTTAATTTAAATAGTCTGGCCCCTATGGGCCTGAACTATGAATTAGAATTATATGCATTTTAACGTCCCTGTATTGGTGGTATAGGTTTTAATTTTAATCTTAATTTTAATAATAAAAAAATGTAGTAGCTTTTAGATAGTGTAGCTTAAATATACGTATATTCTGTCCAAGCACACTATTCATTTATCTTATTCCCTATTTAATCCCCTATTTAATTCCGTATTTATTTCCCTATATGGAAAGCCAGCAACTTTGCATATAAATAAAAAAATTTTATATACATAAAATTCTTTATATATCCTATTATATTGATATATGTATTGTAATACTTGTTTGGTTTTAATTTGGATATTAATAAAATAAAGTTGGTTTTATCGTATTCTATTTTATGCAGGAATTGGTGGTAACTTTATGCATTTTACCCCACTTAGTAAAACAAATTAGTGCAAGCAATTGCCGCACACTCATACGTCCTTGTAGGGGTTAATTGGCTAATTTACTAATTACACTGGTATAGCATAAATAGCGAGCGGCAGTGAGGGGGCGGTAACCCTGACGAAGAGGGACGGAGTCCCTCGAAACGCGTTGGTTCAGCTTTTTGCCCTGTTCTACACGCCGTAGTATCTGTGACGTCACACGCTGCTTCCCAGCAGCGGCGGCCATTTTTTCCATACGCGCATCCAGTATCGCTACCGGCTGGAGCGCTGCTGGCTCTGCACGTCTTCTGGTAGGGCATCCTGATAGCCACTCCTGCCGCCGGGTGTCTAATATCGATAACCACTGACACCTACTACCAGCACCTCTATACCAGCCGCAACCTCCATCAAGCCACCCTTGGTAAGGAGTAGAGTTCACTTCTCTTTATATCATCTACACTGGTTCTGGTTTTGGCATTTACAGTGGCGGCAGTTTGTTGTTACTATTACTGTTACTATTATTAGTACTACTACTACTATTATTATTATTATTATTACTTACTATCATTATTTTTTGTTATTATCACTATTGGTCCTTGTGTCTTAATTGACAGGTTCGATTAAGATATATAGTGTTTTTAGCGCGATATCTCAGTTTTATATATCCATACGATATCGCTGTGTCTGACACGCAGCAGCGATCAGGGATCCTGCTGAGAATCGTACGTCGTAGCAGATCGTTTGAAACTTTATTTCGTCGCTGGATCTCCCGCTGTCATCGCTGGATCGTTGTGTGTGACACCGATCCAGCGATGCGTTCGCTTGTAACCAGGGTAAACATCGGGTTACTAAGCGCAGGGCCGTGCTTAGTAACCCGATGTTTACCGTGGTTACCAGCGTAAAAGTAAAAAAAAAAAAACGTACATACTCACATTCCGGTGTCCTTCAGGTCCCTTGCCGTCTGCTTCCCGCTCTGACTGACTGCCGGCCGGAAAGTAAGAGCAGATCACAGACGGCAAGGGACCTGAAGGACACCGGAATGTGAGTATGTACGGTTTGTTTGTTTTTACTTTTACGCTGGTAACCAGGGTAAACATCGGGTTACTAAGCGCGGCCCTGCGCTTAGTAACCCGATGTTTACCCTGGTTACCCGGGGACTTCGGCATCGTTGGTCGCTGGAGAGCGGTCTGTGTGACAGCTCTCCAGCGACCACACAACGACTTTCCAACGATCACGGCCAGGTCGTATCGCAGGTCTTGATCGTTGGAAAGTTGCAGAGTGTGACAGTACCCATACTGAGGTAAAATACTGACCAAATAATGCTAGTGTGACGGCAGCCTAAGTGTGTTTGTGTTGGAATTCTTTGTTTTCTACCACATGTACCACATGTATGGGAGTTTTTGTTGTTGAATTTTGATTGAAGTGCCTTCTTGTATTCAGGATGAATTTGATTTATTTAGTTTTGTAGCGCCAACATTTTCTGCAGCCTTGTACAGAGGTTGCCATCATATTCACAGCTTGCTCCACTTTAGAGGTAATCGAATACAAAAAAACAAGGATGGAGCTGTGCAGGAATGATTTACATCAAAAGTCACAAACATATTCGTGGGAAGGAAGGGGTTCAAAGTGGTGAGTGGTTTATGTAATGATATCTGCAGAATATAACTGACGGGTGGTATTTTCAGTGTTCGTATTGTCATGTGCACTATAGCTGGCGATACAGCATGTGAAATTCTAATTAACTATAGGTAATTCATTATGTAGAAGACCCCACAATGGTTTCTGTCAAAAAGCACATTTAGTGTAAAACAGAACCTTATAGCTGTAGAGTATGGCTATGAAGCTAAAAAATATAGTTGGAAAATATTACTTTATTGTTATTTACAAGTGGCGTTTCACTACTCAGTGTTGATTAATCTTTTCCCTTTATAATGAAGGCAGCAAAAAGTAGAATTTCTGCAATTACTGCAAGAAATGAAACAGAACTGCTCCAGCGTTTACAAAATTACATCACTTTTTACATACATTGCATTAAGAATGATGTGCTGATCCTGCCACAGTTCAGAGCTGGATTCACAATTCTACAGAAGAGCTGAAATCTCCCTGCATTTTATGCTGAATCAATGTTTGTACATAGTTTACCTAGCTATTTACATAATACCGACATACTAATGAGGTGAAAACGCTGCATGGTAGGGGGCTGAACTAAGCTATTAGGCCGGTGTCACACTTGCGTGTGTAATGCGAAAAACTCGCATCAATTTCTGGCACTGTCGCCGGCGGTTCGGACCGGAGCGTTCAGCTGCATAGAAATACATTCAGCCGCACACTCCGGTCCCGAGTGCCGGTGGCAGTGCCAGGAATTGATGTGCGAGTTTCTCGCATTGCACATGCAATGACACTGGCCTTAGGGATATTTCTGATGACAAGTTTGCTGACTGTCAGCGACAATCAGTGACACTATGAAAGCAGCAATGCACTATAATAAGGTGTGTAATCCAGGACCAGGAAAATTTACAAGATTAGTATAGAAAAACACAGTCTACATGGAAATTGTAGACTGTTGTCCAAAAGGGAAAATACTATTTAAAGGGATCGCTCCACATAGACATCCGTTATTTAAAAAGAGAGGAAATTGGAATTATATGCTCAAGCATTACAATCTGGTTTTCTATTCTGATTCACACAGGAGGGACTTAAAAGGAATCTGTCAAGATCAACCCTCCTTAACCATCTATATGGGCTTACAGGTCATAGGAAGATGAAATTATACTGCCAAGTCATGAAAAAGGACTGTAGGCACCTATCCGACCTCTCAAATTAGGCTATCCCTGTCCCTTGGATGGTGGAGATGCTAGAGTCTTTGACCTTGCTATGCTCCTATGTTACCCTTATTTGTTCCCTCCCCCACCTAGATAGGTGTGATGCCGAAGTGTACAGGCAAACTCTATCCAGACAATTAGGGGTAAACAGACAGAAAAGACAAGAAAGCTGCAATCATACAAATACATTCACAGAACAAAAGAGTGGGAAACGGGAGAAATTGGAAGGAAGAAACCAAGTGGGAGAGGATAAGGATAAACATGCAAACCAACTCCACGCAGCAATCTTCTGAAAAACTCTTCAACCGCCTACTCCAAACACTGGACTTCTCCTTCAACTCCAAACCAGGTAGTGGTAACTATCACTGGCCAGGTTAGAAGCAAGGAGAAGGGTTCTTATACCTGCTGGAAGCAAAAAACTCAGAACAGCCCAAGACACAAAACTCCAGGAGTGCAGGTTAGCAGTTTATCCCTTGCAGCACCAGAGCAAAGAAAGTCAGAACTGCTAATAGGACAGTGAAACCGTTCTAACTACTGCAGATGTATGTGTCACCAGACACTGTGATGGTCTGACCCGTCTCTGTCATGGTATCCTCATGACAGCACCCCCTCCTAAGAGGGGACTTTGGATTCTCAGAATCCATTTTGTCAGGATGAGAGGTTAGAAAGGCCTTAACCAACCTGGTTGCATGAACATTGGACGCGGATACCGACATTCTTTCCTTTGGACCGCAACCCTTCCAATGCCCTAAATATTGAAAAGACAGACGAACAAATCAAGAATTGAAATTCCAGGCTCCATTAACCATGACCGGGAAGGTGGTGGTAGGGATGGTACCAAGGAAGCCACATATTTTTTGAGAAGAGAATGGTAAAATACATTATGGATCTTAAAAGTAGATTGTAAAGCAAGGCAAAACGCCACTGAATTGACAACGGCAACAATCTTATAGGGATCAACGAATCTGGGTCCTAGTTTCCAAGAAGGAACCTTTAATTTAATATTTTTCAAGAACAACAACACCAAAACACCCACTTACAGGTCCGGACCCAACAAGAGTTGCCGATCGGCCATACCTTTTTCAATCCATTATGGATCCTGTGGCTGCTCTGGCAGCACAGCTGCAACAACTCAGCCTGGAGATGGTAGACTTGTGCTCAGTTGCTTTGCAGTGCCTATTGACTCCAAGCTTAGGGCCCACGGCTCCTGAGCAACCTCTGGTGGAGCACAAGATCGCTTTGCTAGATATGTTCTCTGGGAGTTTGTGGTTTTTAGTGAGGCCTACAAACTATATTTTAGATTATGTCCTAACTCCACAAGTACCAAGGGGCAACGGGTGGGGATCGTAATCTCTCTTCTCCAAGGTGACCCTCAAGCCTGGGCATTTTCTCTCTTATCTAAATACCAGCCCCTTCAGATGGTGGAGGAATTTTTTCAGGCTCTGGGCCTTATCTATGATGACCCCTACTATCTACATCTGCTTCATCAGGGAGACCTGTCAATGGAGGAATATTGCTCTGAGATCCGTAGGTGGTCTATGGATACTAAGTGGAACGACTCCGCGCTCCATAGTCAGTTTTGTCCGGGGCTTTCTGAGAGGGTAAAGGATGCCTTTGCTCTGTATGAGACACCAGTTTCCAGTCTCAGAGAGAGACAAAAGGTGACACCTCAATTTTTGGGGAGTCATGTGTCTAATGGAGGAACCCATGCAATTGAGGGGAGAGTGACTTGTTGCACCGGTCCTCCAGTGGTTCGGCAAAAAGGATAGTGGTTTTTTTTGTGGGAGGATGGGTCATTTTATGGGTGCCTGCCCATCCATACGTAACTGCAAACAGCCGCCTGAAAACTAAGAAGCCCGGGTTGCGTGGAGGCTAGCAATCTGTGTGTACATATTTCCTTCATCGGTAGGTCACAATTCTTTCTACCCACCAAAATCATTTTGAGAGTTAGGGGCATTTCACTGAGCCACTATATTAGAGACTCAATAGAATTAGCTGTAGATTAGCTACTCCCAAGCATAATATCTCGTAATGGTGTCTTTATATAAGAGAGTAGAAAATACAGATCAACCGTCGTTACCAAAGTTATCTAATAATTATAGACATTGATATACTGTTCTATCATACTGATAGATCACCAAACTATATAGCAGTTCAATAGACATATAGTGAAAATTTCTTGGATGATCAAATAATTAATATATACAGTAACCAAATACTATCTGCACTGTTATCTAGACATCTAATAGTGTTTTTTGCTAGATGATCTCATATACAGGCATAGAGGCATTCATGCCAAAAATATAGCTGATAGTCAAAGCAATTCAACCTTAGTGTACACATTGAATCATCCAGATACAGGTGGGTGGTATATAATTAGTAGTCACAGATCAATTTAGGTAGTCACGGGGTATGATTCTCAAATTTAGTGAGACCCATTGTATGTCCCACAAGTTAAAAACTGCCTATTGATTCAGAAGGATCAAGCAGATATATAAATATAAGAATAAACAACCAGTCTAACAGCACAAGTGTGCAACAATAATTAATACCATGATGGAACATACTTATCTTAGGGGATTAGTGTCCCAACCCGACGCGTTTCCCCCCACTAGGCATTCCATAGGGGTTCATCAGGGGAATGCCGATAGTAGGCGACAGGCAGCTGTAGATAACAGGGCGCTGCACAGAGGTGGATAAGGAAAAGACCGCCTTCATGACACCGATGGGCCTCTCCGAATTCAACTACATGCCGTTCGGACTTTGCAACGCACCAGGGACATTCCAGAGGATGATGGAGTGCTGTCTCGGGCACAAGAATTTTGAAACCGTCCTATTGTACCTGGATGACGTCATCGTCTTCTCCAAGACTTATGAGGACCACCTGAAGCACATGGCCGAGGTGTGTGAAGCTCTGTCTAACTTTGGCCTGAAGGTAAAGCCGTCCAAGTGTCACCTATTAAAACCCAAAGTACAGTACCTGGGCCATGTGGTAAGCGCTGAAGGAGGGGCCCCAGACCCCGACAAGGTCACCGTGATCAGGGACTGGCTGAAACCCAGCAACATCCATGAAGTACGGCAGTTCCTCGGGTTGGTAGGCTACTACCGAAGGTTCATTAAGGACTTCACTAAGATAGCCGCACCCCTGCAAGACCTGTTAGTGGGCCAATCTAAGAAGACCAAAAATAAGGGTCCTCTGTTTGAGTGGAACGACAGGCTGGAAGGATCCCTCACTTGGTTGAAGTTGGCTCTCACGGGAGGTGAGGTACTGGCTTACCCTGACTATGACCAACCGTTTGTGCTCTACACAGACGTCAGCAATGTGGGATTGGGAGCAGTATTGTCCCAGGTGCAGAAAGGCAAAGAAAGAGTAATTGCCTATGCCAGCAGGAAGCTTCGTCCCACAGAAAGGAACCACGAAAACTACAGTTCCTTCAAGCTGGAGTTCCTCGCCATAGTCTGGGCAGTGACAGAGCAGTTCAAACACTACCTAGCCTCAGCAAAGTTCACCATTTTCACAGACAACAATCCGCTGACCCACCTGGAAACTGCAAAACTAGGTGCATTGGAGCAGTGATGGATGACCCGGTTGTCCAACTAAGAATTCACCATCAAGTACCATGCAGGGCACAAGAACGCAAATGCCGATGCATTATCTAGGATGCCCCATTTACCAGAAGTGGGAGAAGAGCCGGAAACACTTGAAGAGATTGAGTTACCAGCTTTCCATCGCCCCGGGGCGACTCAGTACTCCCATCATGTGAAGAACAAGCGTAAAGACAGGCGAGAAGCCACAATGAAGCCATTGCCCCACCATGGATGAGCAGAGACGCAGGATAGTGACCCCGCTGTCCGTCTGGTCAAAGAGCAGATGACACAAGCCAATTCACACCCTGGTCCAGATGCTCCACAAGAGACTCAGCAGTTGTGGAAGGAGAAGAGCAAATTGTTCATCTACGATGGTAAGCTGTGCCGCAGGAATATCGACCTACATACTCACGAGCTGGTCTGGCAGGTGGTAGTCCTGAGACAAGATATGCCAGTGGTTCAGGAAGCATACCACGATGGAGCAGGACTGGAAGAAGTTAGAGATCCTACTTCGTGGGAGGGTCTACTGGATTGGCCATTGAAAAGTGGTGCTGAGAGTGTGGCCCATGCAACCTACGCAGAAAGGACCCACCCCTACAGCCCATAGTCACCAAACAGCCACTTGAATTGATCGCTCTGGATCATGTGAAACTAACCCAAGCCGGTCAGGCTATGTGTATGCTTTGACCATAGTGGACCATTACTCCAGATTCCTGGTAGTCGTGCCTGTCAAGGACCAAACAGCGAGGACGACAGCCAAAGCATTCTAACAGCACTTTTGTCGACCACATGGTTACCCTGAAAAGGTACTCACCGACCAAGGCCCAGCCTTTGAGGCAGAAGTATTCCAGGAATTCTGTTACCTGTACGGATGTAAGAAGATCAGGCCAACACCATACCATCCACAAACCAACGGTATGTGTGAGAAGATGAATCAGGTGGTAATCGACTTACTGAAGACCTTGTCTTTAGAAGAAAGAAACCTGTGGCCAGAGAAGTTGCCAGATCTGGTAGATCTGTACAATCACATCCCGGTGAATTCCATCAACTGCACTCCAGCATATCTAATGAGAGGAAGACCTAGCAAATTACCTGTTGACCTTGATATGGGAGTCCTAACACCAGAAACAACCTCACCAAATGCAGATTGGGATACTGAGTGACAGCAAAAATACCGTCAAGTACAAGAATGTGTGGAAAGAAGTCTGTCCCAGGCAAGACAAAGACAAGAAAGGAACTACAATCAACGTGCCCCTGCAATTCCCTTGTCACCAGGTGAACAAGTGCTAAAGCGGAAAAGAAGGATGCATTAACTTGATGACCAGTGGGAAGCAGAACCATATACCATCTTACCATCAAACTTTGACAATATCAAAGTGTGTCTTATAAGCAAAGATGGAGGGGAAACCTCAACTGCGGTATCAAGGGATCATCTTAAAGTGTGCCCTGATCGTCTTCCCTCATGGGCGCCATCTTCCAAAATGGCGGACACATGCGCAGTGCACCCGCCAAATATGCCGGCCGGCCGATTCATTCATTCCAGGTACATATTGATCACTGTGATACACCCTATCACAGTGTTCAAAATAAAAAAAAATAGTAAATAACCCCCCTTTTATCACCCCCCATAGGTAGGGAAAATAATGAAATAAAGAAAATATTTTTATTTTTGTTTTTCCACTAGGTTTAGGGTTAGAATTAGGGTTAGAGTTAGAATTAGGGTTGGAATTAGGGTTAGGGTTAGAATTAGGGTTTGGGTTGGAATTAGGGTTAGGGTTAGAATTAGAGTTAGAATTAGGGTTGGAATTAGAGTTAGGGTTGGGATTGGAATTAGGGTTAAGATTAGGGTTATTAGAGTTAGGGTTTGTGCGGCGCCCCCACTGCCGCAGGGCCGAGGGGTACCCGGTACCGGGCCTCTGTATGTCTCGGTTCTGGGGTTGTCACGGTGGCTAGACCCGGCCCGTGACCCTGCTGAGGGGCGTCCAATGAAGGTGGAGAGAGTGGTGCTGTTGTGGTGTGGTGCCGGTTGCAGTAAATAACAAGGACACCAGGTTGCAGTCTCTTTACCTCTTTACTGAAGGCTCCAGGATCCTCAGTCCGGAATACGGTTAACCGGGCTACGCAAGTCCGGCCGGTCCGATGGCACCTCCAGAGTTCCCTTTGCAGGTGGAAATCTGTGCCTACCTTCTAGCGCTTGTGTGTTGCAGTCCTTCCCTGCTGTGCTTACGAGATAGTCCTCACAACTGTTGTGTCTGTTTCTGAAGTTCCCTCACAACTCGATTCTGATGTTCTGTTTCGTCCCCCAGATGATATGGCTAGGACGCACCCGTATGACGGGTGGGCTCGGAGGTCTTCCGGGACCCTAGAGTCGCCCCTCTCCAAATGTTGCCCTCTGTGTCTGCTTAGGTGATTTTGGGGTGAGACAGCCCGCCTATAACTGACTGTCCTGCCGTAGGTTTGAAGTAAGGCCCAGAGTTCAATACTTCCTCGACGTTCCGGCCACCGGCTACGCGCCTCAGTAGGATGTTGCCTCGTCTTACAGCACGACTCCTACTGGTGTTTCTCCTTGTTGCGTTGATCTCGTTTCTCACTCAGCACAATAAACCTCGCTTCTTGTCCTTTCTTGGGGTACCGCCGCAATGAAGTGCAGGCGCGGTCCTGTAACGTTCTTTCTGTTCGCTAGGCCTCTGTCAGGATCCCACCCCTGACAGGGACCCCCCTGAATCTTCCCCTGCAACACCCTCTGCCACAGGATGTTGCCTGGTTCCAACCCAGTCAGCTTCTCTCCAACTTCCTATCTAACCCCCAGTTTTACCAAATGTGAGGAGTGGCCTAATACATAGTACCCTTAGCTCCCCCTGGAGGCCAGACTGTGAAGTGTATTGGTGTCTGTGATACCTGGTCAGGTGAACTCCTTCAGTGCCATCAGATGTACCATAGCCCTCCTTAGCGGCGGAGCATCAGTACTGCAACGACCAGGACTCTGGGGCGCTGCACTTGGATTAGGGTTGGGGTTAGGGTTAGGCTTGTGGTTAGGGTTATGGTTAGGGTTCTGGTTAGGGGTGTGTTGGGGTTATGGTTGTGATTAGGGTTATGGTTAGGATTAGGGTGAGGGGTGTGTAGAGGTTAGTGTTGGAGTTAGAATTGAGGGGTTTCCACTGTTTAGGCACATCAGGGGCTCTCCAAATACGACATGGCGCCACCATTGATTCCAGCCAATCTTGCGTTCAAAAAGACAAATGGTGCTCCTTCCCTTTCGAGCCCCGACGTGCGGCCAAACTGTGGTTTACCAAAACATATGGAGGATCAGCGTACTCAGGAAAAATTGCACAACAACTTTGGGGGTCTAATTTTTCCTGTTACCCTTGAGAAAATAAAAAATTGGGGGCTAAAAAATTATTGTTGTGGAAAAAAAATGATTTTTTAATTTCACGGCTCTGCATTATAAAATTCTGTGAAGCACTTGAGGGTTCAAAGTGCTCACCCCACATTTACATAAGTTCCTTGGGGGGTCTAGTTGCCAAAATGGGGTAACTTGTGGGTGGTTTCTAATGTTTAGGCACATCAGGGGCCCTCCAAACATACCATGACGCCCGCAGACCATTCCATCAAAGTCTGCATTTCAAAACGTCACTACTTCCCTTCTGAGCCCCGACGTGTGCCCAAACAGTGGTTCCCCCCCACATATGGGGTATCAGCGTACTCAAGACAAACTGGAAAATAACTTTTGGGGTCCAATTTCTCCTGTTACCCTTGTGAAAATAAAAAAATTGTGGGCTAAAAAATATTTTTTTGAGGAAAAAAATGATTTTTTAATTTCACGGCTCTGCGTTATAAACTTCTGTGAAGCCTTTGAAGTTCAAAGTGCTCATCACACATCTAGATAACTTCCTTGGGGGGGTCTAGTTTCCAAAATGGGGTCACTTGTGGGGAGTTTCTAATGTTTAGGCACACAGGGGCTCTCCATATGCGACATGGTGTCCGCTAACAATTGGAGCTACTTTTCCATTCAAAAAGTCAAATGGTGCTCCTTCCCTTCTGAGCACTGCTATGCGCCCAAACAGTTGTTTCCTCCCCCCCCCCCCCCCCCCCACATATAAGATTTCAGCGTACTCAGGACAAATTGGACAACAACTTTTGGGGTCCACTTTCACCTTTTACCCTTGGGAAAATAAAAAAAATGTTGCTAAAAGATCATTTTTGTGACTAAAAAGTTAAATGTTAATTTTTTTCCTTCCATGTTGCTTCTACTGCTGTGAAACACCTGAAGGGTTAATAAACTTCTTGAATGTGGTTTTGATCAGCTTGAGAGGTGCAGTTTTTAGAATGGTGTAACGTTTGGGTTTTTTCTGTCATATTGACCCCTCAAAGTCTCTTCAAATGTGACTTGGTCCCTAAAAAAATGGTTTTGTAAATTTTGTTGTAAAAATGAGAAATCGCTGGTCAACTTTTAACCCTTATAACTTCCTAACAAAAAAAAAATTTGTTTCCAAAATTTTGCTGATGTAAAGTAGACATGTGGAAAATGTTATTTATTAACTATTTTGTGTCACATAACTCTCTGGTTTAATAGAATAAAATTTCAAAATGTGAAAATTGCGAAATTTTCAAAATTTTCGCCAAATTTCAAATTTTTTCACAAATAAACGCAAAAGTTATCAATCTAAATTTACACTAACTTTCACTAACATGAAGCCCAATAGGTCACGAAAAAACATTCTCAGAATCACTAGGATCCATTGAAGTGTTCCTGAATTATTACCTCATAAAGGGACACTGGTCAGAATTGCAAAAAATGGCCAGGTCATTAAGGTCAAAATAAAATAGGCTGGGTCATGAAGGGGTTAAGCAGCGTTGGTCATCCCTGACCGAATACCACAGGTGGCGTCATGAACACAAACTTTATTCCATAATTCCTTTAAAGACTTTCCCTTTTATTTGGGCGCCCAGGGCCACGGACCAGGTCGCAGCCACCGTGACATCCCCTTTAAGTACCGGACCCAGTACCGAGTAGCCCACGGCCCTGGGCTATCGTAAAAGCGATCAAATGTCATGCGTTGGAGGGCTTGCCCTCCCCATTGGTTCTTGACCTACCTTGACTGATGTTACTCAATCCTTTAGTGGACTGGCAGGCACGGGAAGTAGTGAGATGAAGCAATTACTGTCAAAATAACTGCATGAGCACTTGTTTATCCATGGTAACTACCAGGTCTCTACCTGAGTATTTGCCTGATTACAAGGATGTGTTTTCAAAGCAAGGGTGTCAAGAACTACCACCTCATTGCTCTTTTGCTTGCTCAGTCAGTTTGATTCCTGGGGCTAAGTTGCCTAAGAGCAAGTTGTATAATATTTCAGGTTCTGAGAGGCAGGCCATGAAATATTATATTACAGAAAACCTTGCTAAATATCAGACCCTCCTCATCTCCGGGGGCAGCTGGATTTTTCTTTGAAGAAAAAACATGGAGGGCTGTGCTCCCTGATTGGATTTCCTGGAAATAAATTGGTTCATAGTTCAGGATCTGTACCATCTCTCTCTCATTCCACATCTCTTTACTCAGATCGTTGAGGGTAAGTGGTTTTCCAAACTGGACCTTAGGGTGGCCATAATCTCATCCGCATTAAGGAGGGGGGTCAGTGGAAGACAGCTTTTATTACACCAGAGGGACACTACAAAAACATTGTTATGCCATTTGGATTGACCAATGCTCCCTCCGTGTTTCAGCACTTTGTGAACAACATTTTCCATCATCTGGTAGGTATATTTGTGGTAGCCTATCTGGATGACATATTGATTTATTCGTCGGGCCTTGAGTCACATCAAGTACATGTTAGGCAGGTCCTACACATACTCAGAAAATAAACTATAAGTCAAGTCAGAAACATGTATGTTTACTGTTTAGGAGATCCCTTTCCTGAGATTCCTATTATCTTCCACCAGCTTTCGTATGGTTCCTGCAAAGAGTCCGAGTGTTACTGGATTGGGATCGTCCTAAAAATGGGTTCTGCCAACTATTACTGCAAGTTCATCAAGGACTTTTTGGTAGTGGCCAAGCTGCTTACGGATATGACCAGGAAAGGGACAGATTGTTCCTAATGGTCTAAACCAGCCTGTGAAGCATTTGCTATCTTGAAAAAATGTTTTGCTTCTATTCTGATTCTTATGCAGCCTGACGTTACTCAACTGTTCATTGAGGAGGTAGATGCATTGGAGGTCGGGTTGGGGCTGTATTATTGAAGGATTCATCTCCAAGTAAATGGCGTCTGTGTGCATATTTCTAAAACAAAAAATTGTTTCCCGCTGAAAAGATTTGTGACATTGGTAATAGGGAACTCTTAGTAATACAGTTGGATCTCGAGGAATGGCGTTATTTTTTGGAGGGCGCAGTTCATCCAGTCATAGTCATCACTGTTCGCAAAAATCTATTGTATCTGGAATCAGCTAAATGTATGACACCTAGACCGGCAAGGTGTTCATTGTTTTTTTCAAACACATTCAACTTTTCTGTGACTGGTCAGGGGATAAGAACATGAAGTCAGATGCATTGTTTCATTGTTTTCTGGGTAAGGCAGTAATCGTGAGCCGGTTTCCATATTACAGAAGAATACTTATTGTTACAATATGCTCTGATCTGGAGAAGGAGGGCATAGAGGCTCAGGGGGACGCCCCTGCAGCCTGTCCTTTAAATAAACTGTTTGCCCTTGTTAATCTCCGCCTTTGAATTTTGAGTGAACATTCCAATTCGGCCCAGGATGTACATCCTGGTAGCAAAGCCACCAAAGATTTTCTTACTCATCGTTTTTGGTGGTCTAGGAGGCACTAGGATGTTCGGAATTATATAGCTCCCTGCAGGACTTGTGAGCATTCTAAGACCCCACATACTCGTCCGTCTGGAGCTCTTCAACCTTTGTCGATTCCCTGTAGACCGTGCACTCATTTGTCTGTACATTTCATCACTGATCTACCCGTGTTGACAGGTAACACAATAATAATGGTGATGATGGATAGATTCAGCAAAATGGCTAATTTAATTACGCTACCTGCCTTACCGAATGGCAAAACTTTGGCACAACTTTTTATTAAGGAGACCATGAGATTCCATGGGATTCCTTTTGATATTATTTCCGACCAGGGGTCGTTCAATTTATTTCTAAATTTTGGAACAGGAAAGATATATATCTTGGTACCGTGTTAGGCAGTAGATAGAAAAATATTTAGAATTGAGAGTCCTCACTCAGTGGTTAATACCAACCACTGAGGACTCTCAATTCTAAATATTTTTTTACATTTTGGAAAGCATTTTGTGCTCGTTTAGAGATTCATCCTTCATTTTCATCCGCCTTTCATCCATAAACTAATGGGCAAGCTGAACGAGTAAACCAGAATCTTGTGACATATCTTTTGTGCTTTATGACTGAGAATTTGGAGGAGTAGATTTCATATTTACCCCCTGCAGATGTCAATAATCGTTGTCATGAATCAACTGACAAGTTCTCGTTTTTCAGGGTATATGGGTTTCATCCTCAGTTTTGCACTTTCAATAGTACTATTTCTTCTGAGATACATGCGGAGTAGGGTTGAGCGACTTTTATTTTTATAGGATCGGGTCGGGTTTCACGAAACCCGACTTTCTCAAAAGTCGGGTCGAGTGAAATCGGCCAATCCTATAAAAAAGTCGGGGTCGGGGTCGGCCGAAACACGAAACCCAATGCAGTGCAATGGGATACTATGGTTCCCAGGGTCTGAAGGAGAGGAAACTCTCCTTCAGGCCATGGGATCCATATTAATGTGTAAAATAAAGAATCAAAATAAAAAATATACTAAAAAAAAAAATACTCACCCTCGGACGCGCCCTGGTACTAACCGGCAGCCTTCCTTCCTAAGAATGAGCGCGTGAATGACCTGCGGTGACGTCGCGGCTTGTGATTGGTCGCGAGCGGTCACAAGCTGCGACGTCATCTAAGGTCCTTCACGCGCTCATTCTTAGGAAGGAAGGCTGCCGGAAAGAAGCAGGGCGC
The DNA here is from genome assembly GCF_051348905.1 of Ranitomeya variabilis. Taxonomy (NCBI): domain Eukaryota; kingdom Metazoa; phylum Chordata; class Amphibia; order Anura; family Dendrobatidae; genus Ranitomeya; species Ranitomeya variabilis. The sequence continues at coordinate 682,086,111 of NC_135232.1, read as the reverse complement.
GTCCGAGGGTGAGTATATTCCTATTAGGTATATACTCACCCTCGGACGCGCCCTGCTTCTTTCTGGCAGCCTTCCTTCCTAAGAATGAGCGCGTGAAGGACCTTAGATGACGTCGCGGCTTGTGATTGGTCGCGTGACCACCCATGTGACCGCTCGCGACCAATCACAAGCCGCGACGTCACCGCAGGTCATTCACGCGCTCATTCTTAGGAAGGAAGGCTGCGGGTTAGTACCAGGGCGCGTCCGAGGGTGAGTATATCAATATTTTTTATTTTGATTCTTTATTTAACACTTAAATATGGATTCCGATACCGATTCCCGATATCGCAAACATATCGGAACTCGGTATCGGAATTCCGATACCAGATTCAGAAGATCGCCGACCTCATGGCCGACCCCACACAGGGGTCGGGTCGGGTTTCATGAAACCCGACTTTGCCAAAAGTCGGCGACTTCTGAAAATGGCCGACCCGTTTCGCTCAACCCTAATGCGGAGGAACTGTTTTCCTCATCTACTACATCAGTATAGCAAGGTGTTCTTAATAGCATAGGGAGCACGGGGTCCAAATACAAGAATATGGCTAATCAGAAAAGCTTGCTGAAAATTAAAGGTTCCTTCTTAGACCCAGATTCATTGGTCCCAATAAGATTGTTGCCGTCGTCAATCCAGTGGCGTTTCACCATGCTCAACCATCTACTTTTAAGATCTATAATGTACTTCACTGTTCTCTTCTCAAAAAATGTGACCTCCTCGATACCATCCCTACCACCACCTTCCCCTGTCATGGTTAATGGAAGTCTGAAATACCAGGTAGCTAAAATTGTTGATTCTCGCTTGGTTCACTGGACTTTTCAATATTTAGTGCATTGGAAGGGTTGCAGTCCAAAGGAAAGAATGCGGATACCAGAGTGCAATGTTCAAGCGACCAGGTTGGTTCAGGCCTTTCATCCTGGTAAACTGGGTTCTGAGAGTACGGAGTCACTTCTTAGGAGGGGGTGTTACTGTCACTGCTCTGAGATTGTTACTTCCAGCAGGTATAAGAACCCTCCTCCTTGCTTCTGACCTTGTCAGTGATAGTTACCCCTAACCGCTTTGAAGTTAAAGGAAAGCGTTCATTGTTTGAAGTAGGCGGTTGGAGAGTTTTTCAGGATATTGCTGCATAGAGTTGGTTTCCATGTTTATCCATATCCTCTTCCATTTGGTTTCTTCCCTCCTATTCCTCTCATTTCCCACTCTGTTTTGTGAGTGCATTTGTATGATTGTAGTTTTCTTTAATCCCTGTCTGTTTATCCCTGTCTACCTGGTTCGTGTTTGCCTTTACACTTCAGCCTCACACTTCCCTGAGAGGGGAAGGGAACAGATAAGGGTAAGATAGGAACATAGTGAGTAGCCCGCCTGGGCCGTGGGGTACTCGGCACCGGGTCCCGTCGCACTTAAGGGGGATGTCACGGTGGCAGCAACCCGGTCCGTGGCCATGGGCGCTCACTTAAAAGGGAAAGGTCTTTTAAAGGGATTTGTAATAAAGTTTGTTCATGACCCCACCTGTGGTATTCGGTCAGTAGGGACCGATGCTGTGAAAAGGGGTCCTTTGGGGTGATGTTGTTGCAGCAAGATGGTGACACTTCCCACAGGTGAAGCGGGGTCCCAAGGGATCCTAAGGTGTATGGCAAGGATGGTGGGTTGCCGGTAAATAACGGGGACACAGGGTTGTAGTCCTTACCTGGTTTACTGATGGTAGTAGTCAGCCTCAGTCCAGGGTACCAGGTTCAGGTGTAGCTGTGGTCCAGCCAGCTTGGAGGCAATAGGGGATCCCTCTCCCAGGTGAGATCCGTAAGCCTTTCCTACTTGCGCTAGTTTGCGAGGTCCCTGCTGCTTGTAGCTTGCTGGCAAGGCACCCTCTCTCTCCTGTTTTGAGACAGGTGCCTGCACGGTGGGCTCCTCAGGTTACTGCTTCACCTCAGACTTGGTGTGGGCAAATAACATACAGTCCTATGCCCTCCAGTTCTGTCGTGCGTCAGGAAGTACAGCACGACCTCGGGCTCCTGGTGCCTGGTTTCTGCAATCTGGCTCTGAGGGTGTCCGGTCACCGTTCACCTCTGAGCCCCTTTCTCTTCCACTGTGCTCCTTTCCCCTTAAGCTCCACTATGATCCAACTCTTCAGGTTATCTCTCCCTTTTCCTGGGGCTGCAGTTCACACGTGGCTGCTCAGCCCCAGTCCTCAGTCCTCACTCTTCAGTGTCTCTGAACAACTAACTAACTCCTCCTCCAGACCAGAAAACCTAAAGCTGGGGAAGCTCCCCTGAATCCGGGTTCAGAGCTCCCCCTTCTGGTCTGGATTCAGAATAAGTTGAATGTAGGTGCTTACCTGATAAAGGGAATCCCCCTTGCCTCCAAGCATGATATTGCCCTCAAAAGGAAGGCAACATCAATGTAACAACCGATTACCTGGGGTGTTACAATAGCAAAGGTAGAAACCCTAGCATCTCCACCATCCAGGGTAATCAGGGTGACAGGGATAGCCTGGGGCACCCCTAACTGGAGGGATTGGGTGGGTGCCCACAGTCCTTTGTCATGACATTTTATCATATCAAGTCAGAAGCAAGGAGGAGGATTCTTACATTTGCTGGGAGTAACAAACTCAGAACAGCTGATACAACCTAAGACAGAGAACTCTAGGAGTCCAGCTAAGCAGTTTAACCCTTGCAGCAACAAAGCAAAGAAAGCCAGAATTGCTAATAGGATGGTGAAGCTGTTGTAACTATCGCAGGTGTATGTGTCACCAGACACTGCAATCGTCTGACCCCACTCTGTCACGGTATCCCCGTGACAGATACCTTGATATCTGCAATCAGATGTCTTATTCCAGAGAATTCCACGTTTTTCTTAACATGTAATATGTATATGAGCTGTTAAGATCTATGGGCTGGACATAGATCTCCCTGAGAATCTCTTTGATTAGTTAAACTCAGCTTAAACTCTGTCAGAGTTTGGAGAACCTAGTTTCTCCATTCTGTGTCTGTGGATATCGTACTGCACTTGGATGGCATCAGAGTGCAGTCTGATGTTTCACACGCTCCTATAGACTTGTTTGAGTGTGCATGGTCTGATTTTCGTATACACTTGCAGTATGCTGTGACTGTTTTTTGAAGCCTGATTGGCATAAGGAAAAAAAATTGCAGATCTGCACTGCCACATAGTATAACATTGGGCTGAGTGCTATCCTATAAAACATCGAAGAGCACTTGGCCATGTTATGCGCTTGTACGAGCGAGCCCGGAAACTACGTTGTCCCTGTAATGCTGCAGAAATTCAGAGTAAAACATAGGTGTTTGTAATTAGGGGCAACCTGTGATTCAGACAGCATGAACCTCCGGACAGGCTGCCTTTAAAGTACAGATTAGGAGTCATAACTGGCAGCCATACAGCAGGTAAAGGATTTAATCTCTGTGTAGGAGGGAAAAGACGGAAGGCTCAGGCAGTCATGGAAACATGTTCCCTCTGCCGCTTAAGCTGGTCTCAGTATATCTGACAGTAAGCTGAACTGCCTTGCTATAAGATAGCAAAAAACAATTTATCGTCTACATGGAGAAGGTAATGTTATGACAACTGAATCAAGCAAATATAAACAAAAATGTATCATTAATCACTGACTAATTCTTTTACTTTCTAGCTTGACTGCACCTAACACATTTTTTGACTATACCAGTAAAGCCTGCTAACAAACAAAATTTGTATAATGTAAAGAAATGTGCATATAAAATGAAAAAAGCTATTTTGCAAACAGTTGTGATTAATATACTCCTTGCTCTTTGGCCTGCTAAAATAAAATCCTCCTGGTGGAAGTATTTTATACCTGGTTTACCAGAGAGCAGTCCTCCAGGAATTCTCATTTGCAGTTGCGCATGTAAGGTGGAAACCTGCTATTCTATTAGGCCTCATCCAGACGTCCAATGTTCTAAATCAAGTGGTTTTCATTGACAGCACTTGTATGTGTGATAGTCTATGATCATTCATGTGCCTGTGAGTTTTTGTGGACCGATTAGTCCACAGAAAAAAGTGGAGACATGTCCGATTTTGATTCAAGAGTTGGATCAAAATTGGTAATGCAAGTCTATGGGTCTGTGAAAAAAAATTGGACCACACTGATGACATCCAAGGGTGGCACAATTTTCACGGACTATCAGAATGAAGAAGGGAGAGAAACTTTTATTTTTTGCTTCCACATATGAGAAAATACTGATTGTCAAGCTGTGACGGTCTTAAGTAAGGGAGAGGGCTCTGACACTGTCCCTGGAACTGGGACCCTAATCCAGGGGTACTCTTGAAGGTAGAGAGGCCTGGGTCTCCGATCTTACTATGAACTTGTTAAACCCTAATATGTCCCCTCCCCTCTCACATGAGGCATGGGTCAGAAATGTAAGGTAAACAAGGCACAAAGACAAAACAAGGAAAGCAGAAAACCTCTATCATACAAAAGCACTCACCAACAATAGGGAGGAGGATAGGGACAGGGGGAATTAGCTAAAAAGGAATAGGGACCAGGAGATAAACACTCATGTACTTCAGCAAACTACAGATTACTACAACTCCCGCTCTAGCTCCTCAGCCTAGCACAGGAAGAAGAATCTTTCACCGGCAAAGGAAGAGACGCCCAGAGCTGGTATATGTAGGGAGTAGAGATGATTAGCAGCAGCAACAGTTGTGTGCACAAAATCTGAATGTTCCCAGCCAGCATGAAAAGAGCCATTAACCCCTTCTCTGCTAAAGGTAACAAAACCCATTTAAAATAGGACACAAATCACACAGTCTCTAAAGAGGACCTGTCATTTACTACCCTTTGTGACTTTCTAACTCCAGGTCTCCTTGACACTGATGACACTCGGACCACTTGTCAACAAATCAGTGCAGCCTTTATTGATTGAATAAACCTTGCCAGTACTCTCCTAACCTGGCTGCTGGGGAAAAGAATGATCTTTGCCCAACAAGGATGTAACAAGTTTCCATAAGGACCCAAAGTAAATCTTAGAAATGGGCCCCTGCTCTATTATGATCTCCTTGTGAAATGAGTTCAGAATTTGAAAAATTTCTGATTATTTTGATCGCACATGGCTGTGTCACTGCATACAACTCTCTGTATGACAGTGGTCTAGTGGCCAGGGTAGAAATGGGGATGTTAACCCTATTCTTGTAATTCATGGGGCTCCCAGTGAATAGTTGATCATTTGCTTACACTGGTATATCCCTAAAGGCATATTTCCATAATCTTAAAATATCCAGGGATAGGGGTTACCTTACTGATCACTGGGGGTCCAACTGCTGTGAGTTTGACATTCAGTAATTCTGAGAATGGGGAATTGGAACCATAAAAATACTCTCATTAATAGAGCGGAAGTTCACATGCATGCTCCATCTATTATTTATGCAACTGCTGGAGAAGCCAAGAAAGGTGTGTTCCGATTTAAAAAATTCTACAGTTCTCGAATTCACTCAGAAAAAAAGAACAATTGAGTGCATGAGATTTCTGAAATCTCATAGATTTGCTGGTACTGTAAAACTCTGCTTCTCATTTCCTTGTGAAAAAAAATAATGCGAAAACGCTGCTTGTGAACATAGCCATAGAGTATAATAAAGTATCCATGCAGATAGATGGTAGAAAACGAGTTAAGTCCAGGCTTGTCACGTGTCAGAACAATGAAGAAAATTATGCTTCTCATTAATGATTTTACCTTTAAAATCATTTTATAATGATTTTTTTTGTACTTTGACATTAACGATGTACAGTATGTAGTCCGATGTCTGAACGACAAATGACAATAAAAACTCAAAAAATAATTTAATAGCCTGAATGTAATCTTTTACTAGGTCCACAAATAGTTTTTGCTCCTTCGTGCCTTACAAGACCACCTGTAGTCTTACATGCTTACACCACTCCGGGCAGAGATACTTTGGGCCATTTGGCTCTTGTATCTATAACGCCAATTGCTGGAGCCCTTCCCCTCAGCAGCTGCTGCATGCGAGCGACTAGAACTGTAGTGTAGACAACTGTTTTTATGGATTTCTTTCTGGTTTCAGTTGGCAGCTTTTAAACAGTCAACATGTCTGTAACACGCTCTCCTACGAAGCAACTGCAAGGCTTTACAGCCAGTAGGTGGTACTTGGAGTATGGAAACATTACTACCTCCCTTCTTGGAAGACTGAAATTAACTGTTTGGGATAATAGTTCACTAAAAAGTTTACACAGACGTTAATGTCACAATTTGCAGATTACAAATTAATGGGTCACATATTCAAATCCACAAATGAACGATATGGGTTGCATATAGCAAATCAGAAACAAAATATGCAGAAGGCTCAGAGTCCTGTGCAACACCCGCTAGGGCCGTGGGATACTCGGAACCGGGTCAGACGGTTCTTACAGGGGTGGTCACAGCAGCAGCGACCCGGTCCGTGGCCCTGGGCATGCAATTAAAAGGGATGAGGGAATGTTTGTAGGGGATTGTTTGTGACGCCACCTGTGGTATTCGGCTATAAGATGGCTATAGATGGCAGACGCTGCTCAAAGGGACCGCTAGGGCCGATGGTGATGCAGCTTGGATGGTTCTGCACCCCACAGGTGGAGTGGGGCCCCAGGGCTACTGGTACAGTCTATGAGGGTTTGTGGACGTTGGGATGCAGGAATGATTGGAGGACACAGGGACCATAAGTTTCTTTACCTTTTACACGTAGATGGAACCTCTGCGGATTTTTCCGCACCTGTTTTGAGAAATCCGCAGGTAAAAAGCACTGCGTTTTACCTGCGGATTTACCGCAGATTTTATGCGTTTTTTGTGCGGATTCCACCTGCGGTTTTACACCTGCGGATTCCTATAATGGAGCAGGTGTAAAACGCTGCGGAATCCGCACAAAGAATTGACATGCTGCGGAATAAACAACGCAGCGTTTTCAAGCTGAATTTTCCGCAGCATGTGCACTGCGGATTTTGTTTTCCATAGGTTTACATGGTACTGTAAACTCATGGAAAACAGCTGCAAATCCGCAGCATCCAAACCGCTGCGGATCCGCAGCAAAATCTGCAACGTGTGCACATACCCTTAATTGTAGGTGCGGTCCGGAGCACAAGTACAGGTGGTATTGGAGATCCGGGCAGCCTGGAAGCAGTTCAGAACCCAATAGCCAGGTGGGGTTGGAAGCCATCCTACTATGCTGTTCTTTAGGTTCTTGATGCCTTAGGCTCTCTTCAAGTCCCTCTCTCAGTCTGTCCTTCAAGTGAAACACTACCCGCATGGCACTCAGCTCGAGCCTTTGCCTAATGTCACTCCCTCGTGGTGACTCCGGGCTCTCTAGATGGCTGTTGTGCCTTCGGGCGTCAGATGTGGCCAGGAGACCTGCAATCTCCTGTTCTCTGGATTCAGTTGCTGGGCATGCAGTTCCCACACAACCACGGACTCCGGTGTCTGGTTTGTTGCGCTCAGTCCTGGGGTGAGCTCAGTCGCAGCTCCTATCCTCAGCTTCTCCTCACTTGCTTCCTCTTCCTTCACTGTCTCACACTTACTGACTAACCCTGCCTCCAGACCAGAACTTATAGGAAAGTTCCCCTGAAACCAGGTTTAGAGCTCCCCCTTCCAGTCTGGAGTCGGGAAAGGTGTTGTATGCCAGTGTTACCTGTTAAGTGGATCCCTTCTTGCTTCCAGGCATGACTTACCCCCTGTGAGGGAGGCATTGCCACTGTGGCATCCAGACTCCTGGGGTGACACACCTGCAATGCATTTCAGTTAGTCATGAGCGATCGTGCTGGGATAAGGTGTTATCTGAGCATGCTCAGGTGCTAATCGAGTGACTTCGGCGTGCTCAAAAAATATGTTCGAGTCGCCACGGCTGCATGTCTCGTGGATGTTCGACAGCTGCAAAACTTGCAGGATTTCCTGTTTGTTAGGCAATCACTGCATGTGTTGCAGCTGTTGAACAGCCATGAGTAGTGTTGAGCATTCCGATACCGCAAGTATCGGGTATCGGCCGATATTTGCTGTATCGGAATTCCGATACCGAGATCCGATATTTTTGTGGTATCGGGTATCGGTATCGAAACAACATTAATGTGTAAAATAAAGAATTAAAATAAAAAATATTGCTATACTCACCTCTCCGACGCAGCCTGGACCTCACCGAGGGAACCGGCAGCGTTGTTTGCTTAAAATTCGCGCGTTTCCTTCCTTACGTGAAGTCCCGGCTTGTGATTGGTCGCGTCACGGCCACATTTTAAAATGCGCGCATGTCCTGCCTCCCGTGACGTCACGGCTTGTGATTGGTCGCGTCGCCCATGTGACCGCGACGCGACCAATCACAAAGCCGGAACGTAATTTTAAAATCCTGAAGGACCTAAAATTACGTCACGGCTTGCTGTGATTGGTCGCGTCGCGGCCACATGGGCGGCACGCGACCAATCACAAGCCGGGACTTCACGTAAGGAAGGAAACGCGCGAATTTTAAGCAAACAACGCTGCCGGTTCCCTCGGTGAGGTCCAGGCTGCGTCGGAGAGGTGAGTATAGCAATATTTTTTATTTTAATTCTTTCTTTTACACATTAATATGGATCCCAGGGCCTGAAGGAGAGTTTCCTCTCCTTCAGACCCTGGGAACCATCAGGAATACCGTCCGATACTTGAGTCCCATTGACTTGTATTGGTATCGGGTATCGGTATCGGATTGGATCCGATACTTTGCCGGTATCGGCCGATACTTTCCGATACCGATACTTTCAAGTATCGGACGGTATCGCTCAACACTAGCCATGAGACATGTAGGACTCGAACATATATTTTGAGCACGCCGAAGATACTCGGTTAGCACCTGAGCATGCTCAGAGAACGCCTTATCAGATCACATTCACTCATCACTAATCTCAGTATATTTACTACTATCTCATACACCAAATTTAAACCAAATCCTAAGGGTGTAAAAAACAGCCTCTTAATAAATTCACTGCATTTTGGAATATCCGTTCGCAACCACCAGGAAATCTACATCAGCTATGGGCAGGGAAAAATTTCCACTATTTCTAGTTTAAAATATAGTAAGTCTGCTGGACAATGTTTGGCCAGTTTGTAAATTTGCTGCAAAATTTCAGATTTTTTCTGCCAGAAAACTACCACAAATCATTTGATAAATTCTGCCGAGTATGCATTAACAGCCATAGTAATCTCAAATGTTAGACAAAGATGCAGTGAGATACAGGTGTTCTGGAATCTTCACCCCCCAAAAAAACACTTTGCTTAGGCCAGGGTATTAAGGGTTTTAGGATAAAGGGTGAGGTCAATTAACTAAAGCTTTGCTCCCTGTAAAGGGTTGTAAGGGGTAATATCTCTCCTTGTGGAGACTGACATGCCTGACATGCCAGTGTAAGGAGACTAATAGGCCATACAATTCTCTTTTGGAAAATTAAATATGCAAATTGCCTCTACAGAGAGTAAGAGGACTTGAACTGTAGCCCCACCTACTGGAAGTAGCAATCCTAAACGTCAATATCGACCATCTAAGAGCCATGCCCCATGACATAGGATAAAAGCCAAACCAGATACTCTATTTGCAGACATGTGTTTTAGGGTGTTTGCCCCTGTGCAAAGCATGAGGTCTAATTTGGCTGTATCAGAGGCATGTGACTGGGGTCTAAGTGATAACACTAGACTTCTAGTCCTCTTCCTCTCTGAAAATTTGAATATTTAATTTCACAGAGGAGCATAGCATGGCTTATAAGTCTCCTTACACTGGTATATCACTCTTCACACCCCAGTCAGAGGCCTATCAAACAGCCAAATCAGATCTCTTGTTTTGCACTGAAGAGGAGCAACACCCCTAATCAAGTGTCTGCAAATATACTATCTAGTTTGGCTCTTATCCAAAGTGTCAAGGCCTGTTAAAGGGTCTCTACTGACTTTTAGGATTGCAACTTACAGTAGGTGGCACAAAAGTTCTAGTCCTCTTCCTCTCTGAAAAGATAATTTGCATATTTAGTTCCCTGTAAAGGAAACCCTAGCTAAATAATATTTAATTCTGAAAGCAGATAGTTATTTTCAGCTCTGTCCTAAATGATTTGTGTATATACAGCTCTGGCAAAAATTAAGAGACCACCACATCAAAACCCTGTCATGGGCGGCCCATTCTCCAGACCTGAACCCCATTGAAAACCTCTGGAATGTAATCAAGAGGATGACGGATAGTCACAAGCCATCAAACAAGGAAGAACTGCTTACATTTTTGGGCCAGAAGCAGTGTGAAAGACTGGTGGAAAGCATGCCAAGATGCATGAAAGCTGTGATTAACAATCATGGTTATTCCACAAAATATTGATTTCTGAACTCTTCCTGAGTTAAAACATTAGTATTATTTTTTCTAAATGATTATGAACTTGTTTTCTTTGCATTATTTGAGGTCTGAAAGCACTGGGTTTTTTTTACCATTTCTCCTTTTCAGAAAATAAAAACAAAATTTATTGCTTGGAAATTCGGAGACATGTTTGTTGTCAGAAGTTCATAGACTGAAAGAATAATTTACATTTTACTCAAAAATACGCCTAGAAAGAGAAAAATCAGACAAACTGAACATTTTGCTGTGGTCTCTTAATTTTTGCCAGAGCTGTATATACGGTATATATTTTTATTGTCGACCCTTAAGTGAAATGCATTTAAAAATTGTGGGCAAAGCACCTATTTTTCCTAACATCCTGATTCTGGGGATAACTAGAATATTAGAAACCTAACAAGGAGCATTAACACGTTCATTTTTATTGCAGAAAATCTATGTGGAATCTCCGTAAAATGATGTCTCACAGTATGAGAAGGCAAGAGACAGGAGAGGAGAGCGCCTAAATTGCTGAAAGATTGATGAAGTTTGTAGCTCGAGCATTATGTTGCCAGTTTTCCGGGAGGATCAACTTACTATTGGGTATCTGCCAAAGTTGAGGCTTGGCTTTCCTTTACCCAGGGCAAAGATTCAGATCATTGCTTTGCCTTGTGTCAAGATGAAGTGACTGGTTGGCCCAACCCCTGGCGCAGAGTTCATGAAGAACTTGCCTTGCGGCCTGCTATTAGCAATTCCCTCCCGTATTTTTTATTTTAATTGTTGTATGGGTTGTAATATTTCATACTTGTAAATGCCCATGTTGAATGAATCAATGTTTTTCACCATATATTGAACTATTTTTTACTACCTAAGCCAAAATATAGAAAAGACGACAACCTTTTGGCTTCAAGTATGACACATTTACGATGTTATTTCTATGTGAAAGTCACAAAAAAAGTTGCATATTCTAGAGAGCCCTATGGACTGCCTCCTACCTGTCTGAATCCCCAGCGCCTCTTCTGATTCATAGGCCCAATGTCATTGTTCAAGCATTATGCACTCATGACATTTTACTGGGCCAACTATTCGGAGGTGGCTTCGGATTGCAGGCAGATAGGAGAAGGTTCTCAGGGCTCTGGTCCAGCAGCCTCGTACTACCGACATGTTTACAAATTTTAGTGATCATCTCTAACAGTGTTCTATGTCCTCATTAAAAGTAGAGTATTGTTAGACTCTTGACTAAGTTTCATCACAATCTGAGACTATCTATTACCTAGGGAGAACCAGCTGTGGGTAGCAAGGAGAGACTGGCAGATGTTTTTAGCCCCAGAAAGAATTCCTGTATTGGCTAGTTGAGCATTGGTCCAGCATATGTAGAAATATCAAAACATTTTCTCAATGCAATGTCTTCTGATCTGCCCCTAGAACCAGTCTGGCCGTATGACTGGAATAATCCCTTAGATGATATGGGCAGACACAGACCTTTGGACCAGAACAGTATATGGACCCCTTTCAGTCCAAAAACTAATCAAAATACACCACTCCATGTGTCAGTGTAAACAACTGCTTGTTGCTTTGGATCTGGAAGTGGGCCCCTTAGCTCTTGGGCCCCTGTGCAGCTGCCCAGGTTGCAGTCCCTGCCTTAGGCTGGTTTCACACTTGCGTTTTGATCTGCAGCGTTTTAGCGCTAAAAAACGCATGCGTTTTTTTTTCTATACTTAACATTAAAAAACGCATGCGTTTTTTAGCATGCGTTTTGACGCGTTTTCTGCAACGCATGCGTTTTTTGACGCGTGCGTTTAGTTGCAGAAATGCAACCTGTAGTAATTTCTAGCGGCGTTTTTTTGCCGCAAAAAACGCATGCATTTTTTCGCGGCAAAAAAATGTATTGCTGTCTATGTAAACGCATGCGTTTTTAAGCACATGCGTTTGCTTGCGTTAAAAATGCATGCGTTTTTATAGAAAAACACAAGAAAACACAAGAAAACCCTAACCCTAACCCTAAACACAAGAAAAAACAAGAAAACCCTAACCCTAACCCTAAACACAAGAAAAAACAAGAAAACCCTAACCCTAACCCTAGGGTTACTAGGGATCCTAACCCTAACCCAAAGGTTAGGATCCCTAGTAACCCTAGGGATCCTAACCCTAACCCTAACCCTAACCCTAGGGATCCTAACCCTAACCCTTAGGGTTAGGGTTAGGATCCTAACCCTTAGGGATAGGGTTAGGGTTAGGATCCCTAGGGTTAGGGTTAGGGTTAGAGTTAGGGTTAGGGTTAGGATCCCTAGGGTTACTAGGGATCCTGACCCTAACCCTAACCCTAACCCTAGGGATCCTAACCTTAACCCTTAGGGTTAGGGTTAGGATCCTAACCATTAGGGTTAGGGTTAGGATCCCTAGGGCTAGGGTTAGAGTTAGGGTTAGGGTTAGGATCCCTAGGGTTAGGGTTAGGGTTAGGATCCCTAGGGTTACTAGGGATCCTAACCATAACCCTAACCCTAACCCTAGGGATCCTAACCCTAACCCTTAGGGTTAGGATCCTAACCCTTAGGGTTAGGGTTAGGGTTAGGATCCCTAGGGTTAGGGTTAGGGTTAGGGTTAGGATCCCTAGGGTTACTAGGGATCCTAACCCTAACCCTAGCTATTTCTGTTTATAGTGGGTTTTCTAGTTGATTTTTATGATTGGCAGCTGTCACACACTTCTCAGCATGCGTTTAAAAAATGCAAACGCAGGAAAAACCGCATGTAAACGCGGCAAAACGCCGCATTTTTTTTTCTGCATGCAAAAACGCATGCGTCTAAAAAACGCGGCGTTTTGCCGCGTTTACATGCGTTTTTTCACCACATGCGTTTTTAGAAAAAACGCTGCAGATCAAAACGCAAGTGTGAAACCAGAAATTTGGTGGATCAGTTCTAGCTTCAGTTTCCCTCCAATGTGTCACTAACAGATGAGAAAAAAATATCTGACAACCTCTCAACTGGAAATGAGACCTGAAAAGTAAATTTGAGTGTTTATCTAGATATACCCATAGCTAAAAGAAGCAGCCACACACTGAAAGGTTCATAGTAACTGTGAATGGACATGATTTACCATCCTTATATCTGAGCTTCTGTCAGCTCTAATGTTTCTGTTGAGAAGCTTTTCAGATTAGTAAGCAATTTTCTCCTCTATCTCCATAATAAAAAGGAAAATCATCTTATACTGCTGCCAAAAATACAATATCCAGCATGAAGTGAAGTTCCTGGCCACATAAGGCCTCTTTCACACTTCCATAGTTTAGGGGCCATCGCAATGCGTTGTTCTGTGCAAAAAACGCATCCTGCAAAGTTGCCTGCAGGATGTGTTTTTTGCACATAGACTTGTATTACCGACGCATCGCGACGTATGGACACACGTTCCATACGTCGTGCACTGGATGCGTTGGTATTTGGCGGACCGTCGTAGCGAAAAAACGTTCAAGGGAATGTTTTTTCATACGTCGGGTCCTGCAATTCCTACCGCGCATGCGCGGCCGGAACTCCGCCCCCTCCTCCCTGGGACTATACAGTGGGCAGCGGATGCGTTGAAACACTGCGTCCGCTGCCCACGTTGCACAGAATTTTCACAACATCCGTCGGTACGTCGCGCCGACGCTTACCGACGCAAGTGTGAAAGAAGCCTAAGAGAAGAGATAAGATCTGTACATTAAAAATGATTTCCGGCCTGAACAGAAAATTCAGACTGAACGGAAAAGTTTGCAAGTCACTCTATGTGACTGGGAACTGTGGAATCATGACATGTGCAATGTACACACTGCAAAGATTCCCCTCTATTTCTAAGAACAAGTGGATGTTTGGGTATGAAAATTGTATACTTGTGGTCATGTTCCAACTAGATTCTCATATACTTTTCTATATAGAATATTTTAAAGAGCACATGACAACTGTGCAAATTACATACTGTGTTACATAACTGCTCACCCACGCTTATGATGGATAGGAATCCTGACAATGTGCATATTGCACACTGTTACGATTCTGTAGTCTGCAGTCACATGGCATGACCACAGAATTTTCTGTACAGTCTGGAAAACTGGAAATGTCAAAATCTTTGCAAAAGTACTTTCTAACAAGGACCTGCCTACTAAAATATGGAAATATGTCATATCCTTATACTGCATGCACAAGTGTCAGGAGGGTGCATGTATTTTAATAACACAGGGATCAGACCCTGCTAACTCTCTGTGTCCTGGAGAGAGCTAGGACTGACGGGCAGCACTTCAGATCCCTGCACAGTTGGTGGCCGGGAGCTCTAAGGTGCAGAGAAAAGGACTGCAGCTATAAGGGGCTGTTCTCACTGCAAAGTTCTCCACATTCAGGACTGCTTTGGGGTGATTTCATCTTAGGCTGGTTTCAGACTTGCGTATGGTTGTGCTGCAGATGGCAGCGTACTTCCTCCCTTCTTCCTCCCTGAAACCATGCCTACACTCTGCCAATGCCTCCTTGCGTCCTGCGGTGCCCTGCGTACCTTTCTTTAACATTGGGTATGCAGGGATGTACGCTGTATGCGGATGCCTCCGCATGCACCGTTTTGGTGCCAAAACGGCGCATGCGGAGGCAATGTTAAAGATAGGTACGCAGGGCACCACAGGACACAACGAGGCGTCGGCGGAGCGTAGGCGGAGAGTAGGTGTGGTTTCAGGGAGGACGTACGCTGCCATCCGCAGCTCTCCCGTACACAAGTGCAGCGCCCCAGAGTCCTGGTTGCTGCAGTAATGTCATTCTTCCACCAGGAGGAGTGATATTACATCTAATGGCACTAAAGGAGTTCATTTTTCCAGGTATCACGGCATCACAACACACTTCACACTCCAATCCACCAGGGGGAGCCATCCTCCTATCTAGTAGGGCACTCCTCACAGAAGGGTAAAACTGGTGGTTTGGATAGAAAGTTAGAGAGACGCTGGCTGGGCTCTGCCCAGGCAACACCTGTCAGGCAGACAGGGGGAGAGGAGGGACATCTGAGCTGCAGACAGAGGGTCCCTGTCAGGGGTGGGATCCTGACAGAGGCCTAGCGGGATAGAAAGCTACGCAGCTGCGCCTGCCCCACGTGCGGCAGTATCCAAAGAAAGGACACGAAGCGAACTGTGTTGTAGAGAGTGAGAAACGAAGTCGCAGCACAAGGAGAAAACACCGGAAGGAGTTCTGCCCCGAGACAGGCAGCCTCCTTCTGAGGCACGTAGCCGGTGGCCGGAACACCGATGGAGTAATTGACTCTACGCATTACTTCAGAGACCGGCAGGACAGTCAATTCCAAGTTGGCTGCCCGACCTTAATACCTAAGAAAGATAAACGTAGGCACTACTATTGTGGTGGTGCACAAGTAGGTGCCCAAACCGTATACACTTGTAAAGTAACTTGGCACACACGTGATCAAATGCTAGTGTGGTTTTAATGAAAAGAGAGTACATACAGACGTTTCGGTCATAGACCTTCTTCAATGTACCTCTCACAAAAAGAATGTCTGGTGAGCGGATTTTTGGGGGATTATCCCCTGAATTGTTTGTAGGTGATGTTTGCAGTCTCTGCGTATTAAGGCTCTAAGTATCTCCTGTGTGGACGCGGTATCCACCGCTTGTCCCAGAGTGTGACACTCTGGGACAAGCGGTGGATACCGCGTCCACACAGGAGATACTTAGAGCCTTAATACGTAGAGACTGCAAACATCACCTACAAACAATTCAGGGGATAATCCCCCCAAAATCCGCTCACCAGACATTCTTTTTGTGAGAGGTACATTGAAGAAGGTCTATGGCCGAAACGTCTGTATGTACTCTCTTTTCATTAAAACCACACTAGCATTTGATCACGTGTGTGCCAAGTTACTTTACAACTTAGTACCTAAGAAGACACGGTGGCAAATTGTGGGGGTCGGGGCGTCTCTAGGGTCCCTATAAACAAGCCTCAGGCCATCCCAGTCAAATGGGTTTGTCCTATCCATACCATCTGGGGGACAGAGAGGAAGACATAACATCTAGAAGATCTACAAAGGTTGTGAGGACTATCCCGTGGTGCTCAGCAGGGAAGTACTACAACACACAGGCGCTAGTAGGAAGGCTACTGATTTCCACCTGGTTAAGAGAACTCTGGATTTGCCTTCGGACCCGCCGGACTCTGCCTGCCCTGTGAACGGTACTCTGGACTGTGGACGCTGAAGTCTTCTTCAGTAAAAGGTAAAGAGACTGCAACCTTTGTGTCCTTGTTATTCATTGCGCCTTACACCGTCCACCATCACCACCTACACATCTGGGAAGCCCTGGGGACATACTTCACCTGTGGGAAGGTATACCATCTAGCTGCCATTCCATCACCCCAGCGGACCCCTAAGCAGCATCGGTCACCCTGACTGAACACCACAGGTGGCGTCACGAACACCAGACAAACTACACCTTTAATTGGACGCCCCTCAAAAGGGCCACGGACCGGGTCAGGCCACCGTGACATCCCCAGAACCGAGAGGGACCCGGTACCGAGTACCCCATTGCTCTTAATGTGGGGGCACTCCACAAGTCTGAAACCAGCCTCAATGCATGAAAAACTTAGTTAGATGTGCATCCAGCCACTCAGTTCAATGAGGCAAATGGAGTTCAAAATATGAAACTTTGGGGTCTCATTTCACCTCCGTTCTGACGGTGTCAAACGGAGTCCAAAATTTCATATTTTGAACTTCGTTTGACTCATCGAATTCAATGGCTGTTTGGGGCTTGTCTGTATTATACAAAAAAAAACAAAGAAAAATAGTCAGCTAACACATATAAAGATCTAAAGCATGAAGGCCTGCAGTGCCGCAGAAGAAACAGTTTATGAGGAGGAAAGGGTTCTAGCATCAAGATCTTCAGTTAAAGCCACATTTTATTAAATAAATAATATCAATAGTTTTTATTTCTATAGCATCAACACATTCCGCAGCACTTTACAATTAAGCTCGGACATGTATCGACCAAAAAAAAAACAATACAATGTAAGACATTTCAACGGTTACAGGAGGAGTGAGGGCCCTGCTTGCAAGCTTACAATCTATAAGAAAATATTGAAAATCGCACACCCCTGTATATCTAGTGTATGTAGCAAATGCATTTCAGACAATGGTCTTTAATCAATGCATAAGCGTTTTCAAGTTATCCCTATACAGGGGTTGTGATTTTTAATTCTTATCTAATAAAATGTGTTTGTATCATGTTTTGAGACACAAGCCACCAACTAAGTCCTGAATTGTGAGGAATTTAGGAGGGGCCAGCTATGGGTAAGACAGGAGCATTTCCTGAATGTAGAGAGTAAAGCCAGAGAGCCCAGACATGCCAGTAGGGCCAGTGAGCCCAGGCAGTCCTGTAGGGTCGTAGAGTCCGGGGCAGCAGGGGGCCCTATAACGTTTGCAAGATAGAAGCCCAGTCGTCCAGAGCTTGGAACTGACATATTGCAGAAGCACAAGAACACAGGTGGCTCTACCATATGTCAGCTTACTACGTGGGCAGATGTCCTTATATCTGTGTGAAGCAGACAGGGGAACTTCTAAGAGTAGTAAAGCTGGACTGGGAGGATGCTGCGGTACCGGTCAAGATGGTACGGTCCGGGAACATGCTGAAGGACATGAGGGAGAGTACAGGGAAAGTGAAGGATATAAGCTGTGTGGAACCCTATGTCGATGGTGTAATTGATTTCGACGTGCTGAGGAAGGAAACCAGTAAAGTTAATCTTTTAAAGTTGGAACTGGATTCTGTCTCTATTTGTGTGCAATCGTCGGGAGTGAGCCTGCAACAGACCAGAAGTGACCCTGATGGCTCAGAGAATAGAGAGACAGGTACACTGACAAAGGGACACTGTTTTCATGTGGCGGAAGACCAGGGCGTTATTGAGAAATATATGTCAGCCACGACTACGGCTCTGGCTCCCCTCACAACCTCTTACATGGAAGCGGTGGCATATGCTGTGGGCCACAACCCTCACTGGTAAGGAGAGGAGAATCGCCTCTGATTACATATGTAAAAGATATTCTACTTCTATCGGCAAATTGTACCTCTATACATTTCTATATACTAAATATATGAATATTTCATTACTTTTTTAAAAAAATTTCCACTAATTTTTTAGATCAATACTTAAATTCTATGTATATGCATAAGGTAAAGAGAAATTGATTGTTGCTGGATATATTCTTTATTTTACAGGCATTTGCTCCATCCAGGTGTGGAGTATTAGACTACAAACACCACATCCATGGCGGCCATGATGGTTCCTTCTGGTAGAGGACCTATTGTTGCTAGTTTATTCAGTAGGTCAGTTGTGTTGAAAGTATCTGGGTGTCCCCTTTACCAGATGTTTAAGAATACTCTCTACCCATCCAGAAACCAGCTCAGTAACTACTCATGTGCTGAAATTAACTTTTTGGACACCATCA
The DNA here is from genome assembly GCF_051348905.1 of Ranitomeya variabilis. NCBI lineage: Eukaryota > Metazoa > Chordata > Amphibia > Anura > Dendrobatidae > Ranitomeya > Ranitomeya variabilis. The sequence goes on along the minus strand of NC_135232.1, from coordinate 682,067,338 downwards.
TTAAGCTACACAGCAATGAAATAAAGACATCTCTGTACCAGAAGCCAATCAACCGTCCAACATACCTTAGATGGGACAGTTTTTATCCAAAACACATAAAAACCTCTATTGTCTACAGCCAAGCCATCAGATACAATCTGATATGTGCCAACCCTACAGACACCTTGGTGGCCTCAGAAATACCTTTTTGAATCAGGGCTAAAATCCAAGGAAAAATCAAAGCCAGATTGCAAGAGCCACCAGAATATCAAGGAATCATCTCCTACATTACAAAGCTAAAGCAGAAGCCACCGGGTGCCTCTAGTAGTCACCTACAATTCAAATTTGGAGGTGCTAAGGGAAACTGCAGGGAAATTACAACCTTAACTACAAAAATATACCCTAAAACAATCCATATTTCCAGACTACTGTGTTTTAGAAAGCCCCAAATCTAAGACGCATCTCCAACAGCTGCAGGAACCTTTCCCTGCAGCAAGAAAAAAAATGTAAAACCTCTAGATATAAAGACAACAGACAAGATAAAGTTTCCCAACTCACATCAGGACTACAAAATCCCAGGTACTCTCAGCTGCACCACAACTAATGGGGTGTACTTAATTATATGCAGGGCTGCCATCAGGGCATTACTGCCCTTACTGGCGTATGGGTCCCGATGAGCAGAAGGGGCCGAGGTGGTCCCCCTCTCCTCTGCTCAGCGGTCCCCAGCGACAGAATTCTGCCACCTCAGTAACTGCCCATGCATGCTGCATTATACTATAAGGGGCCTACATTATACTGAGGGGCTGCATTATACTACTATGGGGGTGCATTATACTACTATGGGGGTGTATTATAATATGGGGCTGCCTTATACTATATGGGGCTTGCATTATACTATGGGGCTGCATTATACTACTATGGAGGTGTATTATGCTATGGGGCTACATTATACTATGAGGCAGCATTATACTACTATGGGGCTGCATTATACTACTATGAAGATGCATTATACTATGGGGATGCATTATACTACTATGGGGTTGCATTATACTACTAAGGGGCAGCATTATACTATATGAGGACTGCATTATGCTATATAGGGGATGCATTATACTATATGGGGCTGCATTATACTATGGGGTGCATTATACTACTATGGGGCTGCATTATATTATATAGGGCTGCATTGTACTATGGGGCTGCATTATACTACTATGGGGGTGTATTATTCTACATATGATAAGAGAGTGCATTATAATTATACACTATACTATGGGGCTGGATTATGCTACTATGGGGATGCATTATACTATAAGGCTGCACTATAATACCATGGGGCTGCATTATACTATGGGGCTGCATTATACTACTATGGGGATGCATTATACCATGGAGCTGCATTATATTACTATGGGGCTGCTTTATACTATGGGCTGCATTATACTACTATGGGGTTGCATTATACTATATTGGGGCTGCATTATACTACTATGGGGCTGCATTATACTATGGGGCTGCATTATACTACTATGGGGCTGCATGATACTATATGGGGCTGCATTATACTATGTGGCTGCATTATACTACTATGGGGGTGCATTATACTATATATGACAAGGGGGTGCATTATAATTATACATTATACTATGGTGCTGCATTATACTACTATAGGGATGCATTATACTATAGGGCTGCATTATACTACTATGTGGCTGCATTATACAATGGGGCTGAATTATACCCCTATGAGAGTGCATTATACCACTATGGGGTGCATTATACCACTATGGGGGTGCATTATACTATTATGGGGCTGCCTTATACTATGGGGTGCATTATACTACTGTGGGACTGCTTTATACCCCTATGGGGGTGCATTATACCCCTATGGGGGTGCATTATACACTATGGGGCCGCATTATAAAACTATGGGGCTGCATTATACTATGGGGTGCATTATACTACTATGGGGAGCATTATACCACTATGAGGGAGAATTATACCACTATGGGGTGAATTATACCACTCATAGGTGCACTATACCATGAGGTGCATTATACTCCTATGGGGGTGCATTATACTATGGGGTGCATTATACCACTATGGGTGCATTATACCACTACGGGGGTGCATTATACTATGGGGTGCATTATACTCCTATGGGGGTACATTATACTATGGGGTGCATTATACTCCTATGGGGGTGCATTATACTATGGGGTGCATTATACCACTATAACACTATGGGGTACATTATACTATGGGGTGCATTATACCACTATGGGGGTGCATTATATTATAGAGTGCATTATATCCCTATGGAGGTGCATTATACTATGCGGTGCATTATACCCCTATGGGGGTGCATTATACTTCTATGGGGGTGCATTATACTCCTATGGGGGTGCATTATACCACTATGGGGGCGCATTATACTATTATAGATGACTATGGGGCAATATGGAAAGACATGGGGGCAGTATAGAAAGACATGAGGCAGAATGGGAGGACATGTGCCGTCCAGAATGTGCGATATTATTACTGTTATGACCAATTAAAGCATATTATTTTTGAGGATACTGTTTTCAGTGCAGGGGAGGAGAGGTCCTATTACTGTGCAGGGCAATACGTTCGCTTTTTTTCTTTATCTGGCATAGTGTAGAGGTTTGGGAAAAATTGGGGACTGTGCTTCAGATAACTGTGTTATTTTCTGCAGAGATTAGTCCTGGCTGGAAGAAGTTATGGCGGTCTGAACTGGATGATGAAGAAAAGTGAAGATGAAAGACTTCAACTAGAGAGGTCACGAGTGAGTCAGTGTGTTACCTGTACACTGACACTATATGCTGTATGCTATTTACAGAGCACCTATGTATAATGTCACTGGTGATCACTGTATTATCTGTGCACTGACACTATATACAGAGCTCCTGTAGATAATGTCACTGGTGATCACTGTATATTATCTGTACACTGACACTATACACAGAGCTATTGTGTATAATGTCACTAGTGATCACTGTATTACCTGTACACTGACACTGTATACAGAGCTCCTGTATATAATGTCACTGATGATCACTGTATTACCTGTACACTATATGCTGTATACAGAGCTCCTGTGTATAATGTCACTGGTGGTCACTGTATTACCTGTATACGGACACTGCATACTAAGTACACTATGTGATGGTAATATGTGATCTGGTCATGGTGTGGCAGTATTTGTTTCTTGTATGTGCTATTATTCGTCACTGTTGTGATAATATGTGGTCTGGTCATGGTGTGGCGGTATTTGTTCCTTGTATGTGGTATTATTCAGTCACTATGTGGTGGTAATATGAAGTCTGATCATGGCATGGTGGTATTTGTTCCTTGTATGTGGTATTATTGGTCACCATGTGGTGGTAATATGTGATTTGGTCATGGTGAGGTTGTATTTGTCCCTTGCATGTGATATTATTGGTGAAAAATAAATAAAAATATACCTAATATTGTATTGGATATTTTGACAAATGTTTAATAATTTACAGTAGAGCAGGGCGATGCCAAAAGAGTCTAACTTGTGGTGGCAGATTAAAAAATCTTTTGGCCAAAACAAAAGCTGCTGGCTATGTATGTGATCTGGTAATGGGAACTGATAATGTGTGATTGATGAGGACATGGTGCAGAAGTGGAGTTTTTCCAAGAGAGGGTGGTGGGACTATGGAATGCTTGAGGGGTGGAGGCAAAACTAGGGTGGAGCCTGGGCAGAGTTTCAAGGGGGCCCGAAATTCCTAGTGGCAGCCCTGTCCGTGACAGTACCCCCCTTCTACAAGTGGCCTCCGAACACTCAGGACCGGGCTTATCAAGACAAGAGGTGTGAAATGAACAAACCAGCCTGTTGGCATTCACCACTGATGCCAAAGACCCACATCCTTTCCTCTGGGCCATAACCTTTCCAGTACACCAAGTATTGTAGGGAGCGACATTGGGGGTGAGAATCTACCATCATCGAATTACATGTGAGGAGGGGTATACATAATAAAAAAACTTTGGGAGTTTAGCTCCAGGTGTCAGTTTAATAGGACAGTCATATTCATGATGAGGAGGCAAATCTCAGAGAAAACGTCCTCAAACCCCAACAAAATTGCAGGTAAGGTTCTTGAGAGATTGGGAAATATTTAAACAGTTCTCATGGCAGTAATCCCCCACTCAATGATCTCCCTGGCTTGCCAGTACACCAACCAATTATGTTTCACTAACCAGGGAAGACCCAATACAATTGGGGTGGGAAGACCGTCCATGACATAGCAAGGAACTATTTCAGAATGAATCGACCCCACCCTCAGTCTTGTATTCTGTACAATTTGAGTGAGAGCTTTCTGTGCAAGAGGTGCTGAGTCAATAGCAAAGATGGGAATGGGCTTAGCTAAAGCACAGCAAACCAGCCCGTGAGTTTTGGCGAACTCAGCATCAACCATGCTGACTCCAGCTTCACTGTCAACAAACACAGAAATCTCCTTGGTTTTGTGCTCCAGCACCACCTCTGCTGTCAGGGCAAACCGGGAACTGCAGGTTGACGATAGATGCAACCCTTGCTTATTCCAAAATATCAAAATATTTAGCAAGGTAGGGCTGTAGTTAAATAAATAAAATATAACTTTTAATCCTATCTATTAAAACGAGCCATATTGTCTCATAAAATCCATATTGTCCACAAAACGCATAACAGACAACATACAAATACTCTCTGGTGCTTCAATCATGCACCATAAACTCCAGCATAATACACCTTTTTTCATGGGATCTCACACCACAAAAAAGATGCTTCTAAAAGTAGCCTATATATTATATTATTCAGAGTATGCCACTTATGTTAGCCGCTAGGTTACAGGAACAATCTCACCCAAATACAGGTCCCTTGCTTCGCAGCTTAAAACGCGATGAGTTGTGATGCTTTTACACAAGGGGGGGCTCTCCACGTGCCCTTTCAAAACCTCCTTGCTCTAGATTTCATCCAACCATCGTTGCGTCCTCCTTCATAATAGGTTCTCCCAACGCGTTTCTTGTTTCCCAATCATCAGGGGAGAGGCCGCTTGATATATTCAGAAGTGTGCCATTCACCATACACACTAAGGAGGGTGGGTCACCGCGCGTGCGATACCTTCATTTTTATAGGAGTATCGATCCCTCTGCGCGTGTGGCTCGCCGGAGCTCCATTTCCGGTTGCCGAGTGGTCACATGATCTATAGCTCAGAACGCCCCATAAGGAAGTATATCCCCGTGAGGCACATGGTAACACGCGTCTCCATGTGTGTTCTGTGACTCACAGCGTCCACTGGAATAATACATTCACATGAGGCGCAAATTTAGGGTCTACTAGGGAGGAATAGGAAGCCCAAGGCCCACTAGATCTCCAGTTGTCGTCTAATAATAAGGTATACACTTGAAATTATTAAGAAACTATTAAGGGATACTCAGTAACAAAGAATCCTTTTTGTCCTTTCCCCCTATCCCTCTCTGTCTCCCAACATAATCGATTCTGGTAGGGGATTTCTATTCCCTAGAGCCCTTGGGACATGAATTCTAAAATGAAATATAGCTTTTCCAAATGAAAGAAAAACCATTCTGCCTCACTCTGTTCTAAAAAGAAAGAAAAAAAACAAAAAAAACAAACAAAAAAAACCCATAGTTTTTCTAAATAAAAGGGAAACCATTCTGCGGGAATATTTGCGTTTGGGAAGCTTCCCATAGTAAGCGCTAAGGTAGACGTGTTGTATACCTGGAGTTATGAAACCATCAAGGCTTTGTGAAATCCTCCTTCCAAGTTTTGGAAGTTGTAGGATTTGTAAAAGATATATGTATGTATATACACTAAAAATTATCTCCCCTATTCTTTAAGAGGTGTGATCAGTTTTTTGAAATACCTGAGGGGTTAAAATAATTTTATACATGACAGTCACATCTTTTGCTCTTTCTGGAGGAGGAGTTGTCTCTCTTCTCCTTCGGACCGGTAGTGACGTTTGCGTGTCACTATGCGCCTCATGTGAATGTATTATTCCAGTGGACGCTGTGAGTCACAGAACACACATGGAGACGCTTGCGTGTCACCATGCGCCTCATGGGGATATACTTCCTTATGGGGCGTTCTGAGCTATAGATCATGTGACCACTCGGCAACCGGAAATGGAGCTCCGGCGAGCCACACGCGCAGAGGGATCGATACTCCTATAAAAATGAAGGTATCGCACGCGCGGTGACCCACCCTCCTTAGTGTGTATGGTGAATGGCACACTTCTGAATATATCAAGCGGCCTCTCCCCTGATGATTGGGAAACAAGAAACGCGTTGGGAGAACCTATTATGAAGGAGGACGCAACGATGGTTGGATGAAATCTAGAGCAAGGAGGTTTTGAAAGGGCACGTGGAGAGCCCCCCCTTGTGTAAAAGCATCACAACTCATCGCGTTTTAAGCTGCGAAGCAAGGGACCTGTATTTGGGTGAGATTGTTCCTGTAACCTAGCGGCTAACATAAGTGGCATACTCTGAATAATATAATATATAGGCTACTTTTAGAAGCATCTTTTTTGTGGTGTGAGATCCCATGAAAAAAGGTGTATTATGCTGGAGTTTATGGTGCATGATTGAAGCACCAGAGAGTATTTGTATGTTGTCTGTTATGTGTTTTGTGGACAATATGGATTTTATGAGTCAATATGGCTCGTTTTAATAGATAGGATTAAAAGTTATATTTTATTTATTTAACTACAGCCCTACCTTGCTAAATATTTTGATTTTTGAGCTGATTGGTGGTGCTAGATTACTTAATCCTTGCTTATTCCACTCTAGACTACCAAGGATTAAATGAGTCTCCTTTTGTTTAGGAATCAAAGGACAGGCCCCAATAAAATGTCCCTTTTTTCCACAAAAAACACCCCCCCCTTTTTTTTGTGAAAAGGGGAAGTGTACAATGCAGAGGTATCTCCTAACTGCATGGGCTCCTCCAACATCTCCCATACGGGTTCACTGCTAGACAGCTCCCCTGGCAAAGGGGCAATACCCCGAACAGGAGGCTCCAGAGAAGGTGGTCTTACCCACCTATCTCGAAGGCATCTGTCAACACATACTGTATAGCCAACAACATAGCGGCCTCCAAGGACTCAGGGGTTTCATATACTGCCAAGGCATCTTTCAACCTTTCAGTGAGACCCTGAAGAAATTGGCTCCTGAGAGCCGTGTCATTCCATTTAGTATCAGTTTCCAACCGGCGGAGTTAGGAGCTACACGTCTCCACTGACCGATTTCCCTGCTCAAGGCGACACAATCTGGACTCAGCCAAGGCGACTTGGTCAGGGTCATCATAGATAAGGGCTAGAGCCCAAAAAATCCCTCCACAGACTGGAGACAAACTTAATCCTGCTGCAAAGAGAAAGCCCAGGACTGTGGATCTTCGTGTAGTAGAGAGATCACAATACTGACTTGTTGCTATTTATTTCCAGAGGAGTGAGGACGAAGTTTAAAATAAAGTTTGCAAGCTTCCTTAAACACAAAAAACTTGTCTATGGAAATCTTGTCTGGGAGGGCAACCTTGGGTTCATGTTGGACTGGCCTCCCTGCAGAAACCTCAACATCAGCGACCTGCAGCCACTGTCGCTGCTGCTGAACCTCATGTCGAGGTCTTTCACCTCCAGAGACAGACAGTGTAGCTGCTCTGTCAGCCCTGCGGCCAGATCCATACCAAGGGAGAAAAGAAAAAAACACACATGAAAAACACACACACAAAAAAAAAAAAGTGTGAATTTTTATTTTTTAATTTATTTTTTTTAAATATGCATGGCCAGTGATAATGTCACACACAGTGTAGGAAAGACTAAGTGCAACACGAAGGGATGTGGGGAAGGGAGCCCAACATTAGGGAAGCGGGGAGTGGAGACCCCATAGGCAGATCTAAAGTCACCCTGTCTGCCTTAAACATCCCTATATAGGTTCTGCACATATCGCTGAGCAGGAACCTAATCCCTGCGTAAGCCTGGCGATAAGCCCTGCTTAGGCTAGGTTTATATTGCGTTAGGGTGATCCATTTAATGGATCCATTACTAAGCGGCTATTGCCATCCATGATCGTAACGCATCCTAACGCATGCCAAAATCGGCATGCTTAAGCGATGATGCATTACTTTGTGATGCACCCTCGAATGCGGTCTAGCGCGTTTTCGGGTACGTTAGGTCTAACGCACAGTGAACGGACGCTGTGCATAGACCTCCATTGCTAACGCATGCCTTGCCGACGCAATGGTACCATGCGTTAGCGCATGCGTTAGCGCACTCATAGAAAAAAAGAGATTCTGTGCATCGGCATTAGTGCATCTGTTTAACGGATCCGTTAAATGGATGGCACTAACCCGATGTGAACCTAGCCTTACGGAATGATGGGATGCATTAGTCAATCCCCACTATCACTAAAGACTGCTGGGATAGACGAACAAGGGGAACACTTATCTAGAGTAGACTCAGAGATGTAACACAGACATCTTCCAGCAACACCAAAGAGGAAGATAGCCGACTGGTATAGTTCCAAGCCTCAATATGGGAAAATGTAAATACCACCGGCAACTCCCAGCAGTAGGCTAGGCCTCTATAGTCACCCTAGTTCAGGTATGTCAATTAGAGCCTAAGAAAGGTTGCCGCTGGGTCAAAGAGTCAGAAGGGTTAAGAAGGTGTCTGCAAAGCCAAACACACAGACCTTCTGCAGCTAGGTGCAGTGTGACTGTCTGCTGCTTCTGGGAAACCCGTGACATCCCTAAAGGCATCAATGAGACCCATGCATTCAGCTGATGGCGCTGTATGGTCTAGCTAGTGTCTGTATTTTACTGACAGGTTATAATGTATTAGAATAAATAGTTATAACACCACAATATAATTTTCAAGTAAAAGCATTTTATACCTATGGAAAGAAAAATATTAGTAAAAGTATAATATTGTGACAGTAATACAAACACAGAAGATATACCACATTTTTTCACCAGATTTTACAATACAATTTCTAAATAAAAAAATCTACAAATTATAATGATGAGTCGTACAATAAAGTTAATATATTATTTATACCACAGAATGAACAGCGTAGCATACACTTTTTTTAACTTTGCTCCAACTCCTGCACCACAGAAAATGAAATTTTGAAAATGAAAAAAATAAAAAAATGTAGGAAATATTAATTGGAGCGTGTAGGGAGGGAAGGAAACAGAGATGAGGGTGGGCCTAAGTTGAAACTTTAACTTAGGTTAAAGAGATTGAAAACAAGTTATGATCTATCCTCGACCCTGAGACCCTGAGAAAGGGTAACTTTATCCCAGTGAAAATAGAGCTGTAGTGAGTGGGCATGCTCGACCGCCGGTCCATTCATTACCTTTGGGGCTGCCATGCACTACTCTAGGCTTTTTCTGGCAGGCCCATAGGGGATAAAAGTTCCTTATTAGGGCTCAACATTTCCCAATCTCAGAACAGTGAGACACTCTCTGACCAGCATATATCCTGCGGATAAGTGGGCATGCTCGACCGCCGCTCCATTAATTTCCTATCGGGCTGCCGAGCACTACTCTCGGCTTTTTCCGGCAGCCCTATAGGGGATAAAAGTTCCCTATTAAGGATAAAAATTCCCCAATCTCAGAGCAGTGGTACGCTCACCAATCAGCATATATCCTGTGGATAGGTGATAATAGGGCCATGAGACCCCAGCATTCATGTCTGGTGGTCACCGACGGTCGCTCTTTACATCCTTGCAACAGTCGCCAGAATGTACAACTTGTCATCAGTGTAGGACCAGCAAAAAGAAACTGGTAGGTAATACCAGAGGAGCAGTGATGAGTAATGTAGGTTTAAACAGGTAATTATTATATTTTATTTCTTCAACTTTCCTGCATATGCTATTTTTATAAGAAACCAGATATCCCCTACCAGATGTGTATTCTTTAAAAATGGAAGCGAGCGTTCATACTAAACAACATTTTGCCTGTAGATCTCAAGAAAAGAAAAAAACTTAAAAAATAGTGAATGTAAAGAGTTTTCATTGTGACATTACTGACTTAGAGGAAATCTTAGTTTTAGCACTCTAAGCTCTGCGCAGATGACATATGTGCCTTTTACTCTGCTTAACAATTATATTGAAAATATTGCATGCGTGATTGCTCACTCAAATCTCCACCACTTTGCAAAAGATTTCAATCATCCATGAAACCTAATTGTGCAACTAACTCTACTGAATAAATCTAGAGCTCCCACTACTGGTAAAACATACCAACTACATGATATCTTGGTATAAAAGACCTATATGTTCAAGGTGTTGTGCAAAACTAAATGAATTTCAAACTATGTCTTTCTTTTTAACTTAAAGGGGATGTCCAAGCTTGGGGCTCAAGTCTGCAGTCACTCTATGTGACTGCAGACTTATGAATCCTCACAGTGCAAACAGTGCAGACTGTTAGGATTCTCAGGGAGCATGCAGTCATGTGACCGCAACTATGTGATTTGCAAACTTCCGGCCACATTCCAACTAGAGGTATCAGGCCTTGCTCCCTTCATTTGCATTGAGCTAGGCCGCTTACGTCTAGTCAACACACGACCGGATGTCTGCAAATCACATACTTGTGGTTACTTGTCCTCCTGCTCCCAGCAAATTGAGGATTAACAAGTCTGCAGTCACATAAACTTGCTTCTATATCCAACTCCTTATGATGTCTCGTTTTAAATTGTGGGGACAGAAGACGTATGGACAGTAAATGAGGAACGGCATGACAGAAGCTGCAGAATAATTAAAAAAACAGACAAAGATAGAGTATAGGAAACAGTAGGGAATTTTCAGTTAAAGCACATCGGAAAAGTGGTTACATTATTGAATTAAATAGTTAGACATATAATATGAAATTCACTTAGTTTTAGACAACCCCTTTAATAGAAGTTTCTCACGAAAAATGAAATGGTGTTGCTAAAGAGCAACATTAAAACTATAAAATAAAAAGGGCAATTATTAGCCTTAATTTTCGTAAAAAATCTGACTTAAAACTGAAATGTTGCAATTTTTTTTTGCCACTCATAGTACATTTCTTACGCTGTTGCACAATGAGGCACCAAATTCTTTAATAATCGTGCTCCTCTTATTGAATTTGATGCATCTTACTCCAGCATACCATTTATTAAGACTGATGTGTAAAAACGTCAGTCTGGATGATAGGGGCATTGTTTTGGAAGTACCGTATATGTTCTCATTACATGATAAACTCTGATGCAAGTTCTAGAAAATTAAATGTTCAGGGGCGTAACGACCGGGCCTGTGGGGATGAGGGTCCTGCCAATGCCCGCGCAAACTTCACCTGGATATGCTTCCTTGGACACACATTCAGTTGAAGTGTGGCAATACATATTGCTGGCCAATCAGAGGACAGCAGCTAACGTCGATATGCACGTGATTGGGGGCGCATGGAAGTGATGTCATGCGCTCCCGTCACTTCATCGCTGAAGTCAGCTTCAGAAGACGATGCCACGAGGCGAGGGAGTGGAGGGGAGGCGAGTATAATATTTATTTTTCTATTCATTAAAGAACAGAGGCAGAACAGGGAACATATACCAGGATGGAGGATATATATACCAGGATGGGGCCAGGAAGGGGAACATATATACAAGGATGGAGGACATATATAGACCAGCAGATAAACTGACCAGCACATCTCAAATAGTGTAAACATGTGACAGCTAACACAACAATTCTAAGAAAATACAAAGCTTCACTCTGGATAGTTTAAAATGGTAAATCTAGAAAATTGGAGCTGCATTGCTGCCATAGAAAATAAGTAAGTGCTATATTATGCACATATGGAATTTAGGAAAATTTACAGTTAGAAAGTACTTAGCACATAAATTGACCAATGTATATGAGCCCAACTGCAACGTCAATGCATTGAGGTCATATACTTTGGCCAATTTGTGCACTAAGTTCCTTCTTTTTAGTGGAAAATGAAGTTACAGACTGATCCAACTTCAGTGGAAATGCCTCAAGACAAGGAAATGATGCTCAGTAGTGTGTGTGGCCTCCACGTGCCTGTATGACCTCCCAACAACGCCTGGGCATGCTCCTGATGAGGCGGTGGAAGGTCTCCTGAGGGATCTCCTCCCAGACCTGGACTAAAGTATCCACCAACTCCTGGACAGTCTGTGGTGCAATGTGACGTTGGTGGACGCTGCAAGACATGATGTCCCAGATTTGTTCAATCGGATTCAGGTCTGGGGAATGGGTGGGCCAGTCCATACCTCCAATGCCTTCATCTTGCAGGAACTGCTGACACACTCCAGCCACATGAGGTCTCGCATTGTCCTGCATTAGGGCCAACCGCACCAGCATATGGTCTCACAAGGGGTCTGAGGATCTCATCTCGGTACCTAATGGCAGTCAGGCTACCTCTGGGTAGCACATGGAGGGCTGTGCGGCCCTCCAAAGAAATGCCACCCCACACCATTACTGACCCACTGCCAAACCGGTCATGCTGAAGGATGTTGCAGGCAGCAGATCGCTCTCCACGGCGTCTCCAGACTGTCTCGTCTGTCATATGTGCTCAGTGTGAACCTGCTTTCATCTGTGAAGAGCACAGGGTGTCAGAGGCAAATTTACCAATCCTGGTGTTCTGTGGCAAATGCCAAGCGTCCTGCACAGTGTTGGGCTGTGAGCACAACCCCCATCTGTGGACGTCAGGCACTCAGACCATTCTCACGGAGTCGGTTTCTAACCGTTTGTGCCGACACATGCACATTTGTGGCCTGCTGGAGGTCATTTTGCAGGGCTCTGGCAGTGCTCCTCCTGTTCCTCCTTGCGCAAAGGCTGATGTAGCGGTCCTGCTGCTGGGTTGTTGCCCTCCTATGGCCTCCTCCACATCTCCTGGTGTACTGACCTGTCTCCTGGTAGTGCCTCCAGCCTCTGGACACTACGCTGACAGACACAGCAAACCTTCTTGCCACAGATCGCATTGATGTGCCATTCTGGATGAGCTGCACTACCTGAGCCACTTGTGTGGGTTGTAGAGTCCGTCTCATACTACCACAAGTATGAAAGCACAACCAACATTCAAAAGTGACCAAAACATCAGCAAGAAAGCATTGGTACTGAGATGTGGTCTGTGGTCCCCACCTGCAGAACCACTCCTTTATTGAGTGTGTCTTGATAATTGCCAATAATTTCCATCTGTTGTCTATTCCATTTGCACAACAGCATGTGAAGTTGATTGTCAAACAGTGTTGCTTCCTAAGTGGATAGTTTGATTTCACAGAAGTTTGATTTACTTGGAGTTATATTCTGTTGTTTAAGTGTTCCCTTTATGTTTTGAGCAGTGTGTATATATATACTAGGATGGGTCCAGGATGAGGAACATACAGTTGTGTGAAAAAATGTATGTCACCTTCCTGATTTCCTATTCTTTTGCATGTTTGTCACACTTAAATGTATCAGATCACCAAACAAATTTAAATATTACATAAAGATAGCACAAGTAAACACAAAATGCTGGTTTTAAATGAATGTCTCTAATATTGAGGGGAAAGGAAATCCAAACCTACAGGTCCTGTGTGGAAAAGTGATTGTTCCCACGCCATTAAAACATAAATTAAATGTGTTGTTTTTCACATCTTTGGGTAGCCAAGTTCAAATTCCCTAGCCACGCCCAAGCCTGATTACTGCCACATGTTCTCAATCAAGAAATCACTTAAATAGGACCTGCCCGTCAAAGTGAAGTAGACCAAAAGATCCCCAAAAGATATATATATATAGAATAATAGAAAGTAGTGACACTTCTGTATTTTTCACCCACTACTGATTTTGTCTTAGGCTAAGTTCACATTGCGTTGTAAGCAGTCCATTACATGGACTGCGTTACACTGGGGTATAACGCGGTGTAGCGCAGTCCGTTAATGCTGCCATTAAGCCCTATTTCGGGCACATCGCTAGCGCACGCCCAAAATGGGCATGCGCTAGCGATGTGCCATCATTGAGTGACGGACTCAGGGACGCGGGCTGCAGCGTTTCTGGGCCCATCACTGCTAGCGCAGATAGAGCATCTGCTAGCTCTATCTGCGCTAGCGCGATCACATTTCGGCACTTGCGTTAACGCAGCCCGTTTAACGTATGTGTTGAACGGGCTGCTTTAAAGCAATGTGAACTTAGCCTTACAAATACTGATGTAATATACTGACTAGTGTTGAGCGATACCGTCCGATACTTGAAAGTATCGGTATCGGAAAGTATCGGCCGATACCGGCAAAGTATCGGATCTAATCCGATACCGATACCCGATACCAATACAAGTCAATGGGACTCATGTATCGGACGGTATTCCTGATGGTTCCCAGGGTCTGAAGGAGAGGAAACTCTCCTTCAGGCCCTGGGAACCATATAAATGTGTAAAAGAAAGAATTAAAATAAAAAATATCGCTATACTCACCTGTCCGACGCAGCCGGGACTTCAGCGAGGGAACCGGCAGCGTTGTTTGTTTAAAATTCGCGCTATTACTTGGTTACGTGAATTCCCGGCTTGTGATTGGTCAGGTCGGCCATGTTGCCGGGACGCGGACCAATCACAGCAAGCCGTGACGAAATTACGTCACGGCTTGCTGTGATTGGTCCGCGTCCCGGCAATATGGCCGCCCTGACCAATCACAAGCCGTGACGTCACGGGAGGCTGGACACGCGCTCATTTTAAAATGGGCGCGTGTCCAGCCTCCCGTGACGTCACGGCTTGTGATTGGTTGCGCCGCGGTCAACCAATCACAAGCCGGGAGGCTGGACGCGCTCATTTTAAAATGGGCGCGTGTCCAGCCTCCCGTGACGTCACGGCTTGTGATTGGTCAGGGCGGCCATATTGCCGGGACGCGGACCAATCACAGCAAGCCGTGACGTAATTTCGTCACGGCTTGCTGTGATTGGTCCGCGTCCCGGCAACATGGCCGACCTGACCAATCACAAGCCGGGAATTCACGTAACCAAGTAATAGCGCGAATTTTAAACAAACAACGCTGCCGGTTCCCTCGCTGAAGTCCCGGCTGCGTCGGACAGGTGAGTATAGCGATATTTTTTATTTTAATTCTCTCTTTTACACATTTTAACATTAATGTTGTTGCGATACCCGATACCCGATACCACAAGAGTATCGGAATCCCGGTATCGGAATTCCGATACAGCAAGTATCGGCCGATACCCGATACTTGCAGCATCGGAATGCTCAACACTAATACTGACCAAATACTGAACATGTAAACATGGATTTAAGCTGAGTGGGCTGTGTTATTTTGCATGTTTTTCTTCCTAAGTATGCTTCATGATAAATTATATTTATACAAGTGACTGTATACTGTAAGAGGTGATAATTCTACCCCTAAGTATGTCCTCAAATATTCAGAACACCTAATATATCAGCAGTGTCGGACTGGGGTGACAAGGGCCCACCAGTAACATTGACTTTGGGGGAGCCCACTTTTCACCTGCATACAAATATTACACTTCCCTCCTTCACAAATTTACAGTACCTATATCTCTATCTATATATATGAGGCATCGTGATTACTCGCTAATCCCGCCCCCTGCACAGTAGCTCTGCCCCCCACCACATCACCACACATAATCCCGCCCCCACCACATTACCACACACAATCCCGCCCCCCATCCCATTACCACACACAACCCCGCCCCCCACCACATTACCACACACAATCACGCCCCCACCACATTACCACACACAATCCCGCCCCCCACCCCATTACCACACACAATCCCGCCCCCCACCACATTACCACACACAATCCCACCCCCACCACATTACTACACACAATCCCGCCCCCCCACCACATTACCACACACAATCCCGCCCCCAAAACATTACCACACACAATCCCGCCCCCCACCACATTACCACACACAATCCCGCCCCACCACATCACAACACATAATCCCGCTCCCCCACACATTACCACACACAATCCCGCCCCCCAACCACATTACCACACACAATCCCGCCCTACCACATCACCACACATAATCCCGCCCCCCCACCACATTACCACACACAATCCCACCCCCCACCACATTACCACACACAATCCCACCCAACCACATCACAACACATAATCCCGCCCCCCCACCCCATTACCACACACAATCCCGCCCCCACATTACCAGACACAATCCCGCCCCCCACCACATTACCACACACAATCCCGCCCCACCACATCACCACACACAATCCCGCCCCCCATACACATTACTACACATAATCCCGCCCCCCACCACATTACCACACACAATCCTGCCCCCCCACATCACCACACATAATCCCGCCCCACCACCACATCACACCTAATCCCGCCCCCACCACATTACCACACATAATCCCACCCCCCACCACATCACCACACACAATCCCACCCCCCCACCACATTACAACACACAATCCCGCCCCCCCACCACATCACCACACATATTACCGCCTCCCCACCACATCACCACACACAATCCCGCCCTCCACCATATTACCACACATAATCCTGCCCCCACCACATCACCACACACAATCCCGCCCTCCCACCACATCACCACACATAATCCCGCCCCCCATCTCACACAATCCTGCCCCCCCCACAACATTACCACACACAATCCCGCCCTCCACCACATTACCACACATAATCCTGCCCCCACCACATTACTACACACAATCCTGCCCCCACCACATAACCACACACAATCCTGCCCCCCACCACATTACCACACACAATCCTGCCCCCAATACATTACCACACATAATCCCGCCCCCACCACATTACCACACACAATCCCGCCCCCCACAACATTACCACACATAATCCCGCCCCCCGCCACATCACCACACATAATCCCTCCCCCACCACATTACCACACACAATCCCGCCCCCCACCACGTTACCACACACAATCCCGCCCCCACCTCATTACCACACACAATCCCGCCCCCCCACCCCATTACCACACATATTCCCGCCCCCCACCACATCACCACACATATTCCCACCCCCACCACATCACCACACATAATTCCGCCCCCACCATATCACCACTCATAATCCCGCCCCCCACCACATCACCACACATAATCCCGCCCCCCCACCACATTACTACACATAATCCCACCCCCACCACATTAGCACACATAATCCCGCCCCCCCACCACATTACCACACATAATCCCGCCCCCCACCACATTACCACACACAATCCCACCCCCACAACATTACCACACATAATCCCGCCCCCACCACATCACCACACACAATCCCGCCCCCCACCACATTACCACACACAATCCTACCCCCACCACATTACCACATACAATCCCGCCCCCCTCATCACCACACATAATCCCGCCCCCCACCACATCACCACACATAATCCTGCCCCCACCACATAACCACACACAATCCCGCCCCCACCACATTACCACACACAATCTCGCCCCCACCACATTACCACACACAATCTCGCCCCCACCACATTACCACACACAATCCCGCCCCCCTACCCCATTACCACACATATTCCTGCCCCCACCACATCACCACACATAATTCCGCCCCCCACCACATCACCACAGATATTCCCGCCCCCCACCACATTACTACACATAATCCCACCCCCCACCACATTAACACAGAAATCCCGCCCCCCACCCTATTACCACACCTAATCCCGCCCCCACCACATCACCACACATAATCCCGCCCTCCACCACATTACCACACACAGTCCCGCTCCCCACCATATTACCACACACAATCCCGCCCTCCACCACATTACCACACATAATCCTGCCCCCCACCACATTACCACACACAATCCCGCCCCCACCACATAACCACACACAATCCCGCCCCCACCACATTATCACACACAAAATCCTGCCCCCACCACATTACCACACATAATCCCGCCCCCCACCACATTACCACACACAATCTCGCCCCCACCACATTACCACACACAATCTTGCCCCCCACCACATTACCACACACAATCCCGCCCCCCTACCCCATTACCACACATATTCCCGCCCCCACCACATCACCACACATAATTCCGCCCCCCACCACATTACCACACATATTCCCGCCCCCCACCACATTACTACACATAATCCCACCCCCCACCACATTAACACAGATAATCCCGCCCCCACCCCATTACCACACATAATCCCGCCCCCACCACATCACCACACATAATCCCGCCCCCACCACATTACCACACATAATCCCGCCCCCCCACCACATCACCACACATAATCCCACCCCCAACACATCACAACACATAATCTCGCCCCCCACCCCATTACCACACATAATCCCACACGAGGCTCCATCCCCACACATTACCACATGAGGCTCCATCCCCACACATTACCACACAAGGCTCTGTCCTCACACATTACTACATGAGGCTGCGTCCCCACACATTACCACACGAGGCTCCGTCCCCACACATTACCACATGAGGCTCCGTCCCCACACATTACCACACGAGGCTCTTTCCCCACAGATTAGCATACGAGGCTCCATCCTCACACATTAACACACAAGGCTCCGTCCCTCCACATTACCACACGAGGCTCCATCCCCACACATTACCACATGAGGCTCTGTCCTCACACATTAACACACGAGGTTCCGTCCCCACACATTACCATACGAGGCTCTGTCCTCACACATTAACACACGAGGCTCCATCCCCCCACATTGCCACACGAGGCTCCGTCCCCACACATTACCACAAGAGGCTCCGCCCCCCACAGTACCACACGCAGCACTTCCTATGTAATTCAACCACTTAGCAATGAGCGTGCCGAGCATTAGCTGGCTGGAAACAGCTAGTATAATAATAAACTGGGTAGTTTGGTTAATGAATGATGGAGTGCTGCTTTTTCCTGTACAGAGTGAATCAAGTGAATTATGCCAAGTACTGCCCATACAGTGGAGTTGGGGGCCCAGATCTACACAGGGGTCCACTGGAGGATTCCCTTGTTACCCTGTGGGCCAGTCCGAGCATGTATATCAGTGTTATATCTGTGTGCCAGCCTGCCATCCAGCAGAGACACTGAGCAGCGTCTGCTATCGCTGCTCAGTGTCTCACTGTGAACTCTTATTATCTGTCTGACGGCACAGCAAGCGTGAGAATGTTCTCCTGATTGCGGTGCCATCAGAAAGGTTCTGGGAGTTCACAGCCAATGAACTCACTTCACCTATTTGATGTCAGTGTGAGCGCTGTGGGAAAATTTCCAGGTAAGGAATTTTGTTGTTTATTATTTTAACTCTTTTGCAGGAGACAATGGCATCTCTGGAATGGGTGATGTCGTAAGTATGCTTTAATTAAGATTTATTAAAGTCTGTGTATTTCTTTCAAATAAAGGACTTTTTTTCTGGGTGTGAGTGTTTTTATACAATGTGACTGTGGGGTTAGTAATTGGGGCATCTTATAGACACTTCTCCATTACTAACCTCGGGGCTTTTCTGGGGTGCCTGAGAGCTCATGTTTTTAGCCTGGGGGGCCCAGTATCCATGGCCCCTTCCTACACTATTAATATCATCCCACAGCTGTCTGTACAGCCTTTGCTGGTTATTAATTATAGGGGGACACTACATCATTTTTTTAGGGTCCCCCTTTTTAATAGCCAGTAAAGGCTAAATATGCAGTTGTGAGCTGATATTAATAGCCTGGGAAGCTCTATGGGTATTACCCCCTTCCAAGTCTAAAAATATCTGCCCCCAGACGTCGGCTTTCCCTCTGCTGGTTAATATGTCACTGACATATATCTACCTATTATATGTGTATATACTGTATGTAATCCATCTCTTCTATCCTGTCGGCCCCTGTTGTATTTTACTGTACAAGGCTGCCTAATTGCTGGCTTTTATTCTATATGTCACTGACAATCTTTATATCTATGTATCCTGTGTGTATATATCTATTCTAAGTATTCTATTCTAACCTGACATGCTGTGATTTTAGGGTACGTGCACACGTCAGGATTTCTTGCAGAAATTTTCCTGACAAAAACCGGACATTTCTGCCAGAAATCCGCATGCTTTTTTCGTGTTTTTCATGCGTTTTTGACGCATTTTTGACGCATTTTTTGTGCGTTTTTTTCCCAAATGCATAGAATAGCGGGAAAAACGCGGAAAATCCGCAAAATTAATGAACATGCTGCTTTTTTTACCACGATGCGTTTTTTTCGCGGAAAAAAACGCATCATGTGCACAAAAATTGCAGAATACATTCTAAATTATAGGATGCATAATGTATGCATTTTTAATGAGTTTTTATAGCGTTTTTATTGCGAAAAAGCAAGAAAAAAACGCGGAAAAACCTGAACGTGTGCACATACCCTTACTGTACGCAGCAGATGAATTGCCGGCTTTTCATCTATATCTACTTAAAATTCTATCTAAAATATATATGTGTGTGTTTTGAAGAATATTTCCTTTGACAGTGATGTGTAAATGACATAGAGAATTGCTCTATGTAAAAGCTCATGTTAAAATCGCATTACAGTCGGATAGCAATTACACTGCATTAAGATGCAAATCGGATGCTAGGTGTTAAAAATCGGGTTGTACTTGCATCAAAAATGCATGACACTCGACTTTGCAGGAACAAAATCCGACCAATTTTAAAATCGCTAGTGTGACTCAGCCTCAGTCTGAGACACTGTATAGTTTGAAAATCCGCAGGAGTCCTTATGCTAGTTTCACATATTGAGCTTTTGCTGCATTTTCTCCTGCAGGCAAAACCTGCTCTCTTGGCAATAAAGAAGCTGCTTACAAAACATTTTGGTGCATTTTTGGTGCAGATTACATGTGTCATTTGTTTGCAGGGGATGTTTAATAAAAGTATTATAAAGTTAGTTTTATTCACCCAAAACACTGCAAAAATGCAAAAAATGCACTGCATTTTTTCCAGTGTTTTTGCACTTTCCCATTGCTTTCTATGGTGAAAAACAAAAACACTGCAAAACGTTGAAAGATTTGACATGCTGCACATTTTAAAAAGCAGCAGTTTTGAAATTCAGTCAAGTAAAAAAAGCAAGTGAGATTTCTGAAATGGCATGACTTTTGCTGGTCCTGTAAAAAGCAGCTTTTAATTTGCATAAGAAAATGCAGCAAAAACACAGCATGTGAACATAGCCTTAGGGTATGTGCACACGTTGCGGATTTTGCTGCGGATTTTTCCGCAGCGGATTTGGAAAATCCGCAGTGCAAAACCACTGCTGTTTTCACTGCGGATTTTCACGCGGTTTCTTCTGCGGATTCCTCTGCGGGTTTTCAACTGCAATTTCCTATTGGTGCAGGTTGAAAACCGCTGCGGAATCCGCAGAAAGAAGTGACATGCTACTTATTTTTTTCCGCAGCGAATCTGCGCGGAATTTTCCGCAGCATGTCCACTGCGGTTTTTGTTTTCTATTGGTTAACATGGTACTGTACACCGCATGGAAAACTGCTGCGGATCCGCAGCGTCAAATCCGCTGCGGATCCGCAGCAAAAACCGCAACGTGTGCACATACCCTAAGGGAGAGATGTAACTAGTCCAGTGCTGTCTCTGGACAGCTTTTCCCTGCAATGCTTTAGTTGATTGACAGGTCTATCCCTATGTACACACTTGGGAGACACCTGTCAATCTCCAGGAGCAGGGCGGAGAGAAGTTGGTCAGGGCAGCATGGGACTAGTATCAAATCTGAATGAGAAAAAAATTGCCGCATTCACTAGTTTCTTCTGTAAATCAAATGAGACTCACCCATTCAAATGTAATAGTGTGCAAAAATATAATTGGATACCTAAAAGAGCCACATTTGATTTTTACAGATATATTGCCTAAACAAATGGTCTTGTAAATGTTTAACAGCTGCACCACACAGATGACAAGGGAGAAAAAAAAATGTTCAAGTTTTCTGGATGAAACAAACTATTTTTTATATGCTTGTGTGAACTTTCCTAACAGAGAATTAAAAAAAAAAGGAAAGGGTCCAAGGTATTGATATTATTCTGGTGATACAGCACCATCTGCTGGCATATGTGTGAGTAGCATCTGATTGGCATGTCCTGTATCATATGAAAGCAGGCAACCATTCACATTACCTGTCACATAAATTAACAGTTCTTAAAATTTTAGCATTAGAATATGGTGAAAATGCAGAAAACAAATGAACAAAAGGATCTAGATGTCATTTTTAAAAGTTCTAATTACAGTAATGCCATATAATAGCTAATGAATCCCATATATAATGAGATCCTGTTTTTTTTTTCTCCAATTATTATTATTCCAGTTTTCAAGGCACTGATGGGATTTTTTACACTTTGGTGTGCCCTATTTATCACCAGCCTGAGACAGCTATACCCAGCCTCCAAAAAATGATAGGCTCATAGTGCGACTAAGTAAAAAAGTAAACAAAAAGTAAAAAGATTTTTTTTAAATAATTGTAAAAATATTTAAAACAAAAAATTAAAAATAATAATAAAAATAATCAAAACATATTGTATCTATAAATAAATATTTGAATGAAAAAAAATCTAAACAATAAAAGTAAACATATTTGGTATCGCCGCAACAACCAGACCTATAAAACTGTCCCACTGGTTTACTCCTTAAGTGAACACCATAAAAAAATAAAAAACAAGACAAAAAATCAATGCTTTATAACCATACTACCGAACAAAAAAGTGGAATAAAACATGATCAAAAAGACAGATATAAATAACCATGGTACCACTGAAAACATCATCTTGTCCCGCAAAAAACAAGCCACGATACAGCTCCATCAATGGAAAAATAAAAAAGTTATAGTCCTCAGAATAAAGCGATGCAAAAATAATAATTTTGTTTATAAAATAGTTTTTATTATGTAAAAGCGCCAAAATATAAAAATATATATAAATGATAATCTGTAAGAATCGAAGAATAAAGCTGTCTTATCAATTTTACCATACATGGAAAGGCATAAACCCCCCCCCAAAAAAAAAAAATCCTGAATTGATGGTTTTTGTTCATTATGCCTCCAAAAAATCGGAATAGAAAGTGATCAAAAAATGTCATGCGCCCGAACATAGTACCAATAAAAATGTCAACTCGTACTGCAAAAAAAAAAACATCACATGATTCTGTGGGTCAAAATCTGGAAAAATTATAGCTCTCAAAATGTTGTGATGCAAAAACTATTTTTTGCAATATAAAGCGTCTTTTAGTGTGTGACGGCAGCCAAACATAAAAACCCAATGTAAATCTGGTATCTCTGTAATCGCACCGACCCGAAGAATAAAGTTGTCTAATCACTTATACCGCACGAGGAACGGTGTAAAAAATAAATAAGGCCAATTCTTCACCTGCTGTTCATTTTTTCATTCTGCCTCCCAAAAATCGCAGTAAGGCTCGGTGCACATTTATCCTGCGCTCTGCGCTGAGCACTTGCATCAGGGTTTCCATGTAAATCTCTGAAATACATGATTCAGACGAAACCTCTGGAAGAAGATTCCCTATAAGGAGGCAAATGGAGGCACTGTGGGTGCCGTCTGACCTGTGAGAAAAGTGCCACAGTTTTGTGCACTTCTAAAAAGAAGGACACCGCCGAACAGAGGCCAGACAGCGTTCAGAGTAACTCTGCTACCTTATTATAGTGAATGGATCTCTCGGGGGTTTCATCTGAATCATGTGACTCAGAGATTAAGATGGAAACCCCAAAGTAAGTGGTCAGCGTAGACACTGGATAAATATGTTCCCAATAAAGCTTCAACTCAATCCACAAAAAAGCAAGTCCTCATTCAAATCCGTTATCTGTTAACAGAAATATAGGGGGCTTCCACGTTTCTGGTAGTACAAAGGCACTGGAAAAGCGAAATGGATCCTTGCTCCCCAAAAGAAATTCAGCAAATTCTGTGCTCTCAAATCCAAATGCCCCCTCCCTTGTGAACCTCACAGTGTACCTAAACCATATATATCATCTACATTTGGCATTTCTGAAGTGATGAGAGCTCACCTAACTTACGGGTGCTTGCCTCCAGAAGCATGAGCTGGGCATAACATACTGGTTACTGTAACGTACTGGTCACTACAGCGCACTGGTCACTATAACGGCAGTTTGCAATTTTCACTTTATTATTATTATTATTATATGTTTTTATAGCGCCATTCATTCCATGGCGCTTTACATGTGAAAAAGGGGGCAAATATAGACAAATACATTAAACATGAGCAAAAAACAAGGCACACGGGTACATAAGGAGGGAGGACCCTGCCCGCGAGGGCTCACAGTCTACAGGGGATGGGTGAGGATACACTAGGAGAGGGTAGAGCTGGTTGTGTGGCGGTTCAGTAGGTTGAGGATCACTGCAAGCTGTAGGCTTGTCGGAAGTGGTGAGTTTTCAGGTTCTTTTTGAAGGTTTCAATGGTAGGCGAGAGTCTGATGTGTTGGAGTAGAGAGTTCCAGAGTATGGGGGAAGCACATGAGAAGTCTTGTATGCGGTTGTGGGAAGAGATGAGAGGGGAGTAGAGAAGGAGATCTTGAGAGGATCGGAGGTTGCGTGTGGGTAAGTACCGGGAGACCATGTCACAGATGTATGGAGGAGACAGGTTGTGGATGGCTTTGTATGTCATTGTAAGGGTTTTGAACTGGAGTCTCTGGGTGATAGGAAGCCAGTGAAGGGCTTGGCATAGGGAAGAGGCTGGGGAATAGCGGGGAGACCAGTAGATTAGTCGGGCAGCAGAGTGTAGGATGGATTGGAGTGGTGCCAGAGTGCTAGAGGGGAGGCCAGAGAGTAGGAGGTTGCAGTAGTCAAGGAGGGAGATGATAAGGGCATGCACTAGTGTTTTTGTGGTGTCGCGGTCAAGGAATGCGCGGATCCGGGAAATATTTTTGAGTTTTAGACAGCAGAAGGAGGCAAGGGCTTGGATATGTGGCTTGAAATAGAGGGCAGAGTCGAGGATCACCCTGAGGCACCGGGCGCGTGGGACTGGGGAAAGTGAGCAGCCATTGACATTGATGGATAGGTCTGGTGGAGGGGTAGAGTGAGATGGGGGAAAGATGATGAATTCTGTTTTGTCCACGTTCAGTTTTAGAAAGCGAGCAGAAAAGAAGGTCGAGATAGCAGACAGACAGTGTGGGATTTTGTTAAGTAAGGAGGTGAGGTCAGGTCCGTATAGATAGATCTGCGTGTCATCGGCGTAGAGATGATACTGCATACAGTGGGATTCTATGAGCTGTCCCAGGCCAAAGGTGTAGATGGAGAAGAGTAGGGGTCCTAGAACAGAGCCTTGAGGAACACCGACAGACAAGGGGTGAAGTGAGGAGATGGCGTGGGAGAGGGAGACACTGAAGGTTCGGTCTGTCAGATATGACGAGATCCAGGATAGGGCCAAGTCTATGATGCCAAGAGATGAGAGGATCTGTAGTAGAAGGGAGTGTTCACTTGGCAACATTCATTTGTTGCTTGTTTCTGGAAAATACCCATGAAGTCAAAATCATCACTACACCTGTAGATATATTCCCAAAGGGTTATAATTTCCAAAATGGGATCACTTGAGCGGGGATTCTGCTGTTCTAGCACTTAGGGGCTCTGTATATGGAGTCCGCAAACTGTTTTAGGAAAATCTGCACTCCAGGAGGCAAATAGCTCTCCATTCCTCGCGAGTTTCTCCATATGGCTAAGTAGTACTGTACAGTCACATATGGGGTATTGCCACGTTCAGTAGAAATTGTGGGACAAATTTTGGTGCCATTTTTACCCCCTGCTTGTGTGAGAATGTAAAATCTGGGGCTAAAACAAAATTTTGCTGGTAAAAATGTAGTTATTTTTTCTTCACTGCCCAATGGTATAAAATTCTGTGACACATCTGTGGTGTCCATATGATCACTGCACCCCTAGATGAATTCATTGAGAGGTGTAGTTGGTAAAATGGGGTCACTTATGGGGAGCTCTGCTGCTCGAGCACCTCATGGGCTCTCCCAGTGGGTCATGGCACCTGCAAATCATAATAGGAAAATCTCTCTTTGCCTTCTGAGCTTTGCATTGTGCCTGAAAAATATTTCCCGATTACATGTAGGGTATTGGCGCACTCAGGAAAAAATAGACCTCAGTTTGTTGTAAAAAAAAGTTTCCTAATAGACCTTAGAAAAATTAACTTGGGGCTAAAACAACATTTTAGTGGTAAAAATGTAATTTATTCTTTCTTCACCGCTCAGTGGTATAAAATTCTGTGAGGCACATGTGGTATCAATATGATCACCGCACCCCTAGATGAATTCATTGGGGAGTGTAGTTTGTAAAATGAGCTCACATATGGAGGGTTTCTGCTGTTCTGGCACCCTGTAAAATGAGTTCACATATGGGGGGTTTCTGCTGTTCTGGCACCTCAGGGGCTCTGCCAATGTGACATGGCACCCTCAAACCATTCCAGCAAAATCTGAACTCCAATATGGTGCCTCTTGCCTTCTTAGCTTTGTACTGTGTACAATAAGTAGTATTCCCCACATATGGGGTATCAGCGTACTCAGGAGAAATTGCACAACAAACTGTATTGTGCAATTTCTCCTGTTACCCTTATGAAAATGCAAAATTTGGGTCCAAAATAACATTTTTGTGAGGATAATGTGATTTTATTATTTTCATAGCTCAACGTTATAAACTTCTGCACCTGGGGGTTCAAGGCACTCACTACACATCAAAATTCATTCCTTGAGGGGTCTAGTTTCCAAAATGGGATCACTTGTGTGGGATTTCCACTGTTTAGGCACATCAGGGGCTCTCCAAATGGGATATGACTACCGCTAATGATTTCAGGAAATTTTACATTCAATAAGTCAAATGGCGCTCCTTCCCTTCTGAGCCCTGCCGTGCGCCCAAACAGTAGTTTTCTCCCTCATACTGGGTATTGGCGTACTCAGGAGATATTGCACTACAAATTTTATGGTGCATTTTCTCTTGTTACCCTCATGAAACTGCAATAATTTGTGCTAAAAACATATTTGTGGCGAAAATTAGATTTTTTTTATTTTTACGGCTCAACGTTATAAACGTCTGTGAAGCACCAGAGGGTTCAGTATGCTCACCACACATCTAGATCTGTTCCCTGAGGGTTTTAGTTTCTAAAATGGTGTCATTTGCAGGGGATTTTCATTGTTTAGGCACATCAAAGGCTCTCCAAACGCGACAAGGTATCCGCCAATTGTTCTTGCAAATTTTGCATTCAAAAAGTAAAATCGCGCTACTTCCCTTCCCAGCTCTGCTGTGAGCCCAAACAGTGGTTTTCTCCCTTATATGGGGAATCGGCATGCTCAGGAGAAATTACACAACAAATTTTGGTGTCCATTTTTTCCTGTTACCCTTGTCAAAATAAAAAAAATTGGATCTGAAGTAAAAAAATTTTTTAAAAAGTTCAAAGTTAATTTTTTTTAAAAATTCCTGTGAAGCACCTAAAGGGTTAATAAACGTATTGAATGTGGTTTTGAGCGCTTTGGGGGGTGCAGTTTTTAGAATGTTATCACTTTTGGGTATCTTCTATTATATAGACCCCTCAAAAGTGACTTCAAATGTGATGTGGTCCCTAAAAAAAAACAGTTTTGTAAATTTTGCTGGAAAAATGAAAAGTCACTGGTCAAATTTTAACCCTTAGAAGTTCCTAACAAAAAAAATTCGGGTTTCAAAATTGTGCTAATGTAAAGTAGACATGTGGGAAATTTTATTTATTAACTATTTTGTGTGACATATCTCTGTAATTTAAGGGCATGACAATTCAAATTTGGAAAATGCGAAATTTTTCAAATGTTTGCCAAATTTCCACTTTTTTCACAAATAAACGTAAGTCATACTGAATTAATTTTACCACTATCAGGAAGAACATTATGTCTCGAAAAAACAGACTCACAATTGCCAGGATCCGTTGAAGCATTCCAGAGTTATAACCACATAAATTGACAGTGGTCAGAATTGTAAAAATTGTCCTGGTCTTTAACGTGCAAACCACCCTCGGGGGTAAAGCAGCATTTTCCAAGAAACTAGTTCTTTACAAATAATTTTTACATTTGTTGGGAGTACTGTTGTTTTCTTCTTTTTCCTCATCTTATATCCAGAGTTGGACTGGGACACAAAAGTCTAGCTAATGACAACCTGACTTTGCAAATCACTTATCTCTCGAGTTTATTTCTTATGGAATTATGATTCTCAAAAAATCTATTAGACTATGATGAAGATGTGTCCTGTGTGAGCAATGAGAACAGAATCATTTTCTCAGGTGGAACATGGGAACTATGTTATGACAGTGCTTATAATTTGGGAATGAGGGTCTATCACAAGATTTTTCTGCATGTCGGTTTAAAGAGAACATGTCACCTCCAAAAAAACTCTATTTACTTGCAGATTACCACTATATCTACATGTTAGGCCTCATTCACAATCAGTATTTTCCACGTACAAGAAAAACGGACAGATTATTTTGATCACAGTGTGGCCCAAGTGCCATAAAAAAAATTTATACGCGGAGAAAACAAAAAGTCCGACCTGCCACATAAAACCTATAATCTACGTGTCGGCTGCAGGAGTGGAAGACCACACTGGGTGTCAGTCCGGAAGGTAAAACAGGTTGTGCAATTAATCTTTTTGCACTACCTATTGCCTTCAGTGGGTCAAAAACACTGCAAAAACACTGAAAGAAGTGACATGCTGTATTTTACAAAAACAGCTCTCTGACAGAACAGTCAGGAAAAAAAAACAAGCTGTGTGCATGAGATTTCTGAAATCTTATAGACTTTGCTGGTACTGTGAGGTGGAGGGAGGTGGAGCCGCATATTCATCACTGTAATGAGCGGCACCACGTGACCGCTCATACAGGACAAGCTGCGGCGCTGAGAGGAAGCATCGAGGGAGCCGGGTGAGTATTTTATTTCCAGCAGGAGGGCGCACAGGGGGTGGGAGGGGGGTGGTGACAAGGATCTTTATTTTAACCACAAAAAAATAATGATTTTTCATTCCTTCTCTCCAGCGAACGCTGCTGGAGAAGAAATGAATGGCGGCTTCAGCACCACAAGCTGGGGGGACAGCGCTTACTGTAGTGCTGTCTCCTGCACGGCAAACGGACGGCACACGGACAGCATCCGTGTGCGGTACGTGTTTTACATGGACCCATTGACTTTAATGGGTCCGTGTGATCCGTGTGCTCCCACGAACACTGACATGTCTCCGTGTTTTTCAAACGGACACACGGTCCGTGAAAACACGCTGACATGTGCAGAGACACATTGATTTTAATGTGTCTACGTGAGTCAGTGTCTCCGGTACGTGAGAAAACTGTCACCACACGTACTGGAGCCACTGACGTGTGAAAAAGGGCCTAAAATGTTCCATTTGCATGCCTGATCGTTCCCACGTTCCAGTCCACATTTCAAAAGTGGTGAGGGTAGCACAAAATCACAAAAGATTTTGATAAATTCTCCCACTTTGTTTGAATGTTTCTTTTTATTAACAAAAATGATGAGAACTCAGCCTAAAGCCTCTTTCAGACATCATTGATCTATCTCATATGAAGAAAATGGAATGATTTCCATCAGTGTTTTTGGATTAGAATTCCTTAGTGTTTGATCACTGTGTCTGTTTTTACCATCAGTGTTTCATCAATGATTTTCTCCTGTACTTATAGCGAATCTGTTAGCAGGTTTTTAAAATGTAATCTGAGAGCACCATGATGTAGAAGCAGAGACCTTGATTCCAGCGATGCGTCACTTAGTGGGCTGTGTTTTGTAGTTTCATAACAATTAGTGACATATCAGCAGGAAATTATCAGTACAGGACTAGAAGTCTCATGCCTCCTAGTCCAACACGCCCCCATCACTGATTAGCATCTTTCTGTCTCTACCCCTTGTGTATGGGGTTATACAGGGCTCAGCATTTAGAGCTCTGCTAGATCTGCAGCATAAAAAACTGTGATTATATCCCACTTACTGCACTCAGTAAACTGATTGACACATCGCTGGAATCAGGGTCTCTTTACCTACATCATGCTGCATAACAAACACCAGCTGACAGCTTCCCTTTAAAAAAAAAATTGCAGCACTCCTCCTGTCCAGTACATTTATCATTACATTACAATGTTCACGGACCCATAGATCAGCCCCCATGTGATCAGCCCCATAGCATGTAATAGGTATGAGTTCTGTCCAAGAAAAACAAGGATAGAACGCGTATGTGAAAAACTGATGTCTGAATGAGGCCTAATAAGTGCAAATTTGCTCTTTAGGTGATAGTATACCCTGCTGTAACTAAATCAGTAAAAAAGCAAAAGTGCATTTAAATAACATAGCGTTCTTAATAAACACTGTTTTTTATCAATAAAACATAAAAGCCATCCACCAGCGCCAAGGTGACCCTGTCCGGGATGGTCCTACACTGTCTTTTTGTGTTTTTTCTTTAGGTAATAGTATAACATCAGCTATGCTTTATGAGCTTTGGACAACCAGATTTAGACATACAATCAATAGAAATATATCTATTAACCAAAATTTGTTACATCTAGTATCAATAGCACCAGTTAAGCACTGGATTATCAGAAATTTCAGACTGCTCAGACAAGGGAGATTTTGACAAGGTTTATTTAGTATAGAAAGAAGTATTCACTGGACACAAAAAAATATTCTGCTCTAATATTCTGCAGACAACTGGGTTAATCTTGGTAGAGCGTAGAAGAGTCATTAATATGTATCTGTACGGCCAGTCTTTTCTACAGTACTCCCTAAATTAAGGTTAAACCTCGGTGGGCTGCCAACTAAGATTACTCAGATTTCAGCCACATGGGATGCTAGAAGGCAAGGAAAACATAAGATTGAGTGACCCCAAAATTGTCCTCCAAAAAGTATGTCTAAGATGGAGGATATGTGTTGCCACAGGCAGTCGCTTCATCTTTTGTGTAAAGATAGGTAATCAGTGTGCGGGAGGCAAGAACAAATCATCCCCATCTCCTGTACACAGCATTAAGCAGTGAGGACTCATAAGGATAATGTGAAGATATAGATGGAGCATCCCTCGTACATGAGAAGAGAAGGATCATTTGCATGATAAAGGAGTTATAAGTAAATCTTCAGATATGTGACGTGTAGAATAGGCTTATTTATCCTACTGCTTTCTAAGGCTATGTTCACAATTGTGGGTAAACAACTTTGTTTCAAGCATGTGATGCTCATTCAAATTCACCAGTGGCAAGTAATAGGTGTGGGTAATATGAAAATCACATCTGAAACAGATAAAAAGGGGAGAAGTTCACTCAATCTTTGCATTGTGTGTCTGTGTGCGCCACACAAGGCATACAGAACAGAAAGAGAAGAGAACTGTCTGAGGACTTGAGGACCAAAATTGTTGAACAATATCAAGAACTTCAATGTTACAAGATCATCTCCAAAGATCTTGATGTTCCTTTGTCCATAGTAAGAAACATAATCAAGAAATTTACAACCCATTGCACTGTAGCTATTCTCCCACAATGTGAATGGCAGTGAAAAATTAATAAAAGGTTACAACGCAGGATAGTCTGGATGGTGGATAAGCAGCACAAATCAAATTCCAAAGAAATTCAAGCTGCTCTGCAGACTCAGGGTGTATCAGTGTCAGCACAAACTATTTGTCAGCATTTGAATTAAATGAAACGCTATGGCAGGAGACCCAGGAGGAACCCACTGCTGACACATAGACATGCAAAAGCTAGGCTGCAGTTCACCAAAATGTACATGAGTAAGCGAAAATCCTTCTGTGAAAGCATCTTGTGGACAGATGAGACCAAGATAGAACTTTTTAGTAAAGCACATCACTCTACTGTTTAGAAAAAGCAGAATGAGGCCTACAAAGAAAAGAACACAGTACCTACAGTCAAATATGGTGGAGGTTCAAAGATGTTTTGGGGTATTTTGTTGTCTCTGGCACTGGGTGTCTTGACTGTGTGCAAGGCATCATGAAATCTGCAGCAGCAAAAAAAGGCAAACGCAGTTCTGTCATGTATTAATAGAAGCATAAAGTCTAGATCACATGAAGTAATCATCCTCCTCTACTCCTCTTTGGTCAGACCTCATCTGAAATACTGTGTCCAGTTCTGGGCATCACATTTTAAAAAAGAAATTGAAAAACTAAAGCAAGTTTAGAGAAGAGCTACCGGGATTGTCGGCGGCCTGAAACTACCGTATTTTTCGGATTATAAGACGTTCCGGATTATAAGACGTTCCGGATTATAAGACGCACCACAAATTTTGAGGAGAAAAATAAGAATTTTTTATAAAATGGTGGTGCGTCTTATAAACCATGCGTCTTATTGCTTTCCGGTGGTGGTGGCTGCAGTGAAGCGGGGTCGCTGCTGGAGGAGGCAGGAGTGAGGTGATGCTGCAGGCCGCAGGCTGGGATGAGGGGGTGTTCCGATGTGCAGTGCGCCGCTGTGGGGGTCTCCGATGCCACTGCGGGGGTCTCCGATGCTATTGCGGGGGCTCCGGTATCTCTGTGGGGGTCTCCAGCGCCGCTGCGGGGGTCTCCGGTGCTGCGGGGGGCTCTGCCAACATTTTGTGAAAGACCAGAGAGACATTCCCTCTTTTTGATAAAGCCTACGTGAAACGCGCGTCAGGGGGTTGAATTGGTACCCCGGCACCTGACTGTCTTCCATCATGGGTAAGAAACTTTACTACTAACACCGCTACTGTATATTTTTCTCCCCTATATGGGTTCTGGTCACTGTGACAACCTTTGGGGTGTGTACCGTTTTACAGGCATCCAATGCTTTGACTTATACTGATGTCAGGTGAATTGAGTGCCATAGAATTAGCATGACATATGGTGTGGTGTACTAGTACCATGATTTGGGCATATTCAAATATACTCATTGTGCCGGGTCTTATTCGTTTCTAGACTAGGATTTTCGTCTTTTTTGTGATTTTTTTGTCATTCTAATGTATTCAATGGTATTTATAATAAAAATGTGCAAGTTTTAAAATTTTATATATGGAACTCCATTTCTTCTATGTTCAAATGTGTATTGGGAGTATACATTTACTATCCAGCTACTTTATGGGTATATATATGAAGCCAATTAGGCATTACCCTTTATTATATGGGACCCACTTCTTTTGTGTGAGTTTGAGTTCATTGGGGCCCACTATGTAGCTACATAGAAATAAATACAAGACCACCAATTGTGTGGTAAAACAAGCTAATATCAGGGTATAATATAAGGTAGTACATGTCTTAATTATGTAGCAAGGGTTGGGGTAGCCCCCTAACAGAATATAATGTCGCCCACTCATAGAATATAATGTAGCTCCCTCATAAAATATAATGCAGTCCCCTCTCATAGAATATAATGCAGCACCCCACAAAATATATTGCAACCCCCTCAGGTATAACGAGGGTCCCCACCATAGAATATAATGTAGCACCCTCATAGGGTATAATGCAGCCCCCCTCATATAGTATAATGCAGCCCACCACAGAATATAAAGCAGCCCCCAATAGAATATATTGTAGCCCCCTCATAGGGCATAATACTGCCCCCCTCATATAGTATGATGTAGCCCCCCAGAATATATTGTAGTCCCCTGAGAGAATGCAGCCCCACTGCAGAATATATTGCAGCCCCCCCATAGAGTATACTGTAGCTCCCTCATATAGTATGATGTAGCCCCCATAAAATAATGTAGTCCCCTGAGAATAATGCAGTCCCCCACAGAATATAATGTAGCCCCCTCATAAAGTATAATGCAGCCCCTCTCCACCCCATCATTGTCCTCATCACCACCTCCATCATTGCCTTCTCCCCCACCACCCCTATCATTCTCCCCCACCACCCCCATCACTGCCCATTCCACCACCTCCATCATTGCCTCCTCCCCCACATCATTGTCCATTTCATCACCTCCACCATTGCCTCCCCCACCACCATCATTGCCCATCACCTCCATCATTGCCTCCCCCACCACCATCATTG
Source organism: Ranitomeya variabilis (assembly GCF_051348905.1). NCBI lineage: Eukaryota > Metazoa > Chordata > Amphibia > Anura > Dendrobatidae > Ranitomeya > Ranitomeya variabilis. Next base: position 682,033,339 of record NC_135232.1, on the reverse strand, counting down.
CCATCACCTCCACCATTGCCTCCCCACCATCATTGCCTATCACCTCCATCATTGCCTCCCCCACCATCATTGCCTATCACCTCCATCATTGCCCATAATCTCCATCATTGCCTCCCCCACCATCATTGCCCATCACTTCCATCATTGCCTCCCCTCACCCTCATTGCCCATCACCTCCATCATTGCCTCCCCCACCACCATCATTGCCATCACCTCCATCATTGCCTCCCCACCATCATTGCCTATCACCTCCATCATTGCCTCCCCCACCATCATTGCCTATCACCTCCATCATTGCCCATAATCTCCATCATTGCCTCCCCCACCATCATTGCCCATCACTTCCATCATTGCCTCCCCTCACCCTCATTGCCCATCACCTCCATCATTGCCTCCCTCACCATCATTGCCCATCACCTCCATCATTGTCTCCCCACCATCATTGCCCATCACTTCCATCATTGCCTCCCCTCACCTCCATCATTGCCTCCCCCACCACCATCATTGCCCATCATCTCCATCATTGCCTCCCCACCATCATTGCCTGTCACCTCCATCATTGCCTCCCCCACCGTCATTGCCTATCACCTCCATCATTGCCCATCACCTCCATCATTGCCTCCCCCACCACCATCATTTCCCATCACCTCCATCATTGTCTTTCCCCCACCATCATTGCCCATCACCTCCATAATTGTCTCCCCCACCACCATCATAGACCATCACCTCCATCATTGTCTCCCCCACCACCATCATTGCCCATAACCTCCATCATTATCTCCCCCCACCAATATCATTGTCCTTCACCACCACCCCACACACAGCACAGCTCACCGCAGCAGCACCTCAACAAACACACACAGCTCACCTCCCAGTAGCAGCAGCTCATCTCAGCAGCCTCTTCCTCACCGGCAGCTTTCTGTCTGAGACAGCGCGCTGGATGATGACGTCATCCAGTTGAGCTGTCTCAGACAGGAAGCAGGACACCGGGATGTGATGCTCTGTGAGTCTGTGTGTCTGTGTGTGTGTATGTGTGCGGTGCTTTGTGTGTGTGCGTGTGTGTGGTGCAGTGGTGGGGCTTTACATGCGGGCAGTGATAGCAGCAGCCTGCGGCTAACGCTGCCCGCTATTAAAGAGAAATGGTATTCATGCCTCTCCACACCCATAGGGGCGTGGGGAGAGTGAATATTCATTTTGCTTTAGCAGCGGGGACAGGATCCTGTCTCTAGCTGCTGCTACACTGGCACAGTGCGGGCCCCCTTGACTCAGGGGCCCCATAGCCACTGGCTGGGGGCCCCTGGAGCAGTGGGGGCTCTAGGCAGCTGCTGGCCAGCTGGTCCGAGCCTGCAGGCAGGGAAGGAAGCATCTCAGTTCCTGCTCTGAGCAGGCACAGACACGCCACCTTCCCTGAAGGACCATGCGGCCATCTAGCGTCCGGGGTCTCAATGAAGAGCATTAGGACAACAAAATCGCATTGCGTTGTACTGAAAGAAGTACAGAGGGAACTAATTCTCTGAGTGATTCTCCTCTATGTCGCTGTCACTACTGACAGCGGCATCAGAGGGGTTAAATGCCCGCAATCGGTGCTAGTGCAGCGCCCCAGAGTCCTGGTCGTTGCAGTACTGTGGCTCCGCCGCTATAGGGGGCTATGGTACGTCTGATGGCACTGAAGGAGTTCATCTGACCAGGTATCACAGACACCAATACATTTCACAGTCTGGCCTCCAGGGGGAGCTAAGGGTTCTATTTATTAGGCCACTCCTCACAATCTGGTAAAACTGGGGGTTAGGCAGGAAGTTAGACAGAAAGCTGGCTGGGTTGGAACCAGGCAACACCTTGTGGCAGAGGGTGTTGTAGGGGAAGATTCAGAGGGGTCCCTGTCAGGGGTGGGATCCTGACAGAGGCCTAGCGAACAGAGAGAACATTACGGGACCGCGCCTGCACGATATAGCGGCGGTACCCCAAGAAAGGATAAGAAGCGAGATTTATTGTGCTGAGTGAGAAACGAGATCAACGCAACAAGGGGAATACCAGTAGGAGTCGTGCTGTAAGACGAGGCAACATCCTATTGAGGCGCATAACCGGTGGCCGGAACGCCGAGGAAGTATAGAGCTCCAAGCCAAACTTCAAACCCACGGCAGGACAGTCAGTTACAGGCGGGCTGTCTCACCCAGACCCAGGAAGACACAGGGGGGTAACAACAGGAGTGGGGCGACGCTGGAGTCCCGGAAGAGCTCCGAGCCTCCCCGTCATACGGGTGCGTCCTAACCGTAAGATCAGGGGGACGTAGAGGGAGAACATCAGAATCGAGTTGTGAGGGAACATGAGAAACAGACACAACAGTTGTGGGGTACTATCCCGTAAGCACAGCAGGGGAGGACCACAACACAAGCGCAGGAAGGTAGGCACAGATTTCTACCTGCAAAGGGAACTCTGGAGGTGCCATCGGACCGGCCGGACTTGCGCAGCCCTGTTAACCGTATTCCGGATTGAGGACTCAGAAGCCTTCAGTAAAGAGGTAAAGAGACTGCAACCTGGTGTCTTCGTTATTTACTGCACCGCACCTCCACCACCATCCACATCTATTATTGTACGCCCCTCAGCAGGGTCACGGACCGGGTCTAGCCACCGTGACAACCCCAGAACAGAGACTCAGAGGCCCGGTACCGGGTACCCCTCGGCCCTGCGACAGTGGGGGCACTACACTAGCACCAATCGTGGGCGTTGCTGCAGGTTGTCAGTTCTCACATAGAGCTGACACCCGCACCCGATCACCTCGGCGCTCAGCAAGAGGCTGTGCGATTGTACCACGGTACATATACTGCTGTTTGCGGGAATGCAGCTCCTGCAGAGCAGTACATGTAGGACGTTTGTCAGAAAGGGGTTAATCGTCTTGATGCTGAGAAATGTTATATTCTTTCTTTATGTTAATGATTTATTACAGGCTCCACGCTCTAGGCAGACAGGTAGGACTAGCTTAACATTTCTATTACCTGTATGCCCATATTAATAGATCATACACGTCCTGGGGTGACCGATTCCCTTTACAGGATCTGGGAATGTGTAGCTTGCAAAAAAAGAAGGCTAAAAGGAGACTTAATAGCTCTATACAAATAACTAAAGGGATGTCAAAGTGTAGAGGGATCATCCTTATTCTCATTTACACATGGAAGCACAGGAAGTGGATGTGAAACTGAAACAGATTAGATATTAGGAAAAACTTTTTGCCAGTGAGGGTGATCAATGAGTGGAACAGGCTGCCACGGGAGGTGGCAAGTTCTCCTTCAATGGAAGTCTTCAAACAGAGGCTGGACAGACATCTGTCTGAGATGGTATTGTGAATCCTGCACTTAGCAGGGTGTTGAACATGATGACCCTGGAGGTCCCAACACCAACATTCTATGATTCTATGAAACCTGAGTGTTACCAAAAGATTTTGGGTCGCAATGTAGTGCCCAGTGTCACAAAGCTGGGTTTGCATCCTAGGTCATGGGTCTTCCAGCAGGACAATTACCCCAAACATACTTCAAAAAGCAGCCAGAAATTGATGAAAACATAGCACTGGAGAGTTATGAAGTGGCAACAATGAGTCCAGATCTGAATCCTATTGAAGACCTGTGGTGAGATCATAAAATTGCTGTTGGGAGAAGTCGCCTTCAAATATGAGAGACCTGGAGCAGTTTGCAAAAGAAGAGTGCTTCAAAATTCCAGTTGAGAGGTGTAAGAAGCTTGTTGATGGTTATAGGGAGCGACTGTTTGCAGTTATTTACTCCAAAGGGTGTACAACCAAATATTAAGTCGATGGTTCAAACAATTTTGTCCGGCCCATTTTTGAAGTTTCGTGTGAAATTATGTCCAATTTGCCTTTTTCTATCTGTTTTTTTTGCTCTTCCGATGCACATAAAGGAAATAAACCTGTGTATAACCAAAAGTGTAATTGCAATAATGTTCTGGGAGAAATACTTCATTTTCTGGAACAATTTCAAGGGTGCCAACACTTTCGGCCATTACTGTGTATACATATATACATACACCAAATCATTCTATAGCTCAAAATGCAGTTCCTTGTGAATGATTTAGATTTCTATAATAATGGCACACTTTGCTCCTCCCAACTCCTAATATTTTAATGATGTATTTTTGTGAACATGTTTTTTTTTATGGTGAAATATTGAAAATGTCTTTTTGTTTTTTTAATACATATTTTTTGGTGTATATTTATTGTGGTATTCATTGGCATTTGTAATACTATAGAATCATGTTGGTACTTTTTTGTAATATTGGTTGTATATAAATTTATTTGAAGGTCTGGGGTCTGTTTTAGTTTAAGGATTGGGTGTGGAGATTGAATTTGTTAAGAGGTTGCATTTATTTGGGTTTAGATTTTTGGGTTTAAATTGGGGTCTGAATTTGTAGTCATCAGGAGGAGTCTTCATGGTGGTCTGGGATAGGTGGAGAACAGAAAGAGCAGAAAAGGGCATATTGTTTAACCAGAATGAAACATGACAGCACAAAAACTGGGTTTTGTCATAACAGGGGATCAGTAAGCAAAAGGGGCCCGAGTAAGGGGAACATCCATAGACTTATAGTCTGCCACTGTCTGAAAGCCTCACGCTGTCAGTGTATGCTTGGAGATCTAGTTTGAATCCAGTTTGAATCTAATGATGATGGTGTTTTGGATTATTTGTTGTATATTTGGACAATAAGTAATGGTTAAAAAAGAATTGTAAAGATCTGCAAACTGACCTGCGTTCTCTGTACTTCAGCTTGTAGCAATACTAGTCAAAGGCACACCAAAAAGAAGATTCTTGAGCTCTTTCCTGTCAATTTGTCCTTCCTTTGGGCTCATTCAAAGCAAAAGACAGCCTTTGGGAGACAACAATGGCAAGTCAATAAAGTATAGTGCTAAACCAAATACATGGATGTGGTTAGATAATAAAAATTTAGCAAACTTATCTTTTACAGGTAAATTGCAAAACAATGCCGTAAATTAATAAAATAAATAAAATGTCACAGGTTTACCATTGCAGAGATGAGCCAGAGGACCGCAGTGTCTGATTTCATGTATTCCTGCACTGGTTAGATGCACTTCACCTTCATATTAAATAGTGCAGGTTTTTCATTGCTAGCAGTGCAAGGGTTTATCTGTCCAGTTGAGAGCTTCTGAAGTTTCCCCACTTTGATGGACTCAGCTATTCACTCCCGTCTGCTATATATGCTGCCTCTGGCATTCAGGGATTGCCAGTGTTAGTTCATACTGTCTGGTTCTTGAGTTGGAGGAGTTGGTTGTTTGAGAAGGTATTTTAGAGTGTTGCTCAGAAGATTGTTGCTTGGAATTTTGTATGTGTGCATGTTCTCATCCTCTCCTATTTGTTTTTTTGGATTTTCCTTACCTTACTCCTTGGCGTTCCTTACTTTACTCCCCGGTTGTTTGTGAGTGCATATTTGTATGTTGATAATCACATGATTGCTCGTGGTTTACAATTAAAAAAAAGGCCGACCACAGTGTATGATGATGAATTTGTGAAATTATGGGATGATATTTTATCAACCTGTTCACTAAAATTAATTCAGCTTATTTTGAAATATGAACAGTCTAAGCTTGAGGAACTAGAAAAAAACATCAAAGAAATTGAAATCTCTGTAATTCCTCATGCCAATTCACCAACCTACTTTTCAATAGAAAATCTGTGAGAATCTTACTAAATTAGAAGATGACATAACGAAAATGAAACAAAATAAATTCCAATGGGATTCAATTGATTATTCTACAAATCATGTGAATGATTAGCATAACCAAAGACGCAAGGAAAAGTCTTCAAAATCCATTCTGAAAAGAGGATATCAAAAAAAGACAATTTGGGGAAAAAAACTCCACAAAGAGTTGTTTTTAGTTCCACGGAAATACACTGTGTGCAGAATTATTAGGCAAGTTGTATTTTAGAAGATTATTTTTATTATTGATCAACAACTATGTTCTCAATCAACCCAAAAGACTCATAAATATCAAAGCTCAATATTTTTGGAACTTGGAGTGGGAGTTTTTAGATTTGGCTATCTTAGGAGGATATCTGTTTGTGCAGGTAACTATTTCTGTGCAGAATTATTAGGCAACGTAATAAAAACCAAATATATTCCAGGTAAACCAATATAAATGCACAAAATTTAGAAATAAACATTTCTGACATGCAAAAACAAACCCCCCAAAAGTTAGTAACCAATATAGCCACCTTTCTTTATGATGACACTCAGCAGCCTTCCATCCATAGATTCTGTCAGTTGCTTGATCTGTTTACGATCAACATTGCATGCAGCAGCCACCACAGCCTCCCAGACACTGTTCAGAGAAGTGGACTGTTTTCCCTCCCTGTAGATCTCACATTTTATGAGGGACCACAGGTTCTCTATGGGGTTCAGATCAGGTGAACAAGGGGGCCATGTCATTTTTTTTCTTCTTTGAGACCTTTACTGGCCAGCCACGCTGTGGAGTAGTTGGAGGCATGTGATGGAGCATTGTCCTGCAAGAAAATCATGTTTTTCTTGAACAATACCGACTTCTTCCTGTACCACTGCTTGAAGAAGTTGTCTTCCAGAAACTGGCAGTATGTCTGGGAGTTGAGCTTCACTCCATCCTCAACCCAAAAAGGTCCCACAAGTTCATCTTTGATGATACCAACCCATACCAGTACCCCACCTCCACCTTGCTGACGTCTGAGTCGGAGTGGAGCTCTCTGCCCAAGAGTCACTCTCATTTCATCAGTCCATAAAACCTTTGAAAAGTCAGTCTTAAGATATTTCTTGACCCAGTCTTGACGTTTTATCTTATGTTTCTTGTTCAAAGGTGGTTGTTTTTCAGCCTTCCTTACCTTGGCCATGTCCCTCAGTATCGCACACCTTGTGCTTTTTGTTACTCCAGAAATGTTGCAGCTCTGAAATATGGCAAAACTGGTGTGGCATCTTGGCAGCTTCACGCTTGATTTTTCTCAATTCATGGGCAGTTATTTTGAGCCTTTTTTGCCCAACACGCTTCTTGCAACCCTGTTGGCTATTTGCCATGAAACGCTTGATTGTTCGGTGATCACGCTTCAAAAGTTTGGCAATTTCAAGACTGCTGCATCCCTCTGCAAGATATCTCACAATTTTAGACTTTTCAGAGCCCGCCAAATCTCTCTTCTGACCCATTTTGCCAAAGGAAAGGAAGTTGCCTAATAATTAAGTACACCTTATATAGGGTTTTGATGTCATTAGACAGCACCCCTCCTCATTACAGAGATGCACATAACCTGATTTACTTAATTGGTACTTGGCTCTCAAGCCTGAACAGCTTGGAGTAGAACAACATGTATAAAAAGTATCATGTGATCAAAATACAACTTGCCTAATAATTCTGCACACAGTGTAGACTCTAGTGATTAGTGATGAGCGAGTGTACTCGTTGCTCGGGCGATCTCCGAGTATTTGTTAGTGTTCGGAGATTAAAGGGAACCTGTCACCACGTTTTTGGAAGATGGGATAAAAATAGCGTTAAATAGGGGCAGAGGTGGGCATTACATTAGTGTGTTTGTTATGCGTTTATTACCCACCTAAGTTGCCGAAATACCTTTGCAAAGTCTCCGTTTTCGCCTGTCAATCAGGCTGGTCTGGTCAAAAGGGCGTTGTCTTCCCCCAGATTTTGCGTAGTTTTCCGTTGGTGGCGTAGTGGTGTGCGCATGCCCAAGGTCCCGAATCCTCTGCCAGGGGATTTAAAAGAGCGCGCTGTTCATTTTCATTGGTGATCGGTGGGCGCAGCCATCTTCCTTTGGCCGCGCGTGCGCAGAAGCGGCGCTCTGCTGGCCGCGGCTTCAGGAAAATGGCCGCCGCGATATCCATCTGCGCACGCGCGGCATCCCGCGGCCATTTTCCTGAAGCCGCGGCCAGCAGAGCGCCGCTTCTGCGCACGCGCGGCCAAAGGAAGATGGCCGCGCCCACCGATCACCAATGAAAACGAACAGCGCGCTCTTTTAAATCCCCTGGCAGAGGATTCAGGACTTTGGGCATGCGCACACCACTACGCCACCAACGGAAAACTACGCAAAATCTGGGGGAAGACAAGACGCCCTTTTGACCAGACCAGCCTGATTGACAGGCGAAAACGGAGACTTTGCAAAGGTATTTCGGCAACTTAGGTGGGTAATAAACGCATAACAAACACACTAATGTAATGCCCACCTCTGCCCCTATTTAACGCTATTTTTATCCCATCTTCCAAAAACGTGGTGACAGGTTCCCTTTAAGTTTTCATTGCTGCAGCTGAGTTATTTACAGCAACTAGCCAGCTTGATTACATGTGGGGATTCCCTAGCAACCAGGCAACCCCCACATGTACTCAGCCTGGCTAATAGCTGTAAATCATTCAGCTGAGATGAAAACTTAATCTCCGAACACTAACAAATACTCGGAGATCACCCGAGCGTGCTCAGGAAATCAAGCAACAAGCTGCGCTCACCGATACAGTTACAGTAGCGTAGCTCCGGGTGGGCCCCCTCTGAGCTCTGGGCCCGGGGAGCCCGCACCCTCTGCCCCCCCAGTAGCTATGCTACTGATGGTAATCATGGACACTAAATTGTATGAAATGCAAGTTTGTGAAATGCTGAACGATTCAGCTATATTCAAGTCGCTAACTTCTGATCCAACTAACACAGTACGGATCCAACTAAATACAATATTACATGAAGGAGAGCATCTGGGAATCTTGGACCAGAAACAAGTTAAATTCTTCAGCCCTCTCAAACCAAGAGTACTTCTTTTTCGTGCACTGCCTAAGTTACATAAAGGGGTATTTCCATCCCCACCATTTGTTTCAAGTATTGTCTCTTTGTCTGAACACTTACAGTCATGGCCAAAAGTATTCGCACCCCTGCAATTCTGTCAGATAATACTCAGTTTCTTCCTGAAAATGATTGCAAACACAAATTCTTTGGTATTATTATCTTCATTTAATTTGTCTTAAATGAAAAACCACAAAAGAGAATGAAGCAAAAAGCAAAACATTGATCATTTCACACAAAACTCCAAAAATGAGCCAGACAAAAGTATTGGCACCCTCAGCCTAATACTTGGTTGCACAACCTTTAGCCAAAATAACTGCGACCAACCGCTTCCGGTAACCATCAATGAGTTTCTTACAATGCTCTGCTGGAATTTTAGACCATTCTTCTTTGGCAAACTGCTCCAGGTCACTGATATTTGAAGGGTGCCTTCTCCAAACTGCCATTTTTAGATCTCTCCACAGGTGTTCTATGGGATTCAGGTCTGGACTCATTGCTGGCCACCTTAGAAGTCTCTAGTGCTTTCTCTCAAACCATTTTCTAGTGCTTTTTGAAGTGTGTTTTGGGTCATTGTCCTGCTGGAAGCCTCATGACCTCTGAGGGAGACCCAGCTTTCTCACACTGGGCCCTACATTATGCTGCAAAATTTGTTGGTAGTCTTCAGACTTCATAATGCCATGCACACGGTCAAGCAGTCCAGTGCCAGAAGCAGCAAAGCAACCCCAAAACATCAGGGAACCTCTGCCATGTTTGACTGTAGGGACCGTGTTCTTTTCTTTGAATGCCTCTTTTTTTCTCCTGTAAACTCTATGTTGATGCCTTTGACCAAAAAGCTCTACTTTTGTCTCATCTGACCAGAGAACATTCTTCCAAAACGATTTAGGCTTTTTCAGGTAAGTTTTGGCAAACTCCAGCCTGGCTTTTTTATGTCTCGGGGTAAGAACGCCGACGGATAGTAAGGGTTGACACTGTTGTACCCTCGGACTGCAGGGCAGCTTGAACTTGTTTGGATGTTAGTCGAGGTTCTTTATCCAACATCCGCACAATCTTGCGTTGAAATCTCTTGTCAATTTTTCTTTTCCGTCCATGCAGTGCCCCCACTGCTGCAGGGCTGAGGGGTACCCGGTACCGGGCCTCTGAGTCTCTGCTCTGGGGTTGTCACGGTGGCTAGGTCCGGTCCGTGACCCTGCTGAGTGGCGTACAATGAAGGTGGTGGTATGGGATGTCGTTATGGTGTGGTGAAGTGCCGGTCGCGGTAAATAACGAGGACACCAGGTTGCAGTCTCTTTACCTCTTTACTGAAGGCTTCAGGATCCTCAATCCGGAATACGGTTAACCGGGCTGCGCAAGCCTGGTCGGTCCGATGGCACATCCAGAGTTCCCTTTGCAGGTGGAAATCTGTGCCTACCTGCTAGCGCTTGTGTGTTGTAGTCCTTCCCTGCTGAGCACCACGGGATAGTCCTCACAACTGTTGTGTCTGTTTCTCGTGTTCCCTCACAACTCGATTCTGATGTTCTTCCACGTCCCCCAGATCTTATGGTTAGGACGCACCCGTATGACGGGGAGGCTCGGAGCTCTTCCGGGACTCTAGCGTCGCCCCACTCCTGTTGTTACCCCCCTGTGTCTTCCTAGGTCAATTGGGTGAGACAGCCCGCCTATAACTGACTGTCCTGCCGTAGGTTTGAAGTTTGGCTTGGAGCTCTATACTTCCTCGGCTTTCCGGCCACCGGTTATGCGCCTCAATAGGATGTTGCCTCGTCTTACAGCACGACTCCTACTGGTATTCCCCTTGTTGCGTTGATCTCGTTTCTCACTCAGCACAATATACCTCGCTTCTTGTCCTTTCTTAGGGTACCGCCGCTATATCGTGCAGGCGCGGTCCCGTAACGTTCTCTCTGGTTGCTAGGCCTCTGTCAGGATCCCACCCCTGACAGGGACCCCTCTGAATCTTCCCCTACAACACCCTCTGCCACAAGGTGTTGCCTGGTTCCAACCCAGTCAGCTTTCTTTTTAACTTCCTGCCTAACCCCCAGTTTTACCAGATTGTGAGGAGTGGCCTAATAAATAGAACCCTTAGCTCCCCCTGGAGGCCAGACTGTGAAATGTATTGGTGTCTGTGATACCTGGTCAGATGAACTCCTTCAGTGCCATCAGACGTACCATAGCCCCCCTTAGTGGCGGAGCTACAGTACTGCAACGACCAGGACTCTGGGGCGCTGCACTCCCCCCCCGGTTAAATCCAGTACTCCTGGACTGGGAAGAAAACAACAATACATGTCAGCAAAAAGACATACAATTTTGGAAATGCAAGTACAAGTAAACTTTTTAACAGAGCTTCCCTTTATGGGAGGTGAGGACACTTGAACGTTACAAACATGGTTAAATATTTAAGTAACACACTATAAATAACTTTTCTTACCCAACCGGGTATTCTACTAAGTGCAAAATCTTTGAACAATAATTCAACATTGCCTTTAAGGACGTACTCGCTGGATCCACTAAAGACCTTCTTATAAAACATTATAAGGCTAATCAACTTTTATGCATTCTCCTTCTTTACATCGGCAGGACCGCCTGTCCTAACTGCTCCAGACCTACTGCCTCTCCTTTCTGTCACAGGACCGCCCCTTTCTGCCCAGGCCTACTGTCTTTCTACTACTATACACAGTATAGAACATATCATCCATCTTTCAGTTCAGGATTACTGAGCCATCTCTGTATGGCTCCTAAGAGGACTCACCACTAACCCCTACGGGTTCACTTCCTGTCCTCATTTTCTAGCACATTATTAAACATTTTCTATTAAATAAAACATTAAACTTCCTTCATTACTTTCTTACTGACATGTATGCAGGACGCTATGTCTACCCCAACGGGTCTGCTGCATCTTTCTTCTAGCTTTCACCTTTACAGGACTTTATTTCAGAGCACATTACCAACATTTCTTACAGTCAACTAGTTAGTTACATTTAACTTCTTCTTTCAAGACATTATTGCCATTTAACCATCTCAAGGCAACACTGTTCATAAGTGCAATATGTGAACATTCCCTTTAAGAGAGAACCAAGTCTCTATGAGGTAGTGCAACTTCTCAAGCTGCAAGTCTGTTCGCAGTAAGGACTCCGGTGCTGGTTCCAAGACCAGTGTCTTCGCAAAGAGTCCTTTCCTTGTATAAAACCAGTAGAGAGCACCTTCAAGAAGGTGCAAACTATTTACAACATCAGTTTTTGAATCATTCACCGTCCATGATTCGGCAGTCTCTTGATAACTGAGGCAACAAGTAGAAAACAAACAAAAGGCAATAGGGATCCCGGGTCAACAAAGGGATCCCTTTAAAAGTTAACCCTGGACGGGTTGTAGCAGCAAAAGGACAAACAGTTAACTATTTACATGTTCAGGTTTCCGAGGTTTAGTTGGACGGCTTCCAGGGCTGCACCTGGCACTTAACCCTTCTTGGCCTGGGAAAAGTGAGGTCCAGGGTTACACCCAGTGCTGGACAAACGCCGTTAATCTGTCTTTCATGTACGGTTAAATCATTCGCAGCGATGGAGGTCTGCGCAACTTGAGTATGGGCATTTGCTGCAGCAGAGGTAGCGGCTGCTGCAAGATCAGTCACTGGAATGGAGTCAGCAGTTGTGGCACTAGCAGTCACTGGAGTGGTGTCGGTCGTCAGGGCAGGGTCGTCCTTCATACCTGCTTCAGATGCGGTCCCACCGGTGCCGGTCTGCTCTGCCTCCGCTGGGGTCTGGAATGCTGGCTGCAGGGCCTCGTGCTGCGACGTTGTCATCTCTGCTTGCAGCATCTCGCTTTCCGGCAGGGCCTTGCTTTCTGGCTTCGGAGCGCTGGAACTTCTCTCTTGCTCCGGACCAGACGAGGCCGCCAACAGGCGTCTGGTGAGGCTCCCGATGAAGGTCTTCTTCCACCCGGCCTCAGTGCTCAGCTGCGTCCGCAGGAGTTGGTCGCTGAGCTCGTCCACTCCGGTCTGCAGGAGGTCAGCGTCAACTGTGGAGGTCTGGCTGCGGTGCCTCTCCGGGTAGCTGGGGGAGTCCTCGGCTCTGACCCCACGCTCCGGCTCCGGGCGGCTGGCCATGGCGTCCTCCATGTCACTGACTTCTTCTTCCTGGTCCTTTTCCCGCTCTCTCCTTCGTGGGCGGTTTCGTTTTCTCTGTCTCCGCCCACCATTGAGAATCAGGAGGCGGATCTCAGCTGCTGACGGACACGTCCTCACGGTGCAGAAATATTTAGACTGGGCGGCCATTGTCTTTTGCGCTCTTCAGCTTGTCCACGCCTACTCCACACCCCTCTTCTTCTCCTGCGCTCTCCTCAGCGCTGTAATGGCGGATTTTGGCGGTAAATGGCAATACACAGTCTTTGCAATAAGTCACAGTCCAAGTATAATAAATCACAGTTCCAAGGCACACATGACCTGATTCTTCAGGCTTAAGTAGATCCTGTTCGTGACACCAAAAATTGCAGCGCCCCCACTGCCGCAGGGCCGAGGGGTACCCGGTACCGGGCCTCTGAGTCTCTGCTCTGGGGTTGTCACGGTGGCTAGGTCCGGTCCGTGACCCTGCTGAGGGGCGTACAATGAAGGTGGTGGTATGGGATGTCGTTATGGTGTGGTGAAGTGCCGGTTGCGCTAAATAACGAGGACACCAGGTTGCAGTCTCTTTACCTCTTTACTGAAGGCTTCAGGATCCTCAATCCGGAATACGGTTAACCGGGCTGCGCAAGCCTGGTCGGTCCGATGGCACATCCAGAGTTCCCTTTGCAGGTGGAAATCTGTGCCTACCTGCTAGCGCTTGTGTGTTGTAGTCCTTCCCTGCTGAGCACCACGGGATAGTCCTCACAACTGTTGTGTCTGTTTCTCGTGTTCCCTCACAACTCGATTCTGATGTTCTTCCACGTCCCCCAGATCTTATGGTTAGGACGCACCCGTATGACGGGGAGGCTCGGAGCTCTTCCGGGACTCTAGCGTCGCCCCACTCCTGTTGTTACCCCCCTGTGTCTTCCTAGGTCAATTGGGTGAGACAGCCCGCCTATAACTGACTGTCCTGCCGTAGGTTTGAAGTTTGGCTTGGAGCTCTATACTTCCTCGGCGTTCCGGCCACCGGTTATGCGCCTCAATGGGATGTTGCCTCATCTTACAGCACGACTCCTACTGGTATTCCCCTTGTTGCGTTGATCTCGTTTCTCACTCAGCACAATATACCTCGCTTCTTGTCCTTTCTTAGGGTACCGCCGCTATATCGTGCAGGCGCGGTCCCGTAACGTTCTCTCTGGTTGCTAGGCCTCTGTCAGGATCCCACCCCTGACAGGGACGCCTCTGAATCTTCCCCTACAACACCCTCTGCCACAAGGTGTTGCCTGGTTCCAACCCAGTCAGCTTTCTTTTTAACTTCCTGCCTAACCCCCAGTTTTACCAGATTGTGAGGAGTGGCCTAATAAATAGAACCCTTAGCTCCCCCTGGAGGCCAGACTGTGAAATGTATTGGTGTCTGTGATACCTGGTCAGATGAACTCCTTCAGTGCCATCAGACGTACCATAGCCCCCCTTAGTGGCGGAGCTACAGTACTGCAACGACCAGGACTCTGGGGCGCTGCATCCACATCTAGGGAGGTTAGCCACAGTGCCATGGGCTTTAAACTTCTTGATGACACTGCGCACGGTGGACACAGGAACATTCAGGTCTTTGGAGATGGACTGTAGCCTTGAGATTGCTCATGCTTCCTCACAATTTGGTTTCTCAAGTCCTCAGACAGTTTTTTGGTGTTCTTTCTTTTCTCCATGCTCAATGTGGTATACACAAGGACACAGGACAGAGGTTGAGTCAACTTTAATCCATGTTAACTGGCTGCAAGTGTGATTTAGTTATTGCCAACACCTGTTAGGTGCCACAGGTAAGTTACAGGTGCTGTTAATTACACAAATTAGAGAAGCATCACATGATTTTTCGAACAGTGCCAATACTTTTGTCCACCCCCTTTTTTATGTTTGGTGTGGAATTATATTCAATTTGGCTTTAGAACAATTCTTTTTGTGTTTTTTCATTTAAGACAAATTAAATGAAGATAATAATACCAAAGAATTTGTGTTTGCAATCATTTTCAGGAAGAAACTGAGTATTATCTGACAGAATTGCAGGGGTGTGAATACTTTTGGCCATGACTGTATGTGATTGGATTGATTCAAGAAAAGCACATCCAGTGATTGGATTGATGAGAGACTTCAACCTTTAACACGATGTTCCCCCAGTTTTGTTCAGGATTCTAAACATGTATTAAATATCATGAATACTTTGGAATGGACAACTGATAATAGCTGGCTTACATGTGATGTAAATGGATCGCCCGGTAGGGCAGTGGGGTACTCGGAGCCGGGCCCTTCGGTTTTCAAGGGGGATCTCACGGTGGCTGACCCGGTTCGTGGCCCTCGGGAGGTCCGTTGTAAATGGGGAAAGGTCTTTAAAGGGGAAATGTTCGTGACGCCACCTGTGGTATTCGGTCAGGGCGACCGACGCTGCTTAGGGGTCCGCTGGGGTGATGTTATGGCAGCTAGATGGTATACCTTCCCACAGGTGAAGTATGTCCCCAGGGCTTCCCAGTGTATAGATGGTGGATGGTGTAAGGCGCAGTGAAGAACGAGGACAAGGTTGCAGTCTCTTTACCTTTACTGAAGGCTTCAGCGTCCACAGTCCAGAGCACCGGTTCACAGGGCTGGCAGAGTCCGGCCGGTCTGAAGGCAAATCCAGAGTCCCCTTATCCAGGTGGAAATCAGTAGCCTTCCTCTAGCGCCTGGATGTTGTAGTACCTTACTGCTGAGCCTCTCATAAGGTCCTCACAACTGTTGTAGATGTTCTAGATGTTATGTCTTTCTCTCTCTGTCCCCCAGATGGATAGGAACAACCCGTATAACTGATGGCCTGAGGCTTTTTACAGGGACTCTAGCACGCCCCAGCCCCCACAAGTTGCCACCGTGCCTCCTGGGTATAGGTCGGGCAGGTAACGTGGAATTAGCTGTCCTGACGGTCTCTGGAACAAGGCATGGAGACAATTGCTCCCTCAGTGTTCCGGCTACCGGATCCTGCGCCTCAGAAAGGAGGCAGCCTTTTGCAGGGCAGAACTCCTTCTGGTTTCCTCTCCTTTTGCTATGACTTCGTTTCTCACCCTCTACAATACAATTCTCTTTCGTGTCCTTCCTTAGGAGGCTGCCGCACGCCGGGCCGACGCAGCTCCGTGGCCTTCTGTCTAGGCCTCTGACAGGATCCCACCCCTTTCAGGGACCCACTACGTCAGCAGCTATTAGGTGTTCTTCCTCCCGCTCTGTCTGCCTGACAGGTGCTGCCTGGGTGAAGCCCAGTCAGCTTCTGCCTTACTTCCTATCCAGACCACCAGTTTTACCTAATTGTGAAGAGTGCCCTACTAAATAGGAGCATAGCTCCCCCTGGTGGACTGGAGTGAGAAGTGTGTTGTGTGGTATGTGATACCTGGTAAAGAGATCTCCTTTATTGCCTTCAGACGTAACATCACTCCCCCCTAGAGGAGAATGATATTACTGCAACGACCAGGACCCTGGAGCGCTGCATAAACATATTATATTCTACGATCCCACACATTTTAGCTCTTTATGCGATATGCATTTATATGGAGAAATATTCCAATAATAGCATAAGCTTGTAAGACTTTATACTGGGTGCTACTTGGTTTTTGCTGAAAAATAATTACTTCAGACTTTCAAACAAGTTTTTTCTCCAACAGCAGGGCTGCTCCATGGGAGCGAAATCTTCCCCTTCTATTGCTATTATTTTTATGAATTGGTGGGAGGATAATTATATCTATACAGAACTAAATCCATTTCAACCTTCTCTGTATTGTTATATGAGATATATAGATGATGGTTTAATAATAATATTGTCTGGTTCTGATGAGTCAGTCTATGATTTTGTCCAACACATTAATAACAACCCATTTAATATGTTTTTCACCTTCCAACATGAAAAAAAGTTGATTCCATGTCTGGTCATTAATCTAAACAGTCAATTAGAACTGGCAAAATTGAGTGCTCCTTATTCCTAAACCTAATGCTGGGAACTCGATACTGCATGCTAACAGCTGCCATCCAAGGCATGTTGTTAATAATGTCCCAACAGGAGAGTATATTCAAGCCAAAAGATGTTGTACTAATAAAGAACATTTTTTGAAGGAGTGGGCTGCTATTGACCGCAGATTTAAAAACCATGGCTATTCAACCAGTGTGTTAGAAAAGGCAAGGATTAAGGCTGACAGTAAAAGCAGAGCAGAATAATTACAGCAGAAAAAAACTGCACACAAGAATCTGCCTAATTTAACCTTTTCAACTACATATAGTAACGATTTTCATCAAGTAATTGATGTGATTAAAAAATACCTTCATGTGTTACATGCTGATGACATCTTGAAAAAACTGTTGGACAAAGGTGTAAATTTTGTATCCAGGAGAGGAATTACTATTGGTAATATGATATCATCTTTTGATCACACAGTAAGGCAAAAGGTTAAAACAAAATGCAACTGGTTATTCCTATCTGGTTCATATAAATGCGGTAAACGCCAGTGTGGCTCATGTCGATATATGGACAATTCAAATGAAATCAAAGCCATAGCTGCTCCTTATACACAGAAGAATCGTACGTTTATTAATTGCAGCACAACTTATGTGGTTTATGTTATTACGTGCTCGCTCACAGTGCAGTCTTCAATATGTCGGATGCACTTTCAGTGATCGAGGCGGTGATAGAGGCAAAGTATTGCATTTTCAAGTTTAATTCCAGAGTTCCTTCTGGACTGAATAAAAGAATGGATATTATGTATTATTATTATTGAACTCATGTTTTTGCATCTATGATATTATGCATTTTTTTCTTTTTCATAAGCTTAATTGTCTCATTTACATGACTAATTGCTCACCTCATTTCCTTTTCCTCCATTTCTATTTAGCTATGCTTTTGTACTGATCACAGATATGGTTATGATTAAGAACACTTTTGTTCGAAACGTGTTATCCATCATTCACTATTTTAACAGCATGTTTTTAAAGGCATTGAAATAAAATGAAGTTTTTAACATCCACTCAATAACCTGATTTTGGATGTCTGTTGCTGGAACTTTTTTGTTTGATTACCACAGCCGCTTTTTCTGAGCACCATCCTGGAGTGCACACCCAAAACCAGAGAAATTCATCTAATAGTGAGCTGAATAACCTTTTTTTTCTTCTATATTGATATTTGTTTGAGAACGTATTTTAGAGTGTTGTTCAGAAGATTGTTGCTTGGAGTTTTGTCTGTGTGCATATCCTCATCCTCTCCTATTTGTTTTTTTGGATTTTCCTTACCTCACTCCTCGTCGTTCCTTACTTTACTCCCCGTTTGTTTGTGAGTGCATATTTGTATGATTGGTATTTTCATTTATCCCTGTCCGTCGTCCCGTTTGCGTCTGATTGGTGTATTTTTTTACATTACTAGTCCCCAATTCCATGGGTAGGGGAAGGGACAGATCAGGGCACATGACCCTGGCGTCTTCACTATCAGAAGTAATCCAGGGAGCAGGGATAGGCTAGGGCACCCCCTAGCTTGAGGGATAATAATAATAATAATAATAATAATAATAATAATAATAATATTTTTTTCTTTATATAGCACCAACATATTCCGCAGCACTTTACAATTAAGCGGGGACATGTACAGACAATAAATTCAGTACAAGTTAAGACAATTTAAACAGTGACATTAGGGGTGAGGTCCCTGCTCGCAAGCTTACAATCTACAAGGAAATGGGGGGGGACACAATAGGTGAAAAATGCTTGTAATTTCAGGTCTGGCAATTATAATAAATAGGGATTTTCATATAAAGCTGCATGATCCGGTCATCAGGGATAGAGGAGGAGCCAAGGGAATTCCTGCTACTGAGCAGTGACATAAAACTTATCTTATTTATCCCCTACACTCTTGTTCCAACATTGCTGAAGTCCTAGTCTGTAATATTTTTTCAGCCCAAACATGTGACTGCTGCCGCCAGTTGCTAACCACAGTGACCAAAGTGTAACGGCTGCTGTTAGTGATTGGCTGCAGCAGTCAGTAGTCCATATGGATTGAGGAGAAACTAGACTGCTGTCATCTGTTCTTCCAGTTCCATCCAGACACGTGACCACTGCCACCATTCACCGGTGATGCATACAGCATAAGAACAAAAGTAGTGGGGAATTAGTAAGGTGAGTATTTTTTTAAAGGGAATCTGTTAGTAGGATCATATGTCATATGTAGATCAGAAGGGCAGACTGTCAGTCATTACATGTCTCACACTGGTTATGCTGAGCTGGCTATCAGTCAGTGCAGGGGTGTGATTACAGCTGCTGCTCACTATGCAATGAGCAGTGACTGAGGCCGTGCCAGCTCACCCCTATGACTGAAAGCCCGAGACTTCTGGGAGGAATAAAGATCAATTTTGTCCAGCAGTGGGGCTCTCAGTGCGGACACTGGGCACCTTCAGAACACTATTAGGCCGGCGTCACACTCAGCATATGAAAATACAGTCCGTTTTTTACGGCCATAATACGCAGAAATGTTCCCAAAATAGTGATCCGTATGTCATCTGTAGGCAGGGTGTGGCAGTGTATTTTGCGCATGGCATCCTCCGTATGTAATCCATATGGCATCTGCAGCGCCCCAGAGTCCTGGTCGTTGCAGTAATGTCGCTCTTCCACCAGGGGGAGTGATGTTACGTCTGATGGTACTAAAGGAGTTCACCTGACCAGGTATCACAGTCACACACTACACTTCACACTCCAGTCCACCAGGGGGAGCAAAGGTTCTATTTACTAGGCCACTCCTCACACACGGGTAAAACTGGTGGGTTGGATAGGAAGTCAGTGAGAAGCTGCCTGGGTTTGACCCAGAGAGGACCTGTCAGGCAGACAGGGGGAGAAGGAGGAACATCTGAGCTGCAGACAGAGGGTCCCTGTCAGGGGTGGGATCCTGGCAGAGACCAAGCACGAGATAGAATGTTACGGAGCTGCGCCTGCACTTCATTGCGGCAGCATCCTAAGAAAGGACACGAAGCAAAGTATATTGTGGAGAGTGAGAAACGAAGTCACAGCACAAGGAGATAATACCGGGAGGAGTTCTGCCCCAAGATCGGCAGCCTCCTTCTGAGGTGCGTAGCCGGTGGCCGGAACACCGAGGGAGTAATAGGCTCTACGCATTACTTCAGAGACTGGCAGGACAGTTGATTCCAAGTTGGCTGCCCGACCTTAATACCTATGAAGACACGGAGGCAAATTGTGGGAGAGGGGCGTCTCTAGGGTCCCTATAAAATAGCTCCAGGCCTACCCCGTCATACGGGTTGTCCTATCCATATCATCTGGGGGACAGAGAGAGAGAGAACATCAGAAACATCCACGAAAGTTGTGAGGACTATCCCGTGGTGCTCAGCAGGGAGGTACTACAACACACAGGCGCTAGTGGGAAGGCTACTGATTTCCACCTGGATAAGGGAACTCTGGATAAGCCTTCGGACCGGCCGGATTCAGCCTGCCCTGTGAACTTTTCCCAGGCTCGAGTTCATATGAGGACATCCAGCAGAGGGTGCATCACTGCGACTCAAGGTAACTGCAGGACATTCCCCTGCATTACATTCATTCACAACATTTTACAGACAGGAGCGACTGCATTAGCACAGCTCCTGGCTGTAAAATGATTTAACCCCTTTAGATGGATTTACATCGTGGGACTGACAGAACGACGGAAGGTATGGGATAGTGTTGGGTTTTTTTTACCTTTTTTACAGGACGAGGTTCTTCAGGTGGATTACCAGTATAATAAAATATTACAACACCCTGTGTCTTTATTTCATTAAAATACTTTTAAATAATGTGTGTGTGTTTTATTAACCATTTCGTACTATTGGATTAATAATGGATAGGTGTCATAATTGACACCTCTCCATTATTAATCTGGCTTAATGTCACCTTACAATAGCAAGGTGACATTAACCCTTCATTACCCCATATCCCACCGCTACACGGGAGTGGGAAGAGAGTGGCCAAGTGCCAGAATAGGCGCATCTTCCAGATGTGCCTTTTCTGGGGTGGCTGGGGGCAGATGTTTGTAGCCAGGGCGGGCCAATAACCATGGACCCTCTCTAGGCTATTAATATCTGCCCTCAGTCTCTGGCTATACCACTCTGGCGGAGAAATTTGCGCGGGAGCCCACGCCAATTTTTTCCACGATTTAACCCTTTATTTTACAAGCTACAGCGCCCAAATTTTGCACATACACACTACTAACATTAGTAGTGTGGAATATGCAAAAAAAAAGGGATATGAGATGGTTTACTGTATGTAAACCATGTCTCATATCATGTCGGGTTTGTGAAGGAGAAAGAAAAAGCCGGCAATTGAATTACCGGCTTTTCTATAGAACACCGCTGCGTATTTCTCGCAAGTCGCACTGCTGGTCCGTGTGTAATCCGTATTTTTCTCGCCCCCATAGACTTTCATTGGCGATTTTTTTGCGCAATACGGTGACAAACGCAGCATGCTGCGATTTTCTACGGCCGTACAAGACCGTATAATACGGATCAGTAAAATACAGCAGATAGGAGCTGGGACATAGAAAATCTTGTACCGTATGCAATCCGTATTTTCTGCACCGTTCATACGTCCATAAAACTCGCTAGTGTGACGCCGGCCTTAGCCTGTAAATTAATTCCATATCTGCAGGCTAAATGCTCCAATTTTTCTATCACAGAAGAAAAATCTGACTAGAGGCTAATGTATTAGTTGTCTGTGAAGGAGCTTTTTGATATTACCTTCACCATCTTTAGATCCACACAAAATCAATGTTGGCAGTATGTTTAAAGAAACAACAAAATTGCTAATTTTCATTTATTGTTGCAATACAATAACATGCACTTCCATATTTAAAAAGGCATAAACCTTGGAAATTAGACTTTAATTAATTTCCCTAATTTGTCTTTGGATTTCTGCAGAAATGCACAGACATAAAAAAGCCTAAACTGTGATATTGTCAGAAAATGTAAAAGTTCACTGTACTTTTTTCCAATGTGTTTGACATTTATGTGAATAATCTAATTAAATAGATCAAAGAATTGCCAAAAAATTAATAGAATCTTGAGAGCTGATGATAAAAAGTACCCTCATTCAGGTGTGATGAATGCATTTATATATTACAAACTGTGAATACGTTTTTTTCTTCATTGTCCTAAATTAATTCAGCTACTGACAGCTAATTTTATATAATTTTAAAATTTTATTTTGTATCATTTTATAATTTTATAGAAGCGATATTATTAAAGGTGTTGTTCGGGACTTTGATATTGATAATTCTTCTTCAGAATATGTCATCGTTGTCAGATTTGGAGCCTCTAGTGATCAGCTGGGATTCTGTTTTCTTTTTATTTATTTTTTATTTTCTAACAAATTTATAACAAATACTTATTTAAAAAAAGACATAATCAAACATATACAGTAAAATAAGTTTTCAGCCTCATTTGCACATCAGTTTTTCACGTATTTACATGTTCTATTCATATTTTTTATGGACAGAATACTTACCAATCAGGCTGCTTTCCTACTAAAAGTATTTGGTGAGTTTTTGATGATGCAGATTTTCTGCATAATTTCTGCACCAATTTACTAAATTGGATTACTTGAGTTTTTAAATGTATTTTTTATACGTGTTTTTATTGCACTTATAATAATAATCTTTATTTTTATATAGCTCTAACATATTCTGCAGTGCTTTACAGTTTGCACACATTATCATCACTGTCCCCGATGGGGCTCACAATCTAGATTCCCTATCAGTATGTCTTTGGAATGTGGGAGGAAACCCACGCAAACATGGGGAGAACATACAAACTCCTTGCAGATGTCCAAGGTGGGATTAGAACCCAGGATTACAGCGCTGCAGTGCTAACCACTGAGCCACCGTGCTGCCCTTGCATTTGTGACACTGTTTCTTGTTGGTGTGTCATGCTTGAAATAAACTGCTTTATTTGTGATACTTCCTTTTATTTGGCTTCAACAAAACTTCATTGATGCAGTCATGTGCGAATTACAAGCGTTTTTTCCTGTGGATTTTCTGCATCTAATGGAATTCTATGGAGAAAATCTGTACATAAAACTCAGCATACCAGCAAGACCAATTGACATGTTGCGGATTTGAAACACGAACCGCAGGTCAGTTTGCGCTGCATAAATAAAAAGCAGAGTGGGAATGAGATTTCAATCAATCCCATTCACTTTGCTAGAGCTGTAATAACTGGTACCGTAGCTACTGGGGGCAGTTGAGCTTGGAAACATTGTCAGAAGGAGTTACAGTTACCCTTAACTGTATCGGCGTGCACAGCATACCGATGCAATTAAGCTCTGCAGTTGAGCAGATCCTTGTACTACAATTCAGGACTTCGGTCATGGCAGGATGATGCCTTGGCTGAGGCGCAGGCGCACACCTAGGATGCCAGAGTTCCAGTAAAATCATCGCGTCACATCGGGACCCTGATGTCCTGTGCATGTGTGAGGGATGGCCAGGGCTGTAGCCGTGGCCACCAACATCTGCAACAATGTGCCCTGGCCTCCCATCACATAAACACGCTGCCCATCACACAGCATACCTGTAGTGCCTTCTTCAGCTCCATCAGGGACCTCAGCATGTTTCAGGAGGTTCTCTGGATCCAGTTTGGAATAAACGGAGTCACAGTCCATTCCAACTTTAACAAGAACGTCTTTACTAGGATTTGTGCACAGCATATATAGATATCTAATATATAAAGCTGAATGTGTGTATGTGTGTATGTCCGGGATTGGAATCTGAACCGTCGCAGCTACAGCCACAAAATTTTGCACAGTCACACGTCTGGACCCCGAGAGCGTCATAGGCTATGTTGTGAGGTGAAATTTTAACCCCGCGCTTTCCAATTCACCAAACAATTTTGCCCCTATCTACATAATGGGGAAAAAGTGAAAGGAAAAGTGTTGGAGGCGTCGCAGCTACAGTCACAAAATTTTGCACAGTCACACGTCTGGACCCCGAGAGCGTCAAAGCTATGTTGTGAGGTGAAATTTTAACCCCGCGCTTTCCAATTCACCAAACAATTTTGCCCCTATCTACATAATGGGGAAAAAATGAAAGGAAAAGTGTTGGAGGCAAATTAACAGCTGCCAGATGTGAACAAGGGGGACTTAAAGAATGAGAGCGATGGCGCCAAAGAGTATATACTGTACAGTTGCTAAGGTGGGGCCCCGACATGGGATAATCACCACACCACCATGGGGATATGAACACACACACAAAATGCGCCACACACCACCACGTGCTCGAACACATATACCACCCTCAGTGCACATTTCACCACACATACACCAACCTCGCCACATAAAAGTTGAAACACAAAAGTCGCCGCTCAAAACTCGCCACGCGCAAAACTCTCCACATGCAAAACTCGCCACACGTGCAAAACTCACCTCATGGAAAACTCGCCACACACAAAACTTGCACACACGGAAAAATTGCCACATGCACAAAAGTTGCAACACATGCAAAAGTTGCCTCACACAAAACTTGCACAAACTCAAAAGGCACCACACATAAAACTCGCCACGCGCAAAACTCGCCATGCGCAAAACTTGCTGCACACAACTTGCTACACTAACCTGTCACATGCAACTCGACACACAAAAAGTTGCTACACGCATGTCGCCACACAAAACTCATCTCACAAAAGTCGCTACATGCATGTCGCCACACGCAACTCAACACACACAACTTGACACACGAAACTCGCCCTAAAACACACACAAGTCTGGTATTATCCTTCAAAAATAAAAATCTGATTAATAAGCAGACAAACTACAAGAGCAACAAATGTACCATATAGGAATCCGGCAGCTGTCAGTCACATGACCAGTCTATTATGTGTATGTGTGAGCTAATATATACTGCCAGGGGGTGGGCTTACTGTTGGCTGGGGATTTATCAGGCTGCCAATTTAGCTTACAAATACTGAGGTAAAAATACTGACCAAATAACGTGTGATTGAGGTCTAATACAGGAGGAGATGACATACAGATATATACTATATACAGGAGGAGATGACACACAGGTATATACTATTTACAGGGGAGATGACACACAGGTATATACTATATGCAGGAGGAGATGACACACAGATATATACTATATACAGGAGAGATGACACACAGGTATATACTATATAGAGGAGGAGATGACATACAGGTACATACTACATACAGGAGGAGATGACATACAGGTATACACTCACCGGCCACTTTATTAGGTACACCATGCTAGTAACGGGTTGGACCCCTTTTGCCTTCAGAACTGCCTCAATTCTTCGTGGCATAGATTCAACAAGGTGCTGGAAGCATTCCTCAGAGATTTTGGTCCATATTGACATGATGGCATCACACAGTTGCCGCAGATTTGTCGGCTGCACATCCCAAAGATGCTCCATACAAGGCAGGATGGATCCATGCTTTCATGTTGTTTACGCCAAATTCTGACCCTACCATCCGAATGTCGCAGCAGAAATCGAGACTCGTCAGACCAAGCAACGTTTTTCCAATCTTCTACTGTCCAATTTCGATGAGCTTGTACAAATTGTAGCCTCAGTTTCCTGTTCTTAGCTGAAAGGAGTGGTACCCGGTGTGGTCTTCTGCTGCTGTAGCCCATCTGCCTCAAAGTTCGATGCACTGTGCGTTCAGAGATGCTCTTAGGCCTACCTTGGTTGTAACGGGTGGCAATTTGAGTCACTGTTGCCTTTCTATCAGCTCGAACCAGTCTGCCCATTCTCCTCTGACCTCTGGCATCAACAAGGCATTTCCGCCCACAGAACTGCCGCTCACTGGATTTTTTTCCTTTTTCGGACCATTCTCTGTAAACCCTAGAGATGGTTGTGCGTGAAAATCCCAGTAGATCAGCAGTTTCTGAAATACTCAGACCAGCCCTTCTGGCACCAACAACCATGCCACGTTCAAAGGCACTCAAATCACCTTTCTTCCCCATACTGATGCTCGGTTTGAACTGCAGGAGATTGTCTTGACCATGTCTACATGCCTAAATGCACTGAGTTGCCGCCATGTGATTGGCTGATTAGAAATTAAGTGTTAACAAGAAGTTGGACAGGTGTACCTAATAAAGTGGCCAGTGAGTGTATACTATATACAGGAGGAGATGACACACAGGCATATACTATATACAGGAGCAGATTACCTACAGGTATATAGTATATACAGGAGGAGATGACATACAGGTATATGCTATATAAAGGAGGAGATGACACACAGGCATATACTATATACAGGAGCAGATTACCTACAGGTATATAGTATATACAGGAGGAGATGACATACAGGTATATGCTATGTATAGGAGGAGATGACACACAGGCATATACTATATACAGGAGCAGATTACCTACAGGTATATAGTATATACAGGAGGAGATGACATACAGGTATATACTATATACAGGAGGAGATGACACACAGGCATATACTATATACAGGAGCAGATTACCTACAGGTATATAGTATATACAGGAGGAGATGACATACAGGTATATGCTATGTATAGGAGGAGATGACATACAGGTATATACTATATACAGGAGGAGATGACACACAGATATATACTATATATAGGTGAGATGACACACAGGTATATACTATATACAGGAGGAGATTACATACAGGTATATACTATATATAGGAGGAGATGACATACAGGTATATACTATATACAGGGGAGATGACACACAGCAGGTATATACTATATACAGGGGAGATGACATACAGGTATATACTATATACAGGAGATGACATACAGGTGTATACTATATATAAGGGAGATGACAAACATGTATATACTGAGGTGAAAATGAGAGGTGTGAGGTGAAAATGAAATGGTGTGAGTGCAAAATGAGAGGAGTGAGGGAAAATAGTGGAGTGATCGGAAAATGACAGATGTGAGGTCGAAATGACAAGTGTTAGGGGGGAATGAGAGGAGTGAGGGGGAAAATAAGAGCAGTGAGGGGGAAAATAAGAGGTGTGAGGGAGAAAATGAGAGATGTGAGAGGGAAAATGAAAGATGTGATGGGGAAAATGAGAGGCGTGATGGGAAAATAAGAGAAGTGAGGTGCTATAACTAACCACAGATATTTACTATGCCCAGGCAACGCCGGGCTCTTCAGCTAGTATATATATATATATATTCAGAACAAACCTGAGTGAATGGCACCAGGACGCGCAATACTATAATGGAGCGGATGTATGTAACCCTTTTCAGACCCACAGCATGCAGTGTAAATTGTAACTGCAAAGTGGTGCTCAGCTTTCAAAAATACAAAAGCATGCAACACAAACACAGAGCCGAGAACAGAAAAAAGCGGCACTCACCAATGTCAGCACAGTGATGTTCTTTAATGTGTCATATTTGTTAAAATACAACAGCAGGTTGTAGGCGATGAGGGTGCGGGAAGGGTGAACTGGATGACGGCCGTTTCACGCAATCAGCGCTTCCACGGGTCCATGGACGTGGACCCGTGGAAGCGCTGATTGCGTGAAACGGCCGTCGTCCAGTTCACCCTCCCCGCACCCTCATCGCCTACAACCTGCTGTTGTATTTTAACAAATATGACACCTTAAAGAACATCACTGCGCTGACATTGGTGAGTGCCGCTTTTTTCTGTTCTTGGCTCTGTGTTTATATATATATATATATATATATATTCATATTTGTTACAGTATCATCACCATCAAGGGTTACAGCAATTAACGTCTCTTCTGTCCCTTTCCTTCTCTTCCTGTCGCTAAGCTCGCTTCCGGGACAGACCATACCTTTTGATCCCTCAGCATCCTCTCTGTCCAGATTCCTTGCCTCATATGGAGGTTCCTTCAACAGCTGCTTCGCCTCAGCTCCGAGGGCGTCAGCCCACGCAATCATCTGCCACATGATGAGCAACCTGCCCATACTGCTTAGCCTTTTCTTCTAGCAACTGCAGATCCACTTAACTGAACTGCCAACAATGCTGCTGTATCTTCCTCCTGTGACAATTCAGGTCCCGAATATCTGTTGGGTTCTGTGCCTTAATAACGTTGTGTGGCTCTATGTGGCCCAGGGCTAGCTAGCCCCCAAGTGAGCTGCAGGGGCGCCCAGGCCCCAACTGAGAGCTATCAGGAAGTCCCTTCTGTCTTATCCCACCGTGCCCCTCCTATGTTTAACTATTTCTATACTATTACTATATCCTATAGTTCCCCACCTAGTGGCCCATCTAAAGCAATGCTCCCCTTTTACATTATGCCCCATCTAATGGCCGACCCAAGGTAACACACTTTCCCTAAATATAACATGCATATTATACATATTTTACATAGTAGTAACACATCATAGCAGCATGCAAATATACTTAAAGGGGTTGAGGACAATACAAAATTAAAGCAATAAAAAAAGGGTACAAAAAGGCAGTCATTGAAAATAAAAATAAAAAAGGTCAGAGAGGGAGATGGTAATTTGGGTAGGCATTTGGATTTGGGAGCACAAAATTTGCTGGATTTCTTTTGGGTGTCGAGGAGCCATTTTGCTTTTCCAGAGCCTTTATACTATGACTAACATGGAAGCCCCTTATATTTCCATTGACAGATGATAGACCTGAGTGGGAACTTTCTTTTTTGTGGATTAATTTGACACTTTTGTTGAGAACATTTTACATAACGTTTGTGGTCACATTTATCTGGCACTGTACTCTGAGCACTTACTTTGGGGTTTCCATCTAAATCTCTGAGTGATGTGATTCAGATGAAACCTGTTATGATCCCTAGTGGCTGAGGATCACAAATAGATCAGCAAGTGATTAAACTAAGGACGAGCTCTAGGGAGATGGTAACTGGACTGATCGCAAATCTGAACCTATCCAAAACAACTAGAGGTAGCCGGTGAACGTGCCTAAAAAATTCCTAGACGTCTCGAACCAGCCTGAGGAACTAGCTACCCCTAAAGAGAAAGAAAGACCTCGCTTGCCTCCAGAGAAATAATCCCCAAAGATATAGAAGCCCCCAACAAATATTAACGGTGAAGTAAGAAGAAGGCACATACATAGGGATGAAATCAGATTCAGCAAAAGAGGCCCACTAGTACTAGAAAGCAGAAAATAGAGCAGGGGTCTATGCGATCAATAAAAAACCCTTACAAAATATCCATCCTGAGATTTCAAGAACCCACACACCAACTAACGGTGTGTGGGGAGAAACTCAGCCCACTAGAGCAACCAGCAAGCGAGGGAATTACATTTTAGCAAGCTGGAACAGAAAACATGATAAACACTGCTGATCAAAAAATGAGCAAACAAAACTTAGCTTATCCTTGATGGACTGGGAGCAAGGTAGTCAGAAGGAATCTGAGTAGCATTGATTACATCGACAGCCGGCAAAAAGTGGAAGTAAAACAGAGCTATATAGGAACCTCCCAGAGGATAACGAACCAGCTGATAGCCAGAGACCAGCAGGATAACAGGCAAAGCCACCAGGGGGAGCCCAAAGCAAAAGTCACACCATACCACCAGTGACCACAAGAGGGAGCCTGAACACAGAGTTCACAACAGTACCCCCCCCCTTGAGGAGGGGTCACCGAACCCTCATGAAAACCACCAGGGCGATCAGGATGAGCCACATGGAAAGCACGAACCAAATCGGCTGCATGAACATCAGAGGTGACAACCCAAGAATTATCCTCCTGACCATAGCCCTTCCATTTAACCAAATACTGGAGCCTCCGTCTAGAAATACGAGAATCCAAGATCTTCTCCACCACGTATTCCAATTCTCCCTCAACCAGCACCGGGGCAGGAGGCTCAACCAGAGGAACCACAGGCACCACATACCTCCGCAACAACGAGCGATGGAACACATTATGAATAGCAAATGATGCTGGGAGGTCCAGACGAAATGACACAGGGCCAAGAACTTCCAGAATCTTATAAGGACCGATAAACCGAGGCTTGAACTTAGAAGAGGAGACCTTCATAGGAACGACATGTAGGATAGCTGCGGAGACACCATCACGTGTTTCTCAACGCAAGCAGTGAAAAGCCAGACATTTCCCCGGGAAGGAACAACCACGGGAAGGGCAGCATCCAATAAAGGAAAACATCCAATACAGGAAAACCACCTATGCCAAGCATGGTATCCATCCACAGACAGCTGTTTCAGGGTGTTTGCCCCTCATCAGTGTGGAGTAGGAATCTGGCTATTAGGAGCAGTGCCTAGTAAAAGGCTGTGAAGGAACAGATGATTGGCCTCGGGGAGACCAAAACATCCAACACCGCGGAGACACCATCACGTGTTTCTCAACGCAGTGATCCAGAACACTGCCCCCATCCCTTATGGGAAATATGCAAATGCATGTAGGATAGCTGCGGAGACACCATCACGTGTTTCTCGACGCAAGCAGTGAATAGCCAGACCTTTCCCCGGGAAGGAACAACCACGGGAAGGGCAGCATCCAATAAAGGAGCCAGATTCCTACTCCACACTGATGAGGGGCAAACACCCCGAAACAGCTGTCTGTGGATGGATACCATGCTTGGCATAGGTGGTTTTCCTGTATTGGATGTTGTCCTTTATTGGATGCTGCCCTTCCCGTGGTTGTTCCTTCCCGGGGAAAGGTCTGGCTATTCACTGCTTGCGTCGAGAAACACGTGATGGTGTCTCCGCAGCTATCCTACATGCATTTGCATATTTCCCATAAGGGATGGGGGCAGTGTTCTGGATCACTGCGTTGAGAAACACGTGATGGTGTCTCCGCGGTGTTGGATGTTTTGGTCTCCCCGAGGCCAATCATCTGTTCCTTCACAGCCTTTTACTAGGCACTGCTCCTAATAGCCAGATTCCTACTCCACACTGATGAGGGGCAAACACCCCGAAACAGCTGTCTGTGGATGGATACCATGCTTGGCATAGGTGGTTTTCCTGTATTGGATGTTTTCCTTTATTGGATGCTGCCCTTCCCGTGGTTGTTCCTTCCCGGGGAAAGGTCTGGCTATTCACTGCTTGCGTCGAGAAACACGTGATGGTGTCTCTGCAGCTATCCTACATGCATTTGCATATTTCCCATAAGGGATGGGGGCAGTGTTCTGGATCACTGCGTTGAGAAACACGTGATGGTGTCTCCGCGGTGTTGGATGTTTTGGTCTCCCCGAGGCCAATCATCTGTTCCTTCACAGCCTTTTACTAGGCACTGCTCCTAATAGCCAGATTCCTACTCCACACTGATGAGGGGCAAACACCCCGAAACAGCTGTCTGTGGATGGATACCATGCTTGGCATAGGTGGTTTTCCTGTATTGGATGTTTTCCTTTATTGGATGCTGCCCTTCCCGTGGTTGTTCCTTCCCGGGGAAAGGTCTGGCTATTCACTGCTTGCATCGAGAAACACGTGATGGTGTCTCCGCAGCTATCCTACATGCATTTGCATATTTCCCATAAGGGATGGGGGCAGTGTTCTGGATCACTGCGTTGAGAAACACGTGATGGTGTCTCCGCGGTGTTGGATGTTTTGGTCTCCCCGAGGCCAATCATCTGTTCCTTCACAGCCTTTTACTAGGCACTGCTCCTAATAGCCAGATTCCTACTCCACACTGATGAGGGGCAAACACCCCGAAACAGCTGTCTGTGGATGGATACCATGCTTGGCATAGGTGGTTTTCCTGTATTGGATGTTTTCCTTTATTGGATGCTGCCCTTCCCGTGGTTGTTCTTTCCCGGGGAAAGGTCTGGCTATTCACTGCTTGCGTCGAGAAACACGTGATGGTGTCTCCGCAGCTATCCTACATGCATTTGCATATTTCCCATAAGGGATGGGGGCAGTGTTCTGGATCACTGCGTTGAGAAACACGTGATGGTGTCTCCGCGGTGTTGGATGTTTTGGTCTCCCCGAGGCCAATCATCTGTTCCTTCACAGCCTTTTACTAGGCACTGCTCCTAATAGCCAGATTCCTACTCCACACTGATGAGGGGCAAACACCCCGAAACAGCTGTCTGTGGATGGATACCATGCTTGGCATAGGTGGTTTTCCTGTATTGGACGTTTTCCTTTATTGGATGCTGCCCTTCCCGTGGTTGTTCCTTCCCGGGGAAAGGTCTGGCTATTCACTGCTTGCGTCGAGAAACACGTGATGGTGTCTCCGCAGCTATCCTACATGCATTTGCATATTTCCCATAAGGGATGGGGGCAGTGTTCTGGATCACTGCGTTGAGAAACACGTGATGGTGTCTCCGCAGTGTTGGATGTTTTGGTCTCCCCGAGGCCAATCATCTGTTCCTTCACAGCCTTTTACTAGGCACTGCTCCTAATAGCCAGATTCCTACTCCACACTGATGAGGGGCAAACACCCCGAAACAGCTGTCTGTGGATGGATACCATGCTTGGCATAGGTGGTTTTCCTGTATTGGATGTTTTCCTTTATTGGATGCTGCCCTTCCCGTGGTTGTTCCTTCCCGGGGAAAGGTCTGGCTATTCACTGCTTGCGTCGAGAAACACGTGATGGTGTCTCCGCAGCTATCCTACATGCATTTGCATATTTCCCATAAGGGATGGGGGCAGTGTTCTGGATCACTGCGTTGAGAAACACGTGATGGTGTCTCCGCGGTGTTGGATGTTTTGGTCTCCCCGAGGCCAATCATCTGTTCCTTCACAGCCTTTTACTAGGCACTGCTCCTAATAGCCAGATTCCTACTCCACACTGATGAGGGGCAAACACCCCGAAACAGCTGTCTGTGGATGGATACCATGCTTGGCATAGGTGGTTTTCCTGTATTGGATGTTTTCCTTTATTGGATGCTGCCCTTCCCGTGGTTGTTCCTTCCCGGGGAAAGGTCTGGCTATTCACTGCTTGCGTCGAGAAACACGTGATGGTGTCTCTGCAGCTATCCTACATGCATTTGCATATTTCCCATAAGGGATGGGGGCAGTGTTCTGGATCACTGCGTTGAGAAACACGTGATGGTGTCTCCGCGGTGTTGGATGTTTTGGTCTCCCCGAGGCCAATCATCTGTTCCTTCACAGCCTTTTACTAGGCACTGCTCCTAATAGCCAGATTCCTACTCCACACTGATGAGGGGCAAACACCCCGAAACAGCTGTCTGTGGATGGATACCATGCTTGGCATAGGTGGTTTTCCTGTATTGGATGTTTTCCTTTATTGGATGCTGCCCTTCCCGTGGTTGTTCCTTCCCGGGGAAAGGTCTGGCTATTCACTGCTTGCGTCGAGAAACACGTGATGGTGTCTCCGCAGCTATCCTACATGCATTTGCATATTTCCCATAAGGGATGGGGGCAGTGTTCTGGATCACTGCGTTGAGAAACACGTGATGGTGTCTCCGCGGTGTTGGATGTTTTGGTCTCCCCGAGGCCAATCATCTGTTCCTTCACAGCCTTTTACTAGGCACTGCTCCTAATAGCCAGATTCCTACTCCACACTGATGAGGGGCAAACACCCCGAAACAGCTGTCTGTGGATGGATACCATGCTTGGCATAGGTGGTTTTCCTGTATTGGATGTTTTCCTTTATTGGATGCTGCCCTTCCCGTGGTTGTTCCTTCCCGGGGAAAGGTCTGGCTATTCACTGCTTGCGTCAAGAAACACGTGATGGTGTCTCCGCAGCTATCCTACATGCATTTGCATATTTCCCATAAGGGATGGGGGCAGTGTTCTGGATCACTGCGTTGAGAAACACGTGATGGTGTCTCCGCGGTGTTGGATGTTTTGGTCTCCCCGAGGCCAATCATCTGTTCCTTCACAGCCTTTTACTAGGCACTGCTCCTAATAGCCAGATTCCTACTCCACACTGATGAGGGGCAAACACCCCGAAACAGCTGTCTGTGGGTAGGAGTGCCTCTCGGCCTTTTGGCTGCGATCTTGTGTCGCAGTCAGAGGGTGCGAGTGTTTCTTTGCAGCGTGCTGCTAATTTTCGTCTGCGATATTCGTATCGGCAGTGAAGACTGAAGATGTTTGTCAAGAATACGATTCGTTTGGTCGTGGAGGATGGTGCCAAAAACAACGTGGTGTATGTGGTTCGTGACCTGCTGGAGGGAAAGGCTGGAGCTCATCGGACTGACATTTTCAGTGTGAATGAATTTCACAACCAAGGTATATATGACGTAACCTTTGTGAGTGAGCCTTGCTGTCTAACTGTCTTCGAGTGGTTAAGAAGCCATGATGGTGACCCCTGCCTGGGGGGAGTGCGGGTGGAGCCTTTGTTTGGGCTCATGGAGAAAGTAGTGACTGTAACCGTGTACAATCCTTACACAGAAGTAAGGCTGCTGGAGCAGTTCCTGGCTCGGTACTGCGAATATGTAAAAAGTGGAGAGAAGCAGAGAAATTGTTTGGGCATTTTTAATTGTAAATATGTGTTTCGTGTGAAACTGAGGAAAGACCCAAGCTGTTTGGGAGGCTTTACCCATCCCCCGGCGAACTTTTCAGTGGCGGGTCATAGGGGCTTTCTGTCGTATGCAGGGCAGCCTCTATACTGCAGGAAGTGTTTTCAATTTGGGCACTTACAGAACACATGTGAGAAGAGCATGGTTTGTCGTAACTGCAAGCAAGAAGGCCATACAGCGGCTCAGTGTCCGATGCCACGTGAATGTGACCAGTGTGGTAATACAGGGCACCTGTTTAAGGACTGTCCATATGGTGTGCCAAGGAGGCCAACTAGAGAGGAGGAGAGGCGGGAGGAGGAAGAAAAGAAACGTAGGGAGGAGTGGAGGCAGGAGGAGGAAAAAAAGAGAGAGGAGGAGGTTAAGAAACGGGAGGAGGAGAGGAAGCGGGAGGAAAGCGAGGCATCTGCGCAGCAAAGCGCTGAGGTAATTCCGCCCTCCATGGTTGAGAGACGGCGGGATAGACGGCAGGAGGACAAGGAGGCTGAAAGGAGGAAGGAGGAGCTGGAGGACAAGTTATTCTGGAGAGCTGCAAAGCAAGAAGAGCGTGCTATGGTTAAAAATAAAAAGAAAAAAAAGGAGGCCCCAGTTACCAAAGATGAGGAGTTGGGTGGTTTGATGGATTTTGACACTTCTGGGGCAGAGGAGATGGCTGCGTCGTTGATTGTTGATTCTGATCCAGAAAGCATTGGCGTTTTTTCCTCAGAAGAGGAGCCTGGAGGTCGAAAGTGTCCCAGGGAGGGTGGTGGGGAAATCTGTGATGAAGGTGGAGGGCCCCAGAGGAAGGCTGGGCAGAAGAAGGCGCGTGTGGAGGAGTGTATGGAGGTCAGCGGCTCTGAAAGCTGCTCAGCGCAGATGGTGGAGGAGGACAGTGGCGGTGCTGTGTAGATATGTGCTATTATTTCAGTAGCTAGGTGATTTTGTATATAGCATTTGCCTTTAAATTTTTTTTTTTTTTTTTTTTTCCTTTTGGTTTGTTTTTCATGTAAGTTGAGTAATGTCATGTTCGTAGGTTGTTTTTTTTAGTATTTTTTTGTGTATGTGATGGGTTTTGTACTCATATCACAAAATGTGAGGGTCTTTAAAAGCAGGTGGCGGCGGGCAGCCATTTTGGATTTTTTTGCAACCCAGAATGCAGGAATTTTTTGTCTGCAGGAGTGTGGGATTGTGGATGGTGTGAAGGGGAGTGAATGGCCTCATGGTGCGTCTGTGTGGTCAGGGAGTGCCTGTAAGGCCGGGGACACACTTAACGTATAAAAAAACGGTCCGTTTTTCACGGCCGAGAATCGCACAAATGTTTCCAAAACAGTGATCCGTGTGCAGTGCGAGGATGCGATTTCCTCGCATCAAATGATCCGTGTGACATCCGTATGGCATCCGTATGCCGAGATTTTCTCGCAGCCTTGCAAAACCGACATCTAATGGATTTATGTGCTCAAATGTTCGGGAAAACATATATACAGTATATATATATATATATATATATATATATATATATGTCATTGAGACACATATATATATATTCTGTATTTAGATTTCATTCAGCGCGATATCTGTGAAAAGCCGGTAATTCAATTGCCGGCTTTGCATTTCTCCTGCACAAACCCGACAGGATATGAGACATGGTTTACATACAGTAAACCATCTCATATCCCCATTTTTTTTGCATATTCCACACTACTAATGTTAGTAGTGTGTGTATGCAAAATTTCAGCGCTGGAGCTGCTGAAA
Organism: Ranitomeya variabilis; assembly: GCF_051348905.1. Lineage (NCBI taxonomy): Eukaryota > Metazoa > Chordata > Amphibia > Anura > Dendrobatidae > Ranitomeya > Ranitomeya variabilis. The sequence goes on along the minus strand of NC_135232.1, from coordinate 681,997,298 downwards.
TAAAGGGTTAAATGGCGGAAAAAATTGGCGTGGGCTCCCGCGCAATTTTCTCCGCCAGAATGGTAAAGCCAGTGACTGAGGGCAGATATTAATAGCCAGGAGAGGGTCCATGGTTATTGGCCCCCCCGTGGCTAAAAACATCTGCCCCCAGCCACCCCAGAAAAGGCACATCTGGAAGATGCGCCTATTCTGGCACTTGGCCACTCTCTTCCCACTCCCTGTAGCGGTGGGCTATGGGGTAATGAAGGGTTAATGCCACCTTGCTATTGGAAGGTGACATTAAGCCAGATTACTAATGGAGAGGCATCAATTATGACACCTATCCATTATTAATCCAATTGTTGGAAAGGGTTAAAAAACACACACACACATGATTTAAAAGTAGTTTAATGAAATAAACACAGCGGTTGTTGTAATAATTTATTGTTCTCTCAATCCATGAGGACCACCCTCGCTTGGAAAAATAATAAACGCACAAGATACATACCTTCTGGTGAACCGTCTCGTCCCACGAAGTAATCCATCTGAAGGGGTTAACTAATATTACAGGCAGGAGCCCTGCAAATGCAGCTGTGCTCCGTGCCTGTAATCCCCGGCGAATGAATGAAATGTAGGTCATTGACCTACATTTCCTTCAGTCGCGGTGATGCGCCCCCTGGTGGATGTCCTCATATGACCTGGAGCGTGGGAAAAAGTTCCCAGGCTGCAGTTCATGAGAACATCCACCAGAGGGCGCCTCACCGCGACTCAATGTAAGTACAGATCACTGCTTTCCTTTCAGCACCCGGGGATTACAGGCACGAGCGAGTGGTTTATCGCAGCTCTGCCTGTAATATTAGTTAACCCCTTCAGATGGATTACTTCGTGGGACGAGACAGTTCACCAGAAGGTATGTATCTTGTGCGTTTATTATTTTTCCAAGCGAGGGTGGTCCTGATGGATTGAGAGAACAATAAATTATTACAACAACCGCTGTGTTTATTTCATTAAACTACTTTTAAATCATGTGTGTGTGTGTTTTTTAACCCTTTCCAACAATTGGATTAATAATGGATAGGTGTCATAATTGATGCCTCTCCATTAGTAATCTGGCTTAATGTCACCTTCCAATAGCAAGGTGGCATTAACCCTTCATTACCCCATAGCCCACCGCTACAGGGAGTGGGAAGAGAGTGGCCAAGTGCCAGAATAGGCGCATCTTCCAGATGTGCCTTTTCTGGGGTGGCTGGGGGCAGATGTTTTTAGCCACGGGGGGGCCAATAACCATGGACCCTCTCCTGGCTATTAATATCTGCCCTCAGTCACTGGCTTTACCATTCTGGCGGAGAAAATTGCGCGGGAGCCCACGCCAATTTTTTCCGCCATTTAACCCTTTATTTTAGCAGCTACAGCGCTGAAATTTTGCATACACACACTACTAACATTAGTAGTGTGGAATATGCAAAAAAAATGGGGATATGAGATGGTTTACTGTATGTAAACCATGTCTCATATCCTGTCGGGTTTGTGCAGGAGAAATGAAAAGCCGGCAATTGAATTACCGGCTTTTCTATAGAACACCGCTGCGTATTTCTCGCAATGCACACGCATGGTCCGTGTGTAATCCGATTTTTTCTCGCACCCATAGACTTGCATTGGCGAGTCTCGGCCGAGATACGCTGACAATCGCAGCATGCTGCGAGTTCCCTCGGATCCGAAATACGGTGGAGAAAATATCGGATGATGGGAGCTGAACCATAGATTAACATTGTGCCGAGTGCTATGCGATTTTTTATCGCATAGCACTCGTCCGTATTACGGTCTAGTGTGACCCCGGCCTAATAAAAATGATGGTGTGGGTTTTTTGGTGAAGGGAAATGATGTGAGTTTGTGTGACTATATGGTGATTGAGGTTGGAAGGTGTGTGTTGGCTAATTTTGAGTTTAGAAATGTTCATTTTTGCGTTATTAATGTATATGCGCCTGTGGATAAACAGGAGCGTAGAGTTTTATTTGAAAAAATTAAGTTTTTTATTCCAGGAAGAGTGCCTGTTGTGATAGTGGGTGATATGAACTGTGATGTGGGAAGTGTGAATGTCGATGCATCAGGGAAAGTGTTAATGGATATGGTGAGTGATTTTGGTTTAAAAGATATGCAGCGGGCATGCAAGATAACTCCATTGTTAAATACGTTTTTTTCTGACAGTGGGAGGGTGGAGTCTAGATTGGACTATTGTTTTGTTTCAAAAAATCTGATTCCTGTTAGTTATGCACAGGAGAGGGTGTTTTTTTCGGATCATGTGTGTATGAAGTGTGAATTGGATTTGCATGTTAATGAGGTGGCTGGGAAAGGTGTGTGGAAGTTGAATGTGAGTTTGCTGGAAGGAGGGGGGGTGAGAGAGGAGTATGAAAGACATTATGCAGAGTGGTGTGGGTGCAGGAGTGATTTCAGAAATGTGTGTGAATGGTGGGATTGGGTTAAATGGAGAACCAAGAGTTTTTTAAAAAAACTCGGGTACAAGTGTGCGGCTGCAAAGAGAAAGGTTTGTTTTTTTAAATGCAAGATTGAGTTTGTTGTATAAGTTGAGGGCGGGAGGGATGGATGTGAGTGAAGATTTAGTGAAAGTGAAAAAAGAAGTGAATGATTTTTTGTTAGAAAGAGGGAGGAGTATTGTGTATAGGGCCAAATTAGACAATTTGGAGAAGAATGAGAAGTGTTCGCGGTTTTTCTTTAAGAAAGTTTTTGGGAAGAGACAGAGTATGAGTGTTTTGAATGGGATGGATGGAAATGAAGTTAGTGGCGCGGACTTGTGTGAGGAAGTGGCAAAGTATTATGATGATTTGTATGCTGTGAAATGGAGGGATGAAGGTTTGGAGGGTGAGGTGTTGAGTGTTTTGGAAAATAGTTTGAATAGGATAGAAAGGGAAAGTTTGATGGGTGAGGTGACGGGTGAAGAAGTATGGAAGGTGGTGTGCAGTATGGCGCTGAATAAAACACCGGGGGAGGATGGTCTACCGGTGGAATTTTATCGTATGATGTGGGATGTGATTGGGAAGGATTTTGTGGATGTATGTAAGTATATGTGGGCGAATGCAGAGGTGGCAAATGGTATGCGTGCAGGGGTGGTTGTGTTATTGCCAAAAAAAGGTGATTTGAAAAATCTAAAAAATTGGAGGCCGATCACATTGCTGAATTGTGATTATAAGATTTATGCAAAACTTTTGGCTAACAGGATGCGTGGTGTGGTTGGGAGTGTGGTGGGTGAGGAGCAATGTTGTGCGGTACCTGGAAGACGAATACATGGAAGTTTGTGTATGTTGAGAGATTGTTTGTGGGACTGCATGAATCGTAAGAAAGGAGTGTATGTGTTGAGTTTGGATTTTGAGAAGGCGTATGATAGATTGGCGCATGGTTTTTTGTTTAGTGTGTTGGTGAAGATGGGTTTTCCTTCTGAGTTTGTTGAGAGAGTGAGAAGTTTGTATAAGAATATTTACAGTTGTGTGTTGTTGAATGGAAATGTGGGGAGGAGAGTAAATGTATTTTCGGGTGTTCGGCAGGGGTGTCCTTTGTCCCCTATCGTTTTTATTTGCGCAATTGAGCCTCTGTTATGTTTGTTAAGAAAAGATAAGGTGATTCGGGGTGTGAAAGTACCCGGGGGTGGGGGGAGAGAATGGAAGATGAGTGGCTATATGGATGATGTGTGTGTGCTGTGTGATTCAGAGTGTTCGGTGCGGCGTGTGAAGTTGTTGGTTTCTATTTTTTGTGGAGCATCTGCTTTTAAAGTGAACTGGGAGAAGAGTGAGTGTAAGAATTTTGGGGGAAGGAGTGTGAGCGATGATGTTGGAGTGAATGTGGTGAGTGGATCGATAAAGGTTTTGGGTGTGAAATTTTCAGAGAAATTGGATGGAGAAGAAAGCTGGGTGGATGTGAGAGAGAGAGTAGAGCGTAAGTTAAATTTTTGGAGTTTGAGGGATCTTACGTTTTTTGGTAAAATTTTAGTTATTAAGAGTGTTGTGTTACCTATTTTTTTGTATGTTGCGATGGTGTTTCCACCAAGCCACATGTGTATTAGAAGATTAAATAGGGTTTTGTTTGTCTTTTTTTGGGGTTCATGTATGGAGCGTGCAAGGAGAGAGATTGTTATGAAGAGTTTGGATAAGGGGGGACTGGGTTTCCCAAATTTGAATGTTTTTTTCGGCGTGAATATTATGGTGTTTGTACTAGGTGTGATTAGGATGGATGGGAAGTATGCATGTATGTGCAGGTTTTTGTTTGGAAATTTCTTGTTTCGTTTGAAATGGCGTGAAAGAGATCTTAGGAGCCCAGTGGCTTTTGAGGTTCCTGTGTGGTATGTGTGGGTTTACAAATTTCTAGTGAAGTATGAACTTTGTGATGTGGATGTGAGATTGTTAGAAAAGAAGAAAGCTGTATATAAGATGATTGAGTGTAGAGAGATGGAATGTGACATTATTGTAGGACGAGCCCATAGGCTGTTCTTGCCAGATTTTAAAATGGTAAGAGGGGATGATGTGCAGAAAGTATGGAAGAAGGTACGTGTGAATGGTATGACAAATAGGCAGAGTGAGATTGTATGGCAGTCATTGCATGGGGTGTTGCCAGTGAGGGAGTTTCTGAAAAATCGGGGTTTAGTGAGGAGTGAGAGGTGTCCGAGGAGTGGATGTGGTGGGAGTGAGAGTGTGGTGCATTTGTTTTGGAATTGTCAGTATGCTAGAAGTGTGATTGCAGGTCTGGGTCGTTTGTGTAAGGAGCTGTGTGAGGTGAATCTGTTGTCTTTTGAGCTTTTTATGTTTGGATTGGGTATGTGTGGGGAGAAGGAGAGAGTATTGTGGTTGATGATGGCATGTATAAAAGAGGTTTTGTGGGATGTGAGGAATGTGTATGTGTTTAAAAGGAAGGATATTGAGGTTAAAAACTGTATAAAAATTATTTTGGGAAAATTGTATTTTTGCTTTGTGTGTGATCAGAGGAGGAGAGGGGAGGTGGATGCAGAGGGAATTTGGAAGACTAAAAAGTGGAAACATTTTGTTAATGTATCTTGAAGTGGTTTTTGGTTGTTAATTAAAACATTTTTTATGTGTTTTCCAATGATGATGGGAATGGCGGTGGCACTAAGTGTGTGGCACGCTGTTTTGGGAGATGAGTTCCTTATAGATTTGGTTACCTGACTGTGGAACTTCCCATCTGAGGGGAAAAAAAAAAAAAAAAAAAAAAGCTGTCTGTGGATGGATACCATGCTTGGCATAGGTGGTTTTCCTGTATTGGATGTTTTCCTTTATTGGATGCTGCCCTTCCCGTGGTTGTTCCTTCCCGGGGAAAGGTCTGGCTATTCACTGCTTGCGTCGAGAAACACGTGATGGTGTCTCCGCAGCTATCCTACATGCATTTGCATATTTCCCATAAGGGATGGGGGCAGTGTTCTGGATCACTGCGTTGAGAAACACGTGATGGTGTCTCCGCGGTGTTGGATGTTTTGGTCTCCCCGAGGCCAATCATCTGTTCCTTCACAGCCTTTTACTAGGCACTGCTCCTAATAGCCAGATTCCTACTCCACACTGATGAGGGGCAAACACCCCGAAACAGCTGTCTGTGGATGGATACCATGCTTGGCATAGGTGGTTTTCCTGTATTGGATGTTTTCCTTTATTGGATGCTGCCCTTCCCGTGGTTGTTCCTTCCCGGGGAAAGGTCTGGCTATTCACTGCTTGCGTCGAGAAACACGTGATGGTGTCTCTGCAGCTATCCTACATGCATTTGCATATTTCCCATAAGGGATGGGGGCAGTGTTCTGGATCACTGCGTTGAGAAACACGTGATGGTGTCTCCGCGGTGTTGGATGTTTTGGTCTCCCCGAGGCCAATCATCTGTTCCTTCACAGCCTTTTACTAGGCACTGCTCCTAATAGCCAGATTCCTACTCCACACTGATGAGGGGCAAACACCCCGAAACAGCTGTCTGTGGATGGATACCATGCTTGGCATAGGTGGTTTTCCTGTATTGGATGTTTTCCTTTATTGGATGCTGCCCTTCCCGTGGTTGTTCCTTCCCGGGGAAAGGTCTGGCTATTCACTGCTTGCGTCGAGAAACACGTGATGGTGTCTCCGCAGCTATCCTACATGCATTTGCATATTTCCCATAAGGGATGGGGGCAGTGTTCTGGATCACTGCGTTGAGAAACACGTGATGGTGTCTCCGCGGTGTTGGATGTTTTGGTCTCCCCGAGGCCAATCATCTGTTCCTTCACAGCCTTTTACTAGGCACTGCGCCTAATAGCCAGATTCCTACTCCACACTGATGAGGGGCAAACACCCCGAAACAGCTGTCTGTGGATGGATACCATGCTTGGCATAGGTGGTTTTCCTGTATTGGATGTTTTCCTTTATTGGATGCTGCCCTTCCCGTGGTTGTTCCTTCCCGGGGAAAGGTCTGGCTATTCACTGCTTGCGTCGAGAAACACGTGATGGTGTCTCCGCAGCTATCCTACATGCATTTGCATATTTCCCATAAGGGATGGGGGCAGTGTTCTGGATCACTGCGTTGAGAAACACGTGATGGTGTCTCCGCGGTGTTGGATGTTTTGGTCTCCCCGAGGCCAATCATCTGTTCCTTCACAGCCTTTTACTAGGCACTGCTCCTAATAGCCAGATTCCTACTCCACACTGATGAGGGGCAAACACCCCGAAACAGCTGTCTGTGGATGGATACCATGCTTGGCATAGGTGGTTTTCCTGTATTGGATGTTTTCCTTTATTGGATGCTGCCCTTCCCGTGGTTGTTCCTTCCCGGGGAAAGGTCTGGCTATTCACTGCTTGCGTCGAGAAACACGTGATGGTGTCTCCGCAGCTATCCTACATGCATTTGCATATTTCCCATAAGGGATGGGGGCAGTGTTCTGGATCACTGCGTTGAGAAACACGTGATGGTGTCTCCGCAGTGTTGGATGTTTTGGTCTCCCTGAGGCCAATCATCTGTTCCTTCACAGCCTTTTACTAGGCACTGCTCCTAATAGCCAGATTCCTACTCCACACTGATGAGGGGCAAACACCCCGAAACAGCTGTCTGTGGATGGATACCATGCTTGGCATAGGTGGTTTTCCTGTATTGGATGTTTTCCTTTATTGGATGCTGCCCTTCCCGTGGTTGTTCCTTCCCGGGGAAAGGTCTGGCTATTCACTGCTTGCGTCGAGAAACACGTGATGGTGTCTCCGCAGCTATCCTACATGCATTTGCATATTTCCCATAAGGGATGGGGGCAGTGTTCTGGATCACTGCGTTGAGAAACACGTGATGGTGTCTCCGCGGTGTTGGATGTTTTGGTCTCCCCGAGGCCAATCATCTGTTCCTTCACTTCATTGGAACGAAGCGAGAAGACAACCACACCAAGTCCCCAACGCAAAGTCGGGGACCCACACAGCGACGGCGGTTGGCAAAGAGCTGAGCCTTCTCTTGAGACAGCTTCAAATTGTCCACCACATGATTCCAAATCTGATACAACCTATCAACCACAACATCCACTCCAGGACAGTCAGAAGGCTCCACCTGACCCGAGGAAAAACGAGGATGAAACCCCGAATTACAAAAGAAAGGAGAAACCAAAGTAGCAGAACTAGCCCGATTATTAAGGGCAAACTCGGCCAACGGCAAAAAAGTAACCCAGTCGTCCTGATCAGCAGAAACAAAACATCTTAAATAAGTCTCCAAGGTCTGATTAGTTCGCTCGGTTTGGCCATTCGTCTGAGGATGGAAGGCCGACGAAAAAGACAAATCAATGCCCAATTTAGCACAAAAAGTCCGCCAAAATCTAGACACAAACTGGGATCCTCTGTCAGACACAATGTTCTCAGGAATCCCATGCAAACGAACCACATTTTGAAAAAACAGTGGAACCAACTCGGAGGAGGAAGGCAACTTAGGCAAGGGCACCAAATGGACCATCTTAGAAAAACGATCACACACCACCCAGATGACAGACATTCTCTGAGAGACAGGGAGATCTGAAATAAAATCCATGGAAATGTGCGTCCAAGGCCTCTTCGGTCCGGCTGTACTGTTATGATCCCTAGTGGCTGAGGATCACAAATAGATCAGCAAGTGATTAAACTAAGGATGAGCTCTAGGGAGATGGTAACTGGACTGATCGCAAATCTGAACCTATCCAAAACAACTAGAGGTAGCCGGTGAACGTGCCTAAAAAATTCCTAGACGTCTCGAGCCAGCCTGAGGAACTAGCTACCCCTAAAGAGAAAGAAAGACCTCGCTTGCCTCCAGAGAAATAATCCCCAAAGATATAGAAGCCCCCAACAAATATTAACGGTGAAGTAAGAAGAAGGCACATACATAGGGATGAAATCAGATTCAGCAAAAGAGGCCCACTAGTACTAGAAAGCAGAAAATAGAGCAGGGGTCTATGCGATCAATAAAAAACCCTTACAAAATATCCATCCTGAGATTTCAAGAACCCACACACCAACTAACGGTGTGTGGGGAGAAACTCAGCCCACTAGAGCAACCAGCAAGCGAGGGAATTACATTTTAGCAAGCTGGAACAGAAAACATGATAAACACTGCTGATCAAAAAATGAGCAAACAAAACTTAGCTTATCCTGGATGGACTGGGAGCAAGGTAGTCAGAAGGAATCTGAGTAGCACTGATTACATCGACAGCCGGCAACAAGTGGAAGTAAAACAGAGCTATATAGGAACCTCCCAGAGGATAACGAACCAGCTGATAGCCAGAGACCAGCAGGATAACAGGCAAAGCCACCAGGGGGAGCCCAAAGCAAAAGTCATACCATACCACCAGTGACCACAAGAGGGAGCCTGAACACAGAGTTCACAACAGAAACCCTCCAGGGATCCATTCACTATACTGAGGCAGCAGAGTTACTCTGGACTCCGTCTGGACTCTGTTCAATGTTGTTCTTACTTTGCAAAGGTGCACAAAACTGTGACCTACTGCGTTTTTATGCCCGCTCAAAGAGGCAGGCACCCCCACATCATACAACAGACAGCGTCCACAGTGCTTCCATCTGCCTCATTATAGAGGATATTCCTCCAGGGATTCCATCTGAATCACGTATTTCAGAAATTGACACAGCGCACAGCGCAGGATAAATGTGAGCCGAACCTTACTGCGTTCTTTGGGAGGCAGAATGAACAAATCAACAGCAGGTGAAGAATTTTTACTTATTTTTTACACCGTTCTTCGTGTGGAATATGTGATTAGATGACTTTATTCTTCGGGTTGGTTCGCTTATAGTGATACCAGATTTATATTGGATTTTTCTGTTTGACTACTTTCATATACTAAAAGACACCGTTTTTTGCTAAAACAAGTGTTTGCATCCCTATATTTTGAGAACTATAATTTTTCCATATTTCTGCTGACACAGTCATGTGACAGCTTGGTTTTTGCTGGATGAGTTGTCTTTATTTATTGCTCCCATTTTTGGGCACACAACATTTTTTGATTGATTTCTATTCCAATTTTTGAGAGGCAGAATTAACAAACACCTGAAATTCAGGACTTGTTTTTTGGAGGTTTTATTTATGCTTTTCTTTATGTGGTAAAATTGCTAAGGCTTTATTCTTGGAGTCAATACCACATTTATTTTTTTGTGTGTTTTGGCGCTTTTACGCAATAAAAACAATTTACAGAAAAAATTATTATTTTTGCATCGCTTTATTCTGAGAACTATAAATTTTTATTTTTCCACTGATCGAGCTGTATGTCACCTTGTCTATTGCAGAAAAAAATGTTTTCAGCTGTACCATTTTTATTTATAGTTGTCTCTTTGATCACGCTTTATTCCACTTTTTATTCAGCTGTATGATGAAAAAGCATCATTTTATGCCTCTTTTATTTTTTTTCTGTGTTAACTGAAGGGGGCGCTGATTGGAGTGCATTGGGGGCTCCCATCCCTCTGCATGCCTGCTAGATGCTGCAATCACAGTATTTAGGGGTTAACCCCTTAACTACCAGATGTATTTTTGGTTTTGCATTTTCATTTTTTGCTCCCCTTCTTCCCAGAGCCATAGCTTTTTTATTTTTGGTCAGTATGGCCATGTGAGAGCTTGGTTTTTGCAGGATGAGTTGTACTTTTGAATGACACCATTGGTTTTATCATGTCATGTACTAGAAAACAGGAAAAAAATTCCAAGTCCGGTGAAATTGCAAAAGAAGGGCAATCCCACACTTGTTTTTGTTTGGCTTTTTTACTATGTTCACTAAATGCTAAATCTGACCTGTCACTATTATTCAAAAGGTCATTACAAGTTCATAGACACCAAACATGCCTAGGTTCTTTTTTAGCTAAGTGGAGAAAAAAATGTCCAAACTTTGTTAAAAAAAAATGTAAAAATTGCGCTATTTTCCGATACCTGTCGCGTCTCCGTTTTTCGTGGTCTCGGGTTGGGTGAGGGCTTATTTATTGCGTGCCGAGCTGACGTTTTTAATTATACCATTTTGGTGCAGATACGATCTTTTGATCTCCCGTTATTGCATTTTAAGTCAGCGTTTGACAGAGGTATTTAGTGGGTTAATAGCTGCGTGTGGATCACGATTTTACCTGCGGCTGTTTCAGGCACATGTCAGCTGTTATGTGCCAGGAAAGATGTGGGCTCACCGCCGGAGCCCACATCAAAGGGAGGGAGTCCGACACCCGACAACTGACGCCCGATGTCGGAAAGGCCCTTTTCACACATGAGTTGTCAGCTGTCAGCTGTAAGAATCAGCTGACATCCAGAGGCGATCCTGCGCGAACAGCCTATGCATTAGAAGTGTGTGGCACCCCAGGAATCCGGTTGCCACAGTGGTATTGCATGCCTCTCGAGGAGGGTGATGCCATGCCTGGAAGCAAGAAGGAGTCCCCTTGGCAGGTAACACTTGCATACAACACTTTCCTGACTCCATGTCATGTCGGACGCTATTCACACTAGGGCGTCCGACAGACAGCGGTAATTCCACATACGTCTGTAGGGGACAGGGACCTGGTGAGCTGTGCAGACGGGTGGAACCATTGTTGCCGGGAGTCGGGGTTCCGGGGGACGGATTTGAGGGGTGCATGGGAAGCCAGGCTCATGTGACAGGAGGCAGAGTGATGCAGGGAGAGGAGAGGATAAAAAGCAAAACGCGCGAAAGCAGGGGCAGAGAAGCGCGGGAAATCTCTGAGGAGAGGAAACTGCAGCGCAGTTGCTGTGAGTGTGCAGGCCGCAGTGAGACTTGCAGGAAGCAGGGGGAAAACGTGCAACAGACACTGCGGGCAATTACTGGAGCCCCCAAAAAGAGACGCATTCGTCGTCAGCGACCCCCCAGGCAGAGGGGTAGTGCTGACCAGCTCAGGGACAGTATTACCGCGCTCCCTGAGAACACCTTGCCAGAGAGTGCTACAGACTCGCATGGTTTCGTCTCAGCTGTGACTGATACTGATTATTCTCCTAATCCTCCTCAAAAAGACTCTTCTCTGGACTGGGAGGCTGTTACCTCGGATCAACGTCCGCCTGCAGGAGGGAACGCAGCACCGCAAAAGACATTCTGGACTCGACTCTACGCCTGGGCCCGTCGCCAGAAGACACCTCCTTCCTCCGCCATCAGGACTACGGCGTTGTCGGAGCCTCCCCGTCAGGACTACATCGCTGAACCAGCACTGATAAGTGACCGTTGTTGACTTTATCTTAGTAGGGAGTCACTAGTGAGGCGCTGCCGCGTTCTACGGGTGTAGTTCAGGGCGGCCATATAATAATTGGGATTTACTGCGAGATTGTGTTCTTGTATATAAGTTCCCTGCGTGGAAAAACGTTTGTTATCTTTTTGGTTGGAAGTTAAAAAGAAAGTTAAAAACGCTATTTGCTTTCTGGCTCCTATTTGTCCCTGCATCCTTCTTTACCTGCGGTCTCTACATTTGGCGTAGCCGGCAGGATGCAGGATCCAAAGAAGGAGCCAGAAGATACGGAGGATGGGGCTGGGCCTAGAGCTTCTCTCTCATTGGGGGCCATGTTAAACAATTTGCCCAAGTTTAATGGGAGCAACATGTTGTTGTGGAGCTGGACTGAGAGGATGAGGGGGCTGTTGAGAATGCATCCTATGACCCCGGCCCTGGAAGCTGAGGTAGCCATTATGGCATTAGACGGAGAGGCCCGAGATTCAGTGATGTTGAGACCCCCCACAGAGCGGAATACTTTTACCGGGGTGTTACATGTGTTAGAGGGGACGCACGGGGATCCCACCGACGTGGGAGAGCTGCGGGCCCGGTTGTTTGGACGGCGACAAAAAGAGGGCGAGACTGTCACTCAGTACATGAATGCTCTGCAAGAGCTAAACATTGCAATCGTGCGGAAAGATGGTATGGGGATGGGACATGTCGACGTGACCCTGCGCGACCAACTGGTGACGGGACTGCGGGATGAGTTGACCAAACAGGCTCTACGTGAACGAGTGCGGGTCGACCCGCGCCTGACTTTCTCCGACATAGGCAATGAGGCCCGCACCTGGGAGCAAGAGAGGGGGGTGACGGTCCTGACAGGAGAGGCTCGGGTTATCCAGACCGCTGCACCAGGAGGGGGTGAGCCGTCGTGGGTTCAGGAGATGCGGCAGGAGCTCAAACAAATCCGAGACGAACTGGCCGAAGTAAAAAAAAATGCGCGAAGCCCAAGGGAGCTACCCCGGGGGCAAGGGTCTGGGAGTCCAGCTCGTGGCGTTCGTTCAGGATATTATCCGGTCTCCGGTGCTTGCTATGGTTGCGGGGAGGCAGGACATTTCGCACGGGAGTGCCCCCGGAGAGGGAGGGCCTCGTCACGGCGGGCGTTAAACTAGAGGACTCCGAGCTAAGGGGACGACGCTCGGAGTCAGAATCCCCGCGGATGGGTGGTGAAAGTCCCGAAAATTTGGTTGCCAGCTGCCCCCTGGTTTGGGCAGAGTTTGAAGGGCGGGCTGTACGTTGTCTGGTGGACACCGGATCTCAAGTCACGACTATGCCCGAGGCCTATTTTAGAAAACACTTCCCTGTGTCAGTCAGACCCCAATGGGGCCCCGTAATCCGGTTGCAGGCCGCCAATCAGCTGCCCATCCCAGTGGAAGGGGTCACCTGGATGCAAATATCTTTATGTGGGAAAGACCTGGGCCGCCGGGGGGTTGTGTTGACACGGGGGGATCCCAGCCCACAACATATCGTGACTTTGGGGATGAATGTATTGAAGGACTTTGGCAGTTTGCTGTTAGGGGAGACCACACAAGAGACACTCAATCAGTGGGGGACAAGTACACCTCAAGGCTCCGTGTTCAGACAGTTAGTGAGGGAAGTCCGTGTGCAAGAGACCTTTCAGGAGGGAGACATACTAGGGAAAGTAATCACCTCCCCGACAGCAGAAGTGACGTTTCCCCCAGGACAGACTGTTATATCCCTGCCCATCCGAGCTCGCATCCCTCTGGAAGGAGTGCAAGTGCAGGTTGAGCCCACCTTTACGTCCCCTTTGCCCACAGGACTGCTGGTGGCCCGATCTCTGGCTACTGTTAAAAATGGGGCCGTACCAGTGCGATGTGTGAATGTGGACGAACACGATGTCGTGCTACGGGTCCGAAGTGAGATGGCCAAAGTGTTACGACCGTTAGAAGTGATGCCTCCTCCAGATACTTTACAGTTAAAGGAGGATTCCCCTGATCCCTGGATGGTCAGTGTCCGGTCTACACAGGATCCTGAGCTGATAGCGTTACGAAAAGGTCAAACTATTCTGGAACATATGCGAGCAGAATTACCGGGTCTGGATCCATCACAAGTCTCGCGAGTGCAGCGGCTCCTTGGACACTATGCTGAAGTGTTTGCGCAACATGAAGATGATTTTGGCTGTACCACGGCCATCGAACATGGAATTCCGACCGGAGATACAGTGCCCATCAGGGAGCGGTACAGACAGATTCCCCCCGCAGATGTACCAGGAAGTAAAGACGTTGTTAGGCCAGATGCTACAAAAGGGAGTGATCCGCGAGAGTCAGAGCCCGTGGGCTGCCCCGATCGTGCTGGTGCGGAAAAAGGACGGCACGCTCCGGTTCTGTGTGGACTATCGTAAGCTAAATGCATGCACCGTCCGAGACTCTTATCCACTTCCCCGTATCGAGGAGTCTCTCTCCGTGCTGGGTCGGGCCAAATATTTTTCCACCTTAGACCTAGCCAGCGGATACTGGCAGGTCCCGATGACAGAAGCAGATCGTCCTAAGACAGCGTTCATCCTTCCCATGGGACTATTTGAGTTCAATCGAATGCCGTTTGGGCTGGCCAACGCTCCAGGCACCTTCCAACGATTAATGGAGCGGTGTCTGGGGGATTTGAACTTCGAGGCCACTCTCATTTATCTGGATGACATCATCATCTACGCCCCAACATTCGAGGAACATCTGTGCCGACTGGAACAGGTACTAGACCGGTTGCTGAAATACGGGCTTAAGGTGAAGCCCCAGAAGTGTCACTTGTTCCGGGAACAGATCGAGTACCTGGGGCATGTGGTGTCCGCCGAAGGAGTCCGGCCATCGCAGGAGAAGATTGCTGCAATCCAGGAGTGGCCCACACCGGAGACCGCTAAAGATGTACGGGCGTTCTTGGGCCTCGCTGGGTACTACCGGCGCTTCGTGAAGAATTTTGCTCGCCGTTCTCACAATCTACAAGTCCTGCTGAAAGGAAGCTCCCCCAAGGAACGGGGAAAGAAGATACAATGGCAGGAGCCACAAGAAGCAGCCTTCCGGGACTTGAAGACAGCTCTCATGGAGCCGCCGGTGTTGGCTTATGCGGACTTTTCGCAACCGTTCATCCTACACACCGACGGCAGCTCTCAGGGATTGGGGGCTGTGTTGTCTCAGGTTCAGGATGGGCGGGAGAGAGTGATCGCCTATGCGAGTCGGTCTCTTCATGACTCTGAGTTGAACCCAGACAATTACAGTTCTTTCAAGGTGGAGCTGCTGGCCGTGGTGTGGGCTATGACGGAGCGGTTCGCTGAGTACCTGGCCGGTTCCGAGGTGCTGATACGCACGGATAACAACCCATTGGCACATCTGGAAAATGCGAAATTGGGTGCCCTAGAACAGCGCTGGGTAGCCCGGATGGCCAAGTACAGATACCGTATCCTTTACAAGCGAGGAGCGGAGAATGTTCATGCTGACGCATTATCTCGTCTGCGGAAAAATCCCCCAAGAACTAACCGAGATGAGGAGCTGGAGGGAGAAGAAATCCCCTACGCCATCGGGGGCGCTGCTCAGACGGCTGTGAGCCTGGAACAGACCGGGAACGGAACGGCTGCAGGACTGTTGGTTCAGAGTCGGGACGAATGGATACGGCTACAACAGGAAGACCAGGAACTAGCTCCATTGCGACAGTGGATAACGAATGGTCTATTGCCCGTGAGAACCCCTGGACAAATTCTCCCGTCAGATCTGAACCTTCTTCTGCGGCAGTGGGAGCGCCTAACTCTTCAGGACGGGCTCTTATGCCACTTAACCATGGCTCTGGCAGATTCTGAGCCGACCTGGCAGATGGTCTTACCAGGGCCTGTGGTGGCCGCAGTTGCTAAAGAAGCTCATGAGTCCGGGGCACACTTCGGAGTGAAGAGGACGTTTAAGTGGCTGCAAACTCGGTTCTATCATCCTCGGCTGCTTGCGGAAGTACAAACTGCCTGTAGACAATGTCGACAATGTGAGCTAACCAAGTCACCGGAGGAAAGGGCGCCTGTGCAGAGCATCACGACGTCTGCCCCTTTTGAAGTATTAATGATAGACTACATTACCATTGGAGCAGCGCATCAAGGCTACGAACACTGCCTCGTTATGGTAGATCATTTTTCAAAATTCGCGGTAGTCATCCCTACCCATGATCAGACAGCTGAGTCGGCGGCGAGCGCTATCTGTAAGAACTTTATTCAAGTTTACGGCTGTCCGAGGCGAATACATTCGGATCAAGGCGCCTGTTTCTTGGGCAAGGTCATGGAAGAGCTGCATCGCCTCTACGGCATTGATAAGTCACGCACCACACCGTATCATCCCCAGGGAAATGGGGCTTGTGAGCGGTTTAACCGGACTTTGCTTCAAATGCTGCGTGCGCTAGAACAAGATCAGAAGGCCCGCTGGCCGGAGTACGTGTCTGACCTAGTGTGGGTCTACAACAATAGAGTTCATCAAGTCACAGGACGCACCCCGTATGAAGTGGTCTTTGGGCGCCCAGGAAAAGGCATGACAGATCTGGAACTGTCTTCGGAGGAAGAAGGCCCCCGAACAGGGATGGCTTCGTGGGTGCGTGATCATCGGCATCGGCTGCAGACCTTACACCGACTGGTACACACTCGAATTCGGGAAGTGGAGCATCGGAGCACCCCTACAGCAAAACCCCCAGAGTTCCGGCCAGGTGATCGAGTACTCGTTCGAGAGCAAAGACCGCAAAACAAGTTAGACCATCGTTGGGAAAAAACACCCTATCGGGTGCTTCGCCGTATAGACCCGCATGGACCTGTAGTGCAGTCTGAGGCCCTCGGAAGTACAGGTACTCGCATTCTTCATCGCAACATGCTCCGGTTGTGTCGCTCTGTTGACTCGGACACCCCGGAATCCGCAATCAGGGAAGAGCCACCTACGACTGAGTCCCTCAACAACCATTGGTGGGATGAAGAAGATGATGAAGAAGAATGGCGTCAAAATACTCCCCCTATCTCGACTACTACACTACCCCTGACCAGTCACCCTTCCGCTGACGACATTCCCCCAACACCCCCTACACAAGGACCCGAGCCACGACGTTCTGAACGTTCTACTGCCGGTAGACCCCCAACTCGCTACAGTCCTGACTTACACACTAGACAGACCCAAGTGTGGAACAATCCGTCAGGTGGGCGACCTGTCAGTGCGAAGGCCTCGCCCAGGGACTGGCGAGCATACAGGGTGGGGGAATGTAGGGGACAGGGACCTGGTGAGCTGTGCAGACGGGTGGAACCATTGTTGCCGGGAGTCGGGGTTCCGGGGGACGGATTTGAGGGGTGCATGGGAAGCCAGGCTCATGTGACAGGAGGCAGAGTGACGCAGGGAGAGGAGAGGATAAAAAGCAAAACGCGCGAAAGCAGGGGCAGAGAAGCGCGGGAAATCTCTGAGGAGAGGAAACTGCAGCACAGTTGCTGTGAGTGTGCAGGCCGCAGTGAGACTTGCAGGAAGCAGGGGGAAAACGTGCAACAGACACTGCGGGCAATTACTGGAGCCCCCAAAAAGAGACGCATTCGTCGTCAGCGACCCCCCAGGCAGAGGGGTAGTGCTGACCAGCTCAGGGACAGTATTACCGCGCTCCCTGAGAACACCTTGCCAGAGAGTGCTACAGACTCGCATGGTTTCGTCTCAGCTGTGACTGATACTGATTATTCTCCTAATCCTCCTCAAAAAGACTCTTCTCTGGACTGGGAGGCTGTTACCTCGGATCAACGTCCGCCTGCAGGAGGGAACGCAGCACCGCAAAAGACATTCTGGACTCGACTCTACGCCTGAGCCCGTCGCCAGAAGACACCTCCTTCCTCCGCCATCAGGACTACGGCGTTGTCGGAGCCTCCCCGTCAGGACTACATCGCTGAACCAGCACTGATAAGTGACCGTTGTTGACTTTATCTTAGTAGGGAGTCACTAGTGAGGCGCTGCCGCGTTCTACGGGTGTAGTTCAGGGCGGCCATATAATAATTGGGATTTACTGCGAGATTGTGTTCTTGTATATAAGTTCCCTGCGTGGAAAAACGTTTGTTATCTTTTTGGTTGGAAGTTAAAAAGAAAGTTAAAAACGCTATTTGCTTTCTGGCTCCTATTTGTCCCTGCATCCTTCTTTACCTGCGGTCTCTACACGTCCACTATACGCTCAGTGGCGCCGGCTAGACTTTATCCAGGTTGTCCGGGGTTAATCTGGCTGGTACTTGGGTTGAAGGCTGGGTCACTCCCACGGCCTTTAAAGGGCCACTGTCACCCCCCCCCCCCCAGCCGTTATAAACTAAAAGAGCCACCTTGTGCAGCAGTAATGCTGCAGTCTAACAAGGTGGCTCTTTTAGTTTTTGATTCATTTATTACCTCAAAAAAGCGTTTTAAAAATTGGCCACACATACCAGATATTGTACCAGGAGGCGGTCCGAAGCGTCCTGTATGAAGCTCCTAACTGCCATCACTCTTCTCTTCAGGGCCGATGGTACCCGCCCCCTGAGCGCTGTTATCTTCTGAAATCCGGTGCCTGCGCTGTGTGAGCCTGCCTGGGGCCTGCGCAGTGTTCATTGTCAGTGCGGCCACACTGTTGCTGAATCCCCCGCCCCACACTGTTATTCATTATGCACAGTGCGGGGCTGGGGTTCCTGGGCATGCGCACTGCGCTGTTTAGACGCTCCCCAGCTCCGACGCTCCCCAGCTCCCCCGCCTTCCCAGGAACCCCAGCCCCGCACTGTGCATAATGAATAACAGTGCGGGGCGGGGGATTCAGCAACAGTGTGGCCGCACTGACAATGAACACTGCGCAGGCCCCAGGCAGGCTCGCACAGCGCAGGCGCCGGATTTCAGAAGATAACAGCGCTCAGGGGGCGGGTACCATCGCCCCTGAAGAGAAGAGTGACGGCAGTTGGGGGATTCATACAGGATGCTTCGGACCGCCTCCTGGTACAATATCTGGTATGTGTGGCCAATTTTTAAAACGCTTTTTTGAGGTAATAAATGAATCAAAAACTAAAAGAGCCACCTTGTTAGACTGCAGCATTACTGCTGCACAAGGTGGCTCTTTTAGTTTATAACGGCTGGGGGGGGTGACAGTGGCCCTTTAAATAGTTGTGCTGGATTTTGGGTGTCGCCGATTATAGCTTGTGCCTTGTGCCTAGTGTTTCCGGTCTGGAGTGGTGATCTTGTAGAAGGAGTATCGTATCTGGTGGTGTATTATCCTTTGTTATATTTCTCCTTCCTATTTTTGTATTTGTTTTGCCCTGAGCACATTATTGTGTTTTCCAGTTCGTCAGCGGCGTGTTGCATTTTAAGTTTTCCTTGTCAGTGCTTTCTGTGGTAGTTGGTGTGTTATCTCTTCACTGGGTGGCGGGTTGCGGTTTCAGCATAGGGTTGAAACAGGAGTTAGGGCCAGGCCTGGTGGCCCAGACAAGCACACCATTATTGTAAATTCTGGGAGAGGGACAGACAGGGTTTCCCCTTGTCTGAGGGTTATCGCAGGGTCCCGGGTAATCAGCCTAACTTCCCTTGGCTTTCCGTGACACTCCAGGCCAGAAGGGGGAGCTCTAAACCCGGTTTCAGGGTAGCTTCCCTGAAAGTTCTGGCTTGGAGGAGGAGTTAGAAGTCAGTCTATGTGAGACAGTGAAGGGAGAAGAAGCACATGAGGAGAGAGAAACTGGGAGTGGAGCTGCAATTGATCTCACCCCCATGATTAAGCGCAAGTAACCGGACACTGGGGTCTGAGGTTGTGTGGGAACTGTATGCCTCACAGCGGAAACCGGAGGGCAGGAGATTGCAGGCCTCCTGGCCACAACTACACCCGAAGGCACATCAGCAGATTAGACCCCGAAGTCACCACGAGAGAGGGACACCTGTAAAAAGGCTCGAGCTTCCTGCCATGCGGGTAGTGTTCCTCCTGAGAGACAGATTGAGAGAGGGACTTGAGGAAAGCTAAAACATCAAGAAACTAGAATTCAGTGCAGAAAGGAAGGCTTCCAACCCCACCTGGCTAGGGGGATTCCGAACTACTTCCAGGCTGCCAAGATTCCAAAGATCACCTGTAATCTGTGTACCTGAACTTCACCAGTTAAAGGTAAAGAGATTGCAACCCTGTGACCTCCAATTCTTTCCTACACCTCAACATCTACAACCCCTCAAAGACTGTCCTGTTGGCCCTGTGGGGAGCAAAACAATCTAAGCTGCATCACCATCGGCCCCAGCGGATCCCTTTAAGCAGCGTCGGCCATCCCTGGTACCACAGTACCAGTATCACAGGTGGCGTCACGAACATTAGACTTTATTTCCCCACTACACCTTATCCCCTTTGCGCTCCAAGTGCATATGGTGCATTACCATGAAATTAGTAGTTGAAATAAAAAAAAATTATAAAACCCCAAAACATTGACATTAACAATAGATCATACATCATCTCCTTATGTGGCCCCTTTAGCACCAGCACTCAGCTAACCTTAGTAAGTCCTGTTAGCCTCAGCACCTGGAGTGCCCATCTTGCCCAGGTATCAACAGGTGACACAGACATGTATAGCGGATCCGATCTGATTGTAACAGTTTAACATCTTAGATGTCAATCATGACAGCTGCATTCAAGAAGATCGTAATGGCAAGAGTTGTCTCTTCAAATGCCTATCGGCCTCCAGCAACGTGATAGCAGGATACCGTTGGCATTGTCATGTCAGAGAGCCTAATGGAGGCTTTGGCGTTTGCTATGTTTGTGCACCTATAACTTGCAGCCAGGGCCGGACTGGGACTAAAATTCAGCCCTGGCATTTTAAGTTACACAGACCCACTTGTCACATGGTGACTGTATAATGTCTTTGTTCACTTGTAGGTTACAAGAAATGAGGGAAGTGTAACACGACTATATAACATATAATTAGAGCTGTATCCAGCATTACAGCTCAGTCCTATTTATTGCTTTTAGTTGCAGTACCAAGAAAAGCCGCTACTTTATTACATAACTGGATCTCATAGATAATGAAAAGATTGAGACGACCAAAGGCTATGGAACCTCATTCTGATGCTCCAATAAACTTTGCCTACAGCCACTTTTGGTTCTGCTGCGCAGCACATGACCCGGCGACTCTGAAGAGCGGTGACATCAGTAACGTCACTGCTCTTCAGATATTCCGGGTCTTGCGCTGAGCTCAGCGACTGTGAAGAGAAGTATTGTTACTACCGTCACAGCTCTACAGAGTCGCTGGGTCTCACCAGGTCTGGGCTAGTAGTGGGGGTGTCTGATAGACACCTCTCCATTACTTACACCAGGGATTGATAGCAGCTGACATTACACAGGTGACATCAACACTAAAAATCATTACACATACCAGAATTAAATGCTTTGGCAGCTGGGAAAAGCAGTAGAGTTAACGCTATTCCCAGGCTCCGGGTGCTAACTACAACTGTCATCATCCTTGCCTGGTCTCCCTGCAAAACATTTCTGTTGTATTTACATGCGCTGATCTCAGGCCACTAAATGAGTGTGATCGACAATATTGAAGTCGTTCACTTGTTTCCCTGTTGTGAATTCCGTTCTTGAACTCCCTCCTGTGGTCATGAATGATACTTCGGCGAGTTCTGTCCGTGGACTCCCTCTGGTGGCTGTGAGTGGAACTGCTGGTTCTGAGGTTGCTCCCTCAGCTGCCCTCGTTTGCGGCTTGGCTGGCTTCTCTATTTAACTCCACTCAGATCGTTACTCCATGCCAGCTGTCAATGTATTAGCACTGGTTCAGATCTCTCTCGGATCTTTCTGATGACCTGTCTACTCCAGCGAAGCTAAGTCCCTGCTAGTTCATTTTGTTGTTCATTTTGTACTGAACATATTTCTTAGTACTTGCTAAGTTTTAGTCCAGCTTGCTAACATGATATTGCCTTGCTAGCTGGAAGCTCTGGGTTGCAGAGTGGCACCTCCGCACCGTGAGTCGGTGCGGGGGTCTTTTTGCACACTCTGCGTGGCTTTTTGTAGCTTTTTGTGCTGACCGCATAGATCCCTTTCCTATCCTCTGTCTATCTAGTAAGTCTGGCCTCCTTTGCTGAAACCTGTTTCATCCCTGTGTTTGTGACTTTCCTCTTAACTCACAGTTAATATATGTGGGGGGCTGCCTTTACCTTTTGGGGAATTTCTCTGAGGCAAGGTAAGGCTTATTTTCCTATCTTTAGGGGTAGTTAGCTCTTAGGCTGTGAAGAGGCGTTCAGGGAGAGTTAGGTACGCTCCACAGCTATTTCTAGTGTGTGTGTTATAGGATTAGGATTTGCGGTCAGCAGAGTTCCCACTTCCCAGAGCTCGTCCTGTCTTCTAGTTTAACCATCAGGTCATTCCAGGTGCACCTAACCACCAGGTCCATAATAGTACAGCTGGCCCACAAAGTGTTAATGCATCTCAATAGAGGGATAAGTGTGTTTTGTCTTTCTTTTCCCCTTAACCTCTGGGTGGTTCAGGACTCAGGTGTAGATATGGACATTCAAGGTCTGTCCTCTTGTGTTGATCACCTCACTACGAGGGTACAAAGCATTCAAGATTATGTAGTTCAGAATCCTATGTTAGAGCCTAGAATTCCAATTCCTGATTTGTTTTTTGGAGATAGATCTAAATTTCTGAATTTCAAAAATAATTGTTAACTGTTTCTTGCTTTGAAACCCCGCTCCTCTGGTGACCCCATTCAGCAAGTAAAAATCATTATTTCTTTGTTACGTGGCGACCCACAAGACTGGGCATTCTCCCTTGCGCCAGGAGATCCTGCATTGCTTAATGTAGATGCGTTTTTTCTGGCACTTGGATTGCTTTATGACGAACCTAACTCTGTGGATCAGGCAGAGAAAATCTTGCTAGCTTTGTGTCAAGGTCAGGATGAAGCGGAGGTATATTGCCAGAAGTTTAGAAAGTGGTCTGTGCTTAATCAATGGAATGAGTGTGCCCTTGCAGCAATTTTCAGAAAAGGTCTTTCTGAAGCCCTTAAGGATGTTATGGTGGGGTTTCCCACGCCTGCTGGTCTGAATGAATCAATGTCCTTGGCCATTCAGATCGATCGGCGCTTGCGTGAACGCAAGGTTGTGCGCCATTTGGCGGTGTCCTCTGAGCAGAGGCCTGAGCCTATGCAATGTGATAGGACTTTGACCAGAGCTGAACGGCAAGAACACAGACGTCAGAATGGGCTGTGTTTTTACTGTGGTGACCCCACTCATGCTATCTCTGATTGTCCTAAGCGCACTAAGCGGTTCACTAGGTCTGTCACCATTGGTACTGTACAGCCTAAATTTCTTTTGTCCGTTACTCTGATTTGCTCTTTGTCGTCCTACTCTGTTATGGCATTTGTGGACTCAGGCGCTGCCCTGAATTTGATGGACTTGGAGTTTGCCAGGCACTGTGGTTTTTTCTTGGAGCCCTTGCAGTATCCTATTCCATTAAGGGGAATTGATGCTACGCCTTTGGCCAAGAATAAGCCTCAGTACTGGACTCAGTTGACCATGTGCATGGCTCCTGCACATCAGGAAGATGTTCGCTTTTTGGTGTTGCATAATTTGCATGATGTGGTCGTGTTGGGTTTGCCATGGCTACAGGTCCATAATCCAGTATTGGATTGGAAATCAATGTCTGTGTCCAGTTGGGGTTGTCAGATGGTACATGGTGACGTTCCGTTGTTGTCAATTTCTCCTTCTACTCCTTCTGAAGTCCCTGAGTTTTTGTCGGATTACCGAGATGTATTCGATGAGCCCAAATCCAGTGCCCTACCTCCTCATAGGGATTGTGATTGTGCTATTAATTTGATTCCTGGTAGTAAATTTCCTAAGGGACGACTTTTCAATTTATCTGTGCCGGAACACGCCGCTATGCGGAGTTATATAAAGGAGTCCTTGGAGAAAGGGCATATTCGCCCGTCGTCGTCACCATTGGGAGCAGGGTTCTTTTTTGTGGCCAAGAAGGATGGTTCTCTGAGACCTTGTATAGATTACCGCCTTCTCAATAAAATCACGGTCAAATTTCAGTACCCTTTGCCTCTACTGTCTGATTTGTTTGCTCGGATTAAGGAGGCTAGTTGGTTCACCAAGATAGATCTTCGAGGGGCGTATAATCTTGTGCGTATTAAACAGGGCGATGAATGGAAAACAGCATTTAATACGCCCGAGGGCCATTTTGAGTACCTGGTGATGCCATTCGGCCTTTCTAATGCTCCCTCTGTGTTTCAGTCCTTTATGCATGACATCTTCCGAAAGTATCTGGATAGATTCATGATCGTATATTTGGATGATATTTTGGTCTTTTCGGATGATTGGGAGTCTCATGTGAAGCAGGTCAGAATGGTGTTCCAGGTTCTTCGTGCTAATTCTTTGTTTGTGAAGGGGTCTAAATGTCTCTTCGGAGTTCAGAAGATTTCCTTTTTGGGTTTCATTTTTTCCCCTTCTACTATTGAGATGGATCCTGTTAAAGTTCAGGCCATTTATGATTGGACTCAGCCTACATCTGTGAAGAGCCTTCAGAAATTCTTGGGCTTTGCTAATTTTTACCGTTGCTTCATCGCTAATTTTTCTAGTGTTGTTAAACCGTTGACTGATTTGACCAAGAAAGGTGCTGATGTGGTGAATTGGTCCTCTGCGGCCGTTGAGGCTTTTCGGGAGTTGAAACATCGTTTCTCTTCGGCCCCTGTGTTGTGTCAGCCAGATGTTTCGCTCCCTTTTCAGGTCGAGGTTGATGCTTCTGAGATTGGAGCAGGGGCTGTTTTGTCTCAAAGATCTTCTGGTGGCTCTGTGATGAAGCCATGTGCTTTCTTTTCTAGAAAGTTTTCGCCTGCTGAGCGTAATTATGATGTTGGCAATCGGGAGTTGTTGGCTATGAAGTGGGCATTCGAGGAGTGGCGACATTGGCTTGAGGGAGCCAAGCATCGCGTAGTGGTCTTAACGGATCACAAAAATCTGACTTATCTCGAGTCTGCTAAGCGGTTGAATCCTAGACAGGCTCGATGGTCGCTGTTTTTCTCCCGTTTCAATTTTGTGGTTTCATACCTTCCGAGTTCTAAGAATGTGAAGGCCGATGCCCTTTCAAGGAGTTTTGTGCCTGATTCCCCGGGAGTTCCTGAGCCGGCTGGTATTCTCCAAGAGGGGGTAATTCTGACTGCCATCTCACCTGATTTGCGGCGGGCGCTGCAGGAGTTTCAGGCTGATAGACCTGACCGTTGTCCAGCAGAAAAACTGTTTGTCCCTGATAGATGGACTAGTAGAGTTATCTCTGAGGTTCATTGTTCGGTGTTGGCTGGTCATCCTGGGATTTTTGGTACCAGAGATTTGGTGGCTAGGTCCTTTTGGTGGCCTTCCTTGTCACGGGATGTGCGTTCTTTTGTGCAGTCTTGTGGGACTTGTGCTCGGGCCAAGCCCTGCTGTTCTCGTGCCAGTGGGTTACTTTTGCCCTTGCCAGTCCCGAAAAGGCCTTGGACGCATGTTTCCATGGATTTTATTTCAGATCTCCCTGTCTCTCAAAGGATGTCGGTCATCTGGGTGGTTTGTGATCGCTTCTCTAAGATGGACCATTTGGTACCCTTGCCTAAGTTACCTTCCTCCTCTGATTTGGTTCCACTATTTTTCCAGCATGTGGTTCATTTGCATGGCATTCCGGAGAACATCGTGTCGGACAGAGGTTCCCAGTTTGTTTCAAGGTTTTGGCGGTCCTTTTGTGCTAAGATGGGCATTGATTTGTCTTTCTCTTCGGCTTTCCATCCTCAGACAAATGGCCAAACCGAACGAACTAATCAGACTTTGGAGACCTATCTGAGATGCTTTGTTTCTGCTGATCAGGATGATTGGGTGACCTTCTTGCCATTGGCTGAGCTCGCCCTTAATAATCGGGCCAGTTCGGCTACTTTGGTTTCGCCTTTTTTTTTGTAATTCTGGTTTTCATCCTCGTTTTTCTTCTGGGCAGGTTGAGCCTTCGGACTGTCCTGGTGTGGATTCTGTGGTGGACAGGTTGCAGCAAATTTGGACTCATGTAGTGGACAATTTGACATTGTCCCAGGAGAAGGCTCAACGTTTTGCCAACCGCTGTCGCTGTGTTGGTCCCCGACTTCATGTTGGGGATTTGGTTTGGTTGTTGTCTCGCCATGTCCCTATGAAGGTTTCTTCTCCTAAGTTTAAGCCTCGTTTTATTGGTCCTTATAAGATTTCCGAAATTCTCAATCCTGTGTCGTTTCGTTTGGCCCTTCCAGCTTCTTTTGCCATCCATAATGTGTTCCATAGGTCGTTGTTGCGGAGATATGTGGCGCCTATGGTTCCCTCCGTTGACCCTCCTGCTCCGGTGTTGGTCGAGGGGGAGTTGGAGTATGTGGTGGAGAAGATTTTAGATTCTCGTATTTCGAGACGGAAACTTCAGTACCTGGTCAAATGGAAGGGCTATGGTCAGGAGGATAATTCCTGGGTTTTTGCCTCCGATGTCCATGCAGCCGAGTTGGTTCGTGCCTTTCATTTGGCTCGTCCTGATCGGCCTGGGGGCTCTGGTGAGGGTTCGGTGACCCCTCCTCAAGGGGGGGTACTGTTGTGAATTCCGTTCTTGAACTCCCTCCTGTGGTCATGAATGATACTTCGGCGAGTTCTGTCCGTGGACTCCCTCTGGTGGCTGTGAGTGGAACTGCTGGTTCTGAGGTTGCTCCCTCAGCTGCCCTCGTTTGCGGCTTGGCTGGCTTCTCTATTTAACTCCACTCAGATCGTTACTCCATGCCAGCTGTCAATGTATTAGCACTGGTTCAGATCTCTCTCGGATCTTTCTGATGACCTGTCTACTCCAGCGAAGCTAAGTCCCTGCTAGTTCATTTTGTTGTTCATTTTGTACTGAATATATTTCTTAGTACTTGCTAAGTTCTAGTCCAGCTTGCTAACATGATATTGCCTTGCTAGCTGGAAGCTCTGGGTTGCAGAGTGGCACCTCCGCACCGTGAGTCGGTGCGGGGGTCTTTTTGCACACTCTGCGTGGCTTTTTGTAGCTTTTTGTGCTGACCGCATAGATCCCTTTCCTATCCTCTGTCTATCTAGTAAGTCTGGCCTCCTTTGCTGAAACCTGTTTCATCCCTGTGTTTGTGACTTTCCTCTTAACTCACAGTTAATATATGTGGGGGGCTGCCTTTACCTTTTGGGGAATTTCTCTGAGGCAAGGTAAGGCTTATTTTCCTATCTTTAGGGGTAGTTAGCTCTTAGGCTGTGAAGAGGCGTCTAGGGAGAGTTAGGTACGCTCCACAGCTATTTCTAGTGTGTGTGTTATAGGATTAGGATTTGCGGTCAGCAGAGTTCCCACTTCCCAGAGCTCGTCCTGTCTTCTAGTTTAACCATCAGGTCATTCCAGGTGCACCTAACCACCAGGTCCATAACATTTCCCGGCCTCTTTACACCAACTGAGAAAGAATGAAGGGAACAGAACAATCACAATTAGATCAATCTGTCCCTGTACAGTATCATGTTATCAGCAGCACAAATACAGTTTACACCGGCGATGTGCTGCTGAGAACAAGGATTTCTGTTCCCCCATAAACAATCCAATCACTCGATGAATAGGCAGCATTTTGCTTGTTTAGTATAATATACCCCATAGTCCTCCTTATATTATAATGTGCACCTTAGTCCTCCATATAGTATAATACACTCCTCAGTCCTCCATACAGTATAAAACACTCCTCAGTCCTCCATATAGTATAATACACTCCTCAGTCCTCCATATAGTATAATACACTCCTCATAGTCCTCCATATATTAAAATACACTGCTCAGTCCTCCATATAGTATAATACACTCCTCATAGTGATCCATATAGTATAATGCACCACCATCGTCATCCATGTAGTACAATTCACTTCCCATAGTATAATGCACCCCATAGTTCTTTATATAGTATAAAGTATTCCCCATAGTCCTTGAAACAGTATAATGCAGCCCACATATAGTATAATGATGCCACCCAGAGTATAATGCAGCCACCCAACAGAATATATTGTAGCCCTGAGTATAATGTAACCCCCAAGAGAATATAATGCAGCCCCCTCATATAGTATAATGCAGCCCCTGCATATATAATATATGGTAGCCCCCTCATGGAGCATAATGCAGCCCCCATATAATATAATGTAGCCCCTCCATAGAATACAATGCAGCCCTCCTCAAATAGTATAATGCAGCTCCCCATAGAATATAATAGAGCCCCCTCATAGAGTATGATGCAATCACCCCTCATAGAATATAATAAATTTAATACATAGAATACATTTAATATAGAATATAATACAGCCTACCTCCCCATAGAATATAATGTAGCCCCATAAAAGAGTATGATGTAATCTTCCCTCATAGAATGTAATACATCCCCCCATAGAATATAATACAACCCCCCATAGAATGTAATACAGCCCACCATAGAATGTAATACAGCCCCCATAGAATGTAATACAGCCCCCTATAGAATGCAATGTAGCTCACCCCCCAATAGCCCCACAATCCAGTTATCACTCATTGATATATTTAAAAAAACATACAATCCTCACCTCTCCTCGTGCCCACTGCTCCTGGCTCTGGTCTCCATGGCCGCAGTCTGCCCGGCACACAGCAGGTACGCGATGATATGATGTCATCACGCACCCGCAGTGTCAGAGGCAGAACGGGGAATGATGGGAGAGGGAGCGTCAACAGACGCGCTTCTCCTCCATCACTGCATTCAACTGGATCGGCGTCATAGAATGAAAGGATAGTAACACAGGCTGTTGACTGATCAATTGACCCACAGTAGAACACTTGGCACAGTCAGCCATGGGCCATGCATAAGGTATCAGGGTCTGGCCCAGCATTTACAGCTTTGAATTTAAGTTTTAATAAGGGCGAGGTGGGTAAGAGACTGGTGTAGACCTGCTGTGTTCGGAACTCTGATACCTCATGCAACAGCTCAAACTGCTTTTTTGCTCAGCCACACTCAAGTCAGCTTGTTAGACCAAGATGTTATAAAAAATTAAGGATAGCAACACAGGTAACATCCTGTGACTGAAAGTAAGTGCAGGCCTGCCGGTCTGGGAAACCTACTGCTACAGGCAACACACATGAAGGAGACCCAACTTGATGTGCAAACATTTAAAAAAATATTGTCACACACCGTTAATGTGACATCAATTTCCCCAGAGTTGAAATAGTATAATAGGTCTCTGACACCCCTTCCACTACAAACAACCCACCAGATGAAAGCCGCCACAAAATGTGGCACAGACTGCAATAACACAAGATCAATGCATGACGCTAAAAACAACACCATCTCCTAGTCTGCCTAGTCTGCAAGTGAGGTGTAGAAGTCATTGGAGTTCCATGAATTGTTCAATTTGATGAAAGTTAGGTGGTCTACACTTTCAGGGGACAGCCAGGTGCGCTTATCCATCAGGACATGAACAGCAATGCTGAAGACATGTTCTGAGAGAATGCTGGTTGCCGGCCATGACAAAACCTCCAAGGTGTGACAGGCAAACTAAGGCCACTCTTCCTTTTTTGAAGACCAAAATGCAAAAGGGACCAAATTCCCCCTGATGGCATTGATACTGAGCTCGAGAAACTCCTGTACCATCCTCTACAGTCGTTGACAACGTGTCAGACTTATACTCTGTTGTGCTGGTTCATCTGCCTTACTCTTGTACCGTGGATCTAAAAGAGAGGCAACCCAGTAGTCAGCACTAGGGTTGAGCGACCTTTACATTTATAGGATCGGGTCGGGTTTCACGAAACGCGACTTTTTCAAAAGTCGGGTCGAGTGAAATCGGCCGATCCTATAAAAAAGTCGGGGTCGGGGTCGGCCGAAACTCGAAACCCAATGCAGTGCATTGGGTTTCCAATGGTTCCCAGGGTCTGAAGGAGCGGAAACTCTCCTTCAGGCCCTGGGATCCATATTTAAGTGTAAAATAAAGAATTAAAATAAAAAATATCGCCATACTTACCATCTGATGCGCCCTGGTACTAAGCGGGAACCTTCCTTCCTTAGAATCAGCCTTCCAGGACCTAGCGGTGACGTCGCGGGGACGTCGCGGCTTGTGATTGGTCGCGCGGCCGCCCATGTGACCGCTCGCGCGACCAATCACAAGCCGCGACGTCACCGTGACGTCACCGAAGGTCCTGGAAGGGCTGATTCTTAGGAAGGAAGGCTGCCGGAAAGAAGCAGGGCGCGTCCGATGGTGAGTATATAAATAACTGTGTACCAGCGCACTACAAAGTATGAAGCAATATATAAGGGGTGCAAAAGAAGCAGTATAGAACCATGAAGAAAAGAAAGAAAAAAAGGAACCGCTTCATATAAATGCACACCACAAAAATAATTTATATGTAAAAAGGTAAACTTTAATTGACACACAATTAAAAACTATTAAAATGGCATCATACCATAATCCCCACACATGCCCGCCAAAACAGTACAATGTAAACAAATGAAGGTGCAAATGTACAAAATTACTAAATAACCATAAATAACACAGCACACTAATTAGTGTCCTGTAAGACACAGCATCAACATGTCAGACCTGAGATGATGTAAAAAAGTACAACCAATACCCCCACAGAATGAATGCACATATAGCCAACTGTGGAACATGGAATGAGCCCATGCACACTAAAGTGGCATATAGAGACAAAGGGGTGCCTATACATCTGGATCCAAACCCAATAAATGACAGAAAAAACTGTCCATCCGTAACAATGCCTATGCAAAAGGATAACTACCACATGGAAGGAAGGTGTATCCAGGTCCCAGGTCCGGCCAGACAGAACGCAAAACTGTGCTTGTAAAAAACCCACTAAGGGTGTGGAGCGCCAAAGGCCAAAGGGTTTGGATCCAGATGTATAGGCACCCCTTTGTCTCTATATGCCACTTTAGTGTGCATGGGCTCATTCCATGTTCCACAGTTGGCTATATGTGCATTCATTCTGTGGGGGTATTGGTTGTACTTTTTTACATCATCTCAGGTCTGACATGTTGATGCTGTGTCTTACAGGACACTAATTAGTGTGCTGTGTTATTTATGGTTATTTAGTAATTTTGTACATTTGCGCCTTCATTTGTTTACATTGTACTGTTTTGGCGGGCATGTGTGGGGATTATGGTATGATGCCATTTTAATAGTTTTTAATTGTGTGTCAATTAAAGTTTACCTTTTTACATATAAATTATTTTTGTGGTGTGCATTTATATGAAGCGGTTCCTTTTTTTCTTTCTTTTCTTCGAGGGTGAGTATATACCTAATAGGAATATACTCACCCTCGGCTTCTTTCCGGCAGCCTTCTTTCCTAAGAATCAGCCCTTCCAGGACCTTCGGTGACGTCACGGTGACGTCGCGGCTTGTGATTGGTCGCGCGAGCGGTCACATGGGCGGCCGCGCGACCAATCACAAGCCACGACGTCCCCGCGACGTCACCGCTAGGTCCTGGAAGGCTGATTCTAAGGAAGGAAGGTTCCCGCTTAATACCAGGGCGCATCAGATGGTAAGTATGGCGATATTTTTTATTTTAATTCTTTATTTTACACTTAAATCTGAATTCCGATACCAATTCCCGATATCTTAAACATATCGGGAATCGGTATCGGAATTCCGATTCCAGATTCAGAAGATCGCCGACTTCATGGCCGACCCCACACAGGGGTCGGGTCGGGTTTCATGAAACCCGACTTTGCCAAAAGTCGGCGACTTCTGAAAATTGCCGACCCGTTTCGCTCAACCCTAGTCAGCACTAGGGTTGAGT
The DNA here is from genome assembly GCF_051348905.1 of Ranitomeya variabilis. NCBI lineage: Eukaryota > Metazoa > Chordata > Amphibia > Anura > Dendrobatidae > Ranitomeya > Ranitomeya variabilis. The sequence goes on along the minus strand of NC_135232.1, from coordinate 681,965,869 downwards.
GAAACAGATCGGACAAATTCAAAAATCGCCGACTTTCGGCAAAGTCGGTTTTCATGAAACCCGACCCGATCCTAGTGTGGGATCGTCAATGCGGTCGGCGATCTTCGCACCAAAGTCGCATTTCGTATGACGCGTTCAGCGCCATTTTTCAGACAATGAAGGAGGACGCAGAGTGTGGGCAGCGTGATGACATAGGTCTCGGTCCCCACCATCTTAGAGAAGGGCATGACAGTGATTGGCTTGCTTTCTGTGGCGTCACAGGGGGTATAAAGGGGCGAGCACGCCGACTGCCATCTTACTTCTGCCAGTCTTAGCATAGGGAGAGGTTTCTGCAGCTTCATTAGAAGAAGGGATATAGTTAGGGAGGGAAGATTAACCCCCAAACCGCTTGTGCTGTAGCGATTTCCACTGTCCAACACCACCTTTCTTTTGCAGGGACAGTGGAGGGTATATTTTTGTGCATCAGCTCTGTAGCTTATTAGGCTACCTTATAAGGCTCCCTGATAGCTGCATTGCTGTTTGCACGCTGCTGTGCAAACCAACTGCTTTTTTAAAAGCAAAAATCCTGTTGCTCCTTTCTGCAGTTATCTTGTTTATTTGTCCACACTTTTGTGTGCAGCAGTCCTTTGTATTGCTGCCATACTTGTCCTGAGATCATTGTAGGGAGATTGAAATTGTACTACAGTCCTTGTATTTTTTTATATATCTTCCAGCCACTTTCTGCCACTTACATTGTGTTGTGTTATACACTGGGCTGCCTGAGTTTTGGTGCAGTCTCCCCCCAAAAAAGGGAGATTCAAATTGTCACAAAGTGGATATATGTTGTGATTCGGTTCGTGGGCTCCCCCGGTGGTCTCTTGTGGTACTGGTGTCCTGCAAGCTTTGCCTTCTCAGTTCACCTGTTCCTATCAGGATGTGGGAGTATCCTATTTAACCTTGCTCCTCAGTCATTCTAATGCTGGCCATCAATGTATCCAGAGTGATTCTGTTGCATGTTCCTGCTCCCAGTTTTCTGCTCAGCTAAGTTGGACACTTTAGTCCTTAAGTCTATTTTTGTATGTTTTGTCCAGTTTGCACTTATGTGAATCTCTGCAGCTGGAAGCTCTTGTTGGGCTGAAATTACCACTCCGGTGTCATGAGTTGTCACATGAGTTAAGGTAATTTCAGGATGGTGTTTTGAAGGGTTTTGCAGCTGACCGCGAAGTCCTCTGTTGTATCTTTCTGCTATTTAGTTAGCGGGCCTCTCTGTGCTAAATCTGCTTTCATACTACGTGTGTCTTTTCATCTGCTCTCACCGTTATTATATGTGGGGGGCTGCTATCTCCTGTGGGGACATTCTCTGGAGGCAAGCCAGGACTGTGTTTTCTTCTACCAGGGGTAGTTAGTTCTCCGGCTGGCGCGCGGCATCTAGAGACAACGCAGGAATGCCCCCTGGCTACTTCTAGTGTGGTGTGTAGGTTTAGCATCGCGGTCAGCTCTAGTTTCCATCACCCGAGAGCTTGTCCGTTTATTCTATGCTTCTGATGTTTCCTTGCCATTGGAAACCATAACAGTATGGCCAGCCCAAATGTTTAATCTATAGGCTGAAGCAGGAGAGAAAAGGAACTGTGTGAAACCTTTTTTTTTTTTTTTTTTTTTTTCCTTCCTCTGAAGTTGCACTCCAGCTCTAATTGCAGTCTCCTGTTTTCCTCTCCTCTTAACCCCTGAATGGCTCAGACTTTATCTGTTGAAATATGGATCCCCAGAGTCTGGCTACCAATTTGAATAATCTTGCCTCTAAAGTTCAGAATATACAAGATTTTTTGTTACATGCTCCTCGGTCTGAACCTAAAATTCCTATACCGGAGTTTTTTTCTGGAGATCGATCTTGTTTTCTAAATTTTAAATACAATTGTAAATTGTTTCTTTCGCTGAGATCTCATTCTGCTGGAGATCCTGCCCAGCAAGTAAAAATTGTTATTTCTTTACTGCGGGGTGACCCCCAAAATTGGGCATTTTCATTGGCACCAGGGGATCCTGCGTTGCTCAATGTGGATGCGTTTTTTCTGGCTTTGGGGTTGCTTTATGAGGAACCAAATTTGGAGATTCAGGCTGAGAAAGCCCTAATAGCCCTCTCTCAGGGGCAAGATGAAGCCGAAATATATTGCCAAAAATTTCGAAAATGGTCTGTGCTTACTCAGTGGAATGAGTGCGCTCTGGCGGCAATTTTCAGAGAAGGTCTCTCTGATGCTGTAAAAGACGTCATGGTGGGGTTTCCTGCGCCTACTGGTCTGAATGAGTCCATGACAATGGCAATTCAGATTGATCGGTGTTTACGGGAACGCAAACCTGTGCACCAGTTGGCGGTGTCTTCTGAAGAGGCACCACAGAGTATGCAATGTGATAGCTTTCTGTCCAGAAGCGAACGACAGATTTATAGGCGCAAAAATCATTTGTGCTTCTATTGTGGAAATTCTACTCATGTTATATCAGCATGCTCTAAACGAACAAAGAAAGTTGATAAATCCTCTGCTATTGGCACTTTGCAGTCCAAGTTTATTTTGTCTGTAACTCTAATTTGTTCGTTATCTTCTATTGTTGCGGATGCGTATGTGGATTCTGGCGCCGCTTTGAGTCTTATGGATTGGTCCTTTGCCAGGCGCTGTGGGTTTGATCTAGAGCCTCTGGAAGTTCCTATACCTTTAAAGGGTATTGATTCTACATCATTGGCTAGTAATAAACCACAATACTGGACACAAGTGACTATGCGTATGACTCCAGACCATCAAGAGGTGATTCGCTTCCTTGTACTGTATAATCTACATGATGTGTTGGTGCTGGGATTGCCATGGTTGCAAACTCATAACCCAGTCCTTGACTCGAAAACAATGTCTGTACTAAGCTGGGGATGTCAGGGAAATCATGGGGACACATCTTTGGTCTCCATTGCTTCATCTATTCCCTCTGAAATTCCTGAGTTTTTGTCTGATTATCGTGAGGTTTTTGAGGAATCTACTCTTAATTCTCTTCCTCCTCACAGAGATTGCGATTGCGCCATAGATTTGATCCCTGGCAGTAAATTTCCTAAGGGTCGTCTATTCAATCTGTCTGTACCTGAACATGCTGCCATGCGAGAGTATATTAGGGAGTCCTTGGAAAAGGGACATATTCGTCCTTCTTCGTCTCCTCTTGGAGCGGGGTTCTTTTTCGTAGCTAAAAGCGATGGTTCTTTGAGACCTTGTATTGATTATAGACTCTTGAATAAGATCACAGTCAAGTATCAGTATCCTTTGCCATTGCTGACAGATTTATTTGCTCGCATTGAGGGGGCGAAGTGGTTCTCTAAGATTGATCTTCGCGGTGCGTATAATTTGGTGCGAATTAAGCAGGGGGATGAGTGGAAAACCGCATTTAATATGCCCGAGGGCCATTTTGAGTATTTGGTGATGCCTTTTGGTCTGTCAAATGCCCCTTCGGTCTTTCAGTCTTTTATGCACAATATTTTCCGTGAATATCTGGATAAATTTATGATTGTGTATTTGGACGATATCTTGATTTTTTCGGATGACTGGGAATCTCATGTTCAACAAGTTAGGAGGGTTTTTCAGGTTTTGTGGACCAATTCTCTGTTTGTTAAAGGTTCAAAGTGTGTTTTTGGGGTTCAGAAGATTTCTTTTTTGGGGTACATTTTTTCCCCCTCTTCTATTGAGATGGATCCTGTGAAGGTTCGGGCTATTTGTGACTGGACGCAACCGACTTCTCTTAAGGGCCTTCAGAAATTTTTGGGCTTTGCTAACTTTTATCGTCGATTCATAACTGGTTTTTCTAGCGTTGTCAGGCCTTTGACTGATTTGACTAAAAAGGGTGCTGATGTTGCAGATTGGTCTCCTGCTGCTGTGGAGGCCTTTCGGGAGCTTAAGCGCCGTTTTTCTTCTGCTCCGGTGTTGTGCCAGCCTGATGTTTCTCTTCCTTTTCAGGTGGAAGTTGATGCTTCCGAGATCGGAGCGGGGGTGGTTTTGTCGCAGAAAAGTTCAGATTGTTCAGTGATGAGACCTTGTGCGTTCTTTTCTCGAAAATTTTCGCCCGCCGAGCGAAATTATGACGTCGGTAATCGGGAGCTTTTGGCGATGAAGTGGGCATTCGAGGAGTGGCGTCATTGGCTTGAGGGTGCTAAACATCAGGTGGTGGTCTTGACTGATCACAAAAATTTGATTTATCTTGAGTCGGCCAGACGTCTGAATCCTAGACAGGCGCGCTGGTCGTTGTTTTTCTCCCGGTTTAATTTTGTGGTTTCGTATCTGCCAGGTACTAAGAATGTGAAGGCGGATGCCCTTTCTAGGAGTTTTGAACCTGATTCCCCTGGTGATTCTAAACCTACGGGTATACTTAAGGATGGGGTGATATTGTCTGCTGTCTTCCCAGACCTGCGACGTGCTTTACAAGAGTTTCAGGCGGATCGGCCTGATCGTTGTCCGCCTGGTAGATTGTTTGTGCCGGATGAGTGGACCAATAGAGTCATCTCGGAGGTTCATTCTTCTGCGTTGGCAGGTCATCCGGGAATTTTTGGTACCAGAGATTTGGTGGCTAGGTCCTTCTGGTGGCCTTCCCTGTCTCGGGACGTGCGTACTTTTGTGCAGTCTTGCGATGTTTGTGCTCGGGCTAAGCCTTGTTGTTCTCGGGCTAGTGGGTTGTTGTTGCCCTTGCCTGTTCCTAAGAGGCCTTGGACACACATCTCTATGGATTTTATTTCTGATCTCCCTGTTTCTCAGAAGATGTCCGTCATTTGGGTGGTGTGTGACCGCTTTTCTAAGATGGTTCATTTGGTGCCCTTGCCCAAGCTGCCTTCCTCATCTGAGTTGGTGCCCCTGTTTTTTCAGAATGTGGTTCGGCTGCATGGTATTCCGGAGAATATCGTTTCCGACAGGGGATCCCAGTTTGTGTCCAGATTTTGGCGGGCGTTTTGTGCCAGGATGGGCATTGATTTGTCTTTTTCGTCTGCATTTCATCCCCAGACAAATGGCCAGACGGAACGTACTAATCAGACCTTGGAGACTTATTTGAGGTGTTTCGTGTCCGCTGATCAGGATGACTGGGTCTCCTTTTTGCCGTTGGCTGAGTTTGCCCTTAATAATCGGGCCAGTTCTGCCACTTTGGTCTCCCCTTTCTTTTGCAATTCAGGGTTCCATCCTCGTTTTTCATCTGGTCAGGTGGAGTCTTCGGATTGTCCTGGAGTGGATACCATGGTGGATAGGTTGCATCGTATTTGGGGGCAGGTGGTGGACAATTTGGAGTTGTCCCAGGAGAGGACTCAACGTTTTGCTAATCGCCATCGTCGTGTTGGTCCTCGTCTTCGTGTTGGGGACTTGGTGTGGTTGTCCTCCCGTTTTGTCCCTATGAGGGTCTCTTCTCCTAAGTTTAAGCCTCGGTTCATCGGTCCTTATAAGATTTTGGAAATTCTTAACCCTGTGTCTTTTCGTTTGGACCTCCCAGCATCCTTTGCTATCCATAATGTCTTCCATCGGTCATTATTGCGGAGGTATGAGGTACCACTTGTGCCTTCTGTTGAGCCTCCTGCTCCTGTGCTGGTTGAGGGTGAATTGGAGTACGTGGTGGAGAAAATCTTGGACTCCCGTGTTTCCAGACAGAGACTTCAATATCTGGTGAAATGGAAGGGCTACGGTCAAGAGGATAATTCTTGGGTTACAGCTTCTGATGTTCATGCTTCTGATTTGGTCCGTGCCTTTCATAGGGCTCATCCAGATCGCCCTGGTGGTTCTTGTGAGGGTTCGGTGCCCCCTCCTTAAGGGGGGGTGTTGTGAATTTGGATTCTGGGCTCCCCCGGTGGCCGCTTGTGGAATTGGACTTGTCATCCTCTTTCCTGTTTCACCTGGTTCCATCAGTAGTGGGTGTCGCTATTTAAGCTCATTTCTCTGGTGGTTTCTTGCCGGTCAACAATGTTATCTGATGCCTCTCAGTGCTTGTTCCTGCTTCTAGACTACTACTAGATAAGTTGGACTTTTGTCCATGTTTTGTTTTGCCTATTTGTTCCAGTTCACAGCTGAAGTTTTGTTACTGTGTCTGGAAAGCTCTCGTTGATCAGGGATTGCTACTCTGGCGTTATGAGTTAATGCCAGAGTTTAAGGTAATCTCTGGATGGTGTTTTGTTAGTGTTTTTCTGCTGACCATGAAAGTATACTATCTGTCTTCTGCTATCTAGTAAGCGGACCTCAAATTTGCTAAGACTATTTTCCTGCTGCGTTTGTTGTTTCATCTGAACTCACCGTCATTATATGTGGGGGGCTACTGTCTTCTTTGGAATATTTCTCTAGAGGTGAGCCAGGTCTTATATTTCCCTCTGCTAGCTATTTAGGTCTTAGGCCAGAGCTGGGCATCTAGCTATAAATAGGAAATGCTACCTGGCTATTTCTAGTTGCGCGGCAGGCTTAGTTCATGGTCAGTATAGTTCCATCTTCCGAGAGCTTGTCCCTCTATAGGCTTGCTATGATCTCTGCCTGCAGAGATCATGACGGTTTGACCGGCCAATAAAGTGTTAAAGACCCAGGTTGAGAAAGGAGAGTTATAAGAAGTCTGCTGGAATTTTTTTTTTTTTTTTTCCTCCAGTCTGCCTTGCTGCAGTCTTTTTTCTCTCTCTCCTCCTAATCTCTGTATGGCTCTGTGTGCACCTGACAATAATGGATCTCCAGAGTGTAACTGCGGGTTTGAATAATCTCATCACGAAAGTACAAAATTTACAAGATTTTGTGGTACATGCTCCGGTATCTGAGCCGAGAATTCCTTTGCCGGAGTTCTTCACAGGGAATAGAGCTAGCTTCCAGAATTTCCGAAATAATTGTAAGCTTTATTTGTCCCTGAAGTCTCGTTCAGCTGGAGACCCTGCTCAGCAGGTTAGGATTGTGATTTCCTTGCTCAGGGGTGACCCTCAAGATTGGGCCTTCTCATTGCCAGCAGGGGATCCTGCGTTACGCGATGTGGATGCGTTTTTTCTGGCCTTGGGCTTGCTTTATGAGGAACCTCATTTGGAACTTCAGGCAGAAAAAACTTTGATGGCACTATCTCAGGGGCAAGACGAAGCTGAAGTTTTCTGCCAAAAATTCCGTAAATGGTCTGTGCTTACTCAGTGGAATGAGTGCGCCTTGGCGGCAACTTTCAGAGAAGGTCTCTCTGATGCCGTTAAGGATGTTATGGTGGGGTTCCCTGTGCCTGCAGGTCTGAATGAGTCCATGACAATGGCTATTCAGATTGATAGGCGTCTGCGGGAGCGCAAACCGGTGCACCATCTGGCGGTGTCTATGGAAAAGACGCCAGAAAGTATGCAGTGTGATAGAATTCTGTCCAGGAGCGAGCGACAGAATTTTAGACGGAAGAATGGATTGTGTTTCTATTGTGGGGATTCTACTCATGTTATATCAGCATGCTCTAGGCGTACAAAGAAGCTTGATAAGTCTGTTTCCATTGGCACCATTCAGTCTAAGTTTATTTTGTCTGTAACCCTGATTTGCTCTTTGTCATCCATTGCCACGGACGCCTATGTTGACTCTGGCGCCGCTCTGAGTCTTATGGATTGGTCCTTTGCCAATCGTTGTGGTTTTGATTTAGAGCCTTTGGAGACTCTTATTCCTCTGAAGGGGATTGACTCCACCCCATTGGCTAATAATAAACCACAATACTGGACACAAGTAACCATGCGTATCAATCCGGATCACCAGGAGATTATTCGTTTCCTGGTGCTGTATAATTTACATGACGATTTGGTACTGGGATTGCCATGGTTGCAGTCTCACAACCCAGTCTTGGACTGGAGAGCAATGTCTGTGTTGAGCTGGGGATGTAAGGGTATTCATGGGGACTTACCTTTGGTTTCTATTTCGTCGTCCATTCCCTCTGAAGTCCCTGAGTTCCTCTCTGATTATCAAGATGTCTTTGACGAACCCAAGCTTGGGTCGTTACCTCCGCACCGTGAGTGCGATTGTGCCATAGATTTGATACCGGGTTGTAAATATCCCAAGGGTCGTTTGTTTAATCTGTCTGTGCCGGAACATGCTGCTATGCGGGAATATATAAAGGAGTCTTTGGAAAAGGGACATATTCGTCCATCTTCTTCTCCCTTGGGAGCTGGGTTTTTCTTTGTCTCAAAAAAAGACGGCTCTTTGAGACCATGTATTGATTATCGGCTTCTGAATAAGATCACTGTTAAGTATCAATACCCATTGCCATTGCTTACTGATTTGTTTGCTCGTATAGAGGGTGCTAAGTGGTTCTCTAAAATTGATCTTCGTGGGGCGTATAATTTGGTGCGGATCAGGCAGGGGGATGAGTGGAAGACCGCATTTAATACGCCCGAGGGCCACTTTGAGTATTTGGTCATGCCTTTTGGTCTTTCTAATGCCCCTTCAGTTTTCCAGTCTTTTATGCATGATATTTTCCGCGATTTTCTGGATAAATTTATGATAATATATCTGGATGATATTCTGATTTTTTCTGATGACTGGGACTCTCATGTCCAGCAGGTCAGGAGAGTTTTTCAGGTTCTGCGGTCTAATTCTTTATGTGTGAAGGGGTCTAAGTGCGTTTTTGGGGTCCAGAAAATTTCCTTTTTGGGGTATATTTTTTCTCCCTCTTCCATTGAGATGGATCCCGTCAAGGTGCAAGCTATTTGTGACTGGACTCAGCCCTCCTCTCTTAAGGGTCTTCAGAGATTTTTGGGCTTTGCCAACTTTTACCGCCGATTTATTGCTGGTTTTTCGGATGTCGTTAAACCACTGACTGATTTGGCCAGACAAGGCGCTGATGTTGCTAATTGGTCCCCTCATGCTGTAGAGGCCTTTCAGGAGCTTAAGCGCCGTTTTGCCTCTGCCCCTGTGTTGCGTCAGCCTGATGTGAATCTGCCTTTTCAGGTTGAGGTTGACGCTTCGGAGATCGGAGCTGGGGCAGTGTTGTCGCAGAAAGGTTCCGACTGCTCCGTCATTAGGCCTTGTGCCTTCTTTTCTCGCAAATTTTCGCCCGCAGAGCGGAATTATGATGTTGGGAATCGGGAGCTTTTGGCCATGAAGTGGGCGTTTGAGGAGTGGCGCCATTGGCTTGAGGGGGCTAGGCATCAGGTGGTGGTATTGACTGACCACAAAAATTTGATTTATCTTGAGACTGCCAGACGCCTGAATCCTAGACAGGCGCGCTGGTCTTTATTTTTTTCTCGCTTTAATTTTGTGGTGTCATACCTACCGGGTTCTAAGAATGTTAAGGCAGATGCCCTTTCTAGGAGTTTTGACCCGGACTCTCCTGGTAATTCTGAACCCACAGGTATCCTTAGGGAGGGAGTAATTTTGTCGGCCGTTTCTCCTGATCTGCGGCGGTCCTTGCAAGAGTTTCAGGCGGATAGACCGGATCGTTGTCCGCCTGATAGACTGTTTGTTCCGGATGATTGGACCAGCAGAGTCATCTCTGAGGTACATTCTTCTGCATTGGCAGGTCATCCCGGAATTTTTGGTACCAGGGATCTGGTGGCAAGATCCTTCTGGTGGCCTTCCCTGTCACGAGATGTGCGAGTCTTTGTGCAGTCATGTGACGTTTGTGCTCGGGCCAAGTCTTGTAGTTCTCGGGCTAGCGGACTGCTGTTGCCCTTGCCTATTCCTAAGAGGCCTTGGACACACATCTCGATGGATTTTATTTCAGATCTGCCTGTTTCCCAGAAGATGTCTGTCATCTGGGTGGTCTGTGACCGTTTCTCTAAAATGGTCCATTTGGTTCCTCTGCCCAAGTTGCCTTCTTCTTCTGAGTTGGTTCCTCTGTTTTTTCAGAATGTTGTCCGATTGCACGGTATTCCTGAGAATATTGTTTCTGACAGAGGTACCCAATTTGTGTCTAGATTTTGGCGGGCATTCTGTGCTAGGATGGGCATAGATTTGTCTTTTTCATCTGCTTTTCACCCTCAGACTAATGGCCAGACCGAGCGGACTAATCAGACCCTGGAGACATATCTGAGGTGTTTTGTCTCTGCTGACCAGGATGATTGGGTTGCTTTTTTGCCATTGGCAGAGTTCGCCCTCAATAATCGGGCCAGCTCTTCCACCTTGGTGTCCCCGTTTTTCTGTAATTCGGGGTTTCACCCTCGATTTTCCTCCGGTCAGGTGGAATCCTCGGATTGTCCTGGAGTGGATGCGGTGGTGGAGAGATTGCATCACATCTGGGGGCAGGTTATGGACAATTTGAAGTTGTCCCAGGAGAAGACTCAGCGTTTTGCCAACCGTCATCGTCGTGTTGGTTCTCGGCTTTGTGTTGGAGATTTGGTGTGGTTGTCTTCTCGTTTTGTCCCTATGAGGGTCTCTTCTCCTAAGTTTAAACCTCGGTTCATCGGCCCTTATAGAATATTGGAGATTCTTAATCCTGTTTCTTTCCGTTTGGACCTCCCTGCGTCCTTTTCCATTCATAACGTTTTTCATCGGTCGTTATTGCGCAGGTATGAGGTACCTGTGGTACCTTCAGTTGAGCCTCCTGCTCCGGTGTTGGTTGAGGGTGAGTTGGAGTACGTTGTGGAGAAAATTTTGGACTCTCGTGTTTCCAGACGGAGACTCCAGTATCTGGTCAACTGGAAGGGTTACGGCCAGGAGGATAATTCTTGGGTCAATGCATCTGATGTTCATGCTTCTGATCTTGTTCGTGCCTTCCATAGGGCTCATCCTGGTCGCCCTGGTGGATCTGGTGAGGGTTCGGTGCCCCCTCCTTGAGGGGGGGGTACTGTTGTGAATTTGGATTCTGGGCTCCCCCGGTGGCCGCTTGTGGAATTGGACTTGTCATCCTCTTTCCTGTTTCACCTGGTTCCATCAGTAGTGGGTGTCGCTATTTAAGCTCATTTCTCTGGTGGTTTCTTGCCGGTCAACAATGTTATCTGATGCCTCTCAGTGCTTGTTCCTGCTTCTAGACTACTACTAGATAAGTTGGACTTTTGTCCATGTTTTGTTTTGCCTATTTGTTCCAGTTCACAGCTGAAGTTTTGTTACTGTGTCTGGAAAGCTCTCGTTGATCAGGGATTGCTACTCTGGCGTTATGAGTTAATGCCAGAGTTTAAGGTAATCTCTGGATGGTGTTTTGTTAGTGTTTTTCTGCTGACCATGAAAGTATACTATCTGTCTTCTGCTATCTAGTAAGCGGACCTCAAATTTGCTAAGACTATTTTCCTGCTGCGTTTGTTGTTTCATCTGAACTCACCGTCATTATATGTGGGGGGCTACTGTCTTCTTTGGAATATTTCTCTAGAGGTGAGCCAGGTCTTATATTTCCCTCTGCTAGCTATTTAGGTCTTAGGCCAGAGCTGGGCATCTAGCTATAAATAGGAAATGCTACCTGGCTATTTCTAGTTGCGCGGCAGGCTTAGTTCATGGTCAGTATAGTTCCATCTTCCGAGAGCTTGTCCCTCTATAGGCTTGCTATGATCTCTGCCTGCAGAGATCATGACAGGGGGGGTACTGTTGTGATTCGGTTCGTGGGCTCCCCCGGTGGTCTCTTGTGGTACTGGTGTCCTGCAAGCTTTGCCTTCTCAGTTCACCTGTTCCTATCAGGATGTGGGAGTATCCTATTTAACCTTGCTCCTCAGTCATTCTAATGCTGGCCATCAATGTATCCAGAGTGATTCTGTTGCATGTTCCTGCTCCCAGTTTTCTGCTCAGCTAAGTTGGACACTTTAGTCCTTAAGTCTATTTTTGTATGTTTTGTCCAGTTTGCACTTATGTGAATCTCTGCAGCTGGAAGCTCTTGTTGGGCTGAAATTACCACTCCGGTGTCATGAGTTGTCACATGAGTTAAGGTAATTTCAGGATGGTGTTTTGAAGGGTTTTGCAGCTGACCGCGAAGTCCTCTGTTGTATCTTTCTGCTATTTAGTTAGCGGGCCTCTCTGTGCTAAATCTGCTTTCATACTACGTGTGTCTTTTCATCTGCTCTCACCGTTATTATATGTGGGGGGCTGCTATCTCCTGTGGGGACATTCTCTGGAGGCAAGCCAGGACTGTGTTTTCTTCTACCAGGGGTAGTTAGTTCTCCGGCTGGCGCGCGGCATCTAGAGACAACGCAGGAATGCCCCCTGGCTACTTCTAGTGTGGTGTGTAGGTTTAGCATCGCGGTCAGCTCTAGTTTCCATCACCCGAGAGCTTGTCCGTTTATTCTATGCTTCTGATGTTTCCTTGTCATTGGAAACCATAACAGATATACGTCAGTTCTGTTAGTTTGTCGTATATCAGCCAGCCACGTTCTGCCACTTACATTGTGTTGTGTTATACACTGGGCTGCCTGAGATTTGGTGCAGTCTCCCCCCCAAAAAAAGGAGATTCAAATTGTCACAAAGTGGATATATGTCAGTTCTGTTAGTTTGTCATATATCAGCCAGCCACGTTCTGCCACTTACATTGTGTTGCGTTATACACTGGGCTGCCTGAGTTTTGGTGCAGTCTTCACCCAAAAAAGGGAGATTCAAATTGTCACAAAGTGGATATAAGTCAGTTCTGTTAGTTTGTCATATATCAGCCAGCCACGTTCTGCCACTTACATTGTGTTGTGTTATACACTGGGCCTGAGTTTTGGTGCAGTGTCCCCCCCAAAAAAGGGAGATTCAAATTGTCACAAAGTGGCTATACGTCAGTTCTGTTAGTTTGTCGTATATCAGCCAGCCACATTCTGCCACTTACATTGTGTTGTGTTATACACTGGGCTGCCTGAGTTTTGGTGCAGTCTCCCCCCCAAAAAAGGGAGATTCAAATTGTCACAAAGTGGATATACGTCAGTTTTGTTAGTTTGTCATATATCAGCCAGCCACGTTCTGCCACTTACATTGTGTTGTGTTATACACTGGGCCTGAGTTTTGGTGCAGTCTCCCCCCCAAAAAAGGGAGATTCAAATTGTCACAAAGTGGATATACGTCAGTTCTGTTAGTTTGTCGTATATCAACCAGCCACGTTCTGCCACTTACATTGTGTTGTGTTATACACTGGGCCTGAGTTTTGGTTCAGTCTCCCAAAAACAAAGGGAGATTTAAATTCTCAACAAGTTTATATACACCTTCTACCTTGTTTTACAGTACCATATAACGGTTGTTATTTTGGTTAGATTTTCCCAAAAATGAGGAAGTCTGGTGGAAGAGGCCGTGGGCGGTCATTGCCAGCTGGTACCGATGGTGGTGGAGCATCTGGTGGTAGTGGGAAAAGCAAAATAGCACCTAAGTCTGGAGGTGTTGAGCCAGCGTCATCGTCTGGCTACCCAAGGCCTCGAAGGATCCCTTATCTGGGAGTTGGAAAACCGCTTTTAAAGCCAGAGCAGCAGGAAAAAGTTTTGGCTTTCCTTGTTGACTCAGCCTCTAGCTCTTTCGCCTCCTCTTCAGAAAGTTCAAAATATAAAAGCAGCGAGTCGTCAGTGGATGCTCCCGGTCAGGAACAAGACATTTCCTTGTATCCTTCACCCAAACCAAAAGTGAAGGATGCGTCAGGCGACACTACAGGTTACTCCATGGAGCTCTTTACACATACCGTGCCTGGGTTAGAAAGGGAAATTGTTAGCTGCCCATTACAAGATGAATTGGACATGGAGTGCACTGATGCACAGCCACAGCTAGATTATTATGCTGTTCCATTGACTCAGATCACTACATTGCCCTCGCAGTGTACTCAGCCAGAATCTGACCCTGATGAGACTATGGTGCCCCGTCCCGAACGCTATACCACCTTACACGGTGACACAGAGGAAGGTGCACATGACATTGAAGAGGAGGTGATAGATGACCCAGTTGTTGACCCAGATTGGCAGCCATTGGGGGAAGAGGGTGCCGCTGCCAGTAGCTCAGAAGCGGAGGTGGATGATCCGCAGCAGCCATCTACATCGCAACAGTTGTCATCTGGCAGGCCCCTATCAGGCCAAAAACGTGTGTCAAAAACAAAAACAGTTTTGGGACAGCATGGCCATCCGGTGAAAATAGCACAGCGTGCAATGCCTGAAAAGGTATTTGATAGTAGGAAGAGTGCAGTGTGGCAATTTTTTAACCAAGATCCGAATGATCAGTCAAAAGTTATCTGTAAGAAATGCTCAAAGACCTTTAGCAGAGGGAAGAATCTTCAAAATTTAAATACAACGTGCATGCGTAGACATTTAACCAGCATGCACTTGCAAGCCTGAACTAACTACCAAACATCTGTTACTGGGCATCTAAAATAGACACCTGGCCTGAATTTACAGAATATGCATTACAGGAGCTCGCTTTCCCTGCTGCTAGTGTGCTATCAGAAAGAGTCTTCAGTGCTGCTGGTTCAATACTGACCGAAAAAAAGGACACGTCTGGCTACCCGAAATGTCGATGATCTAACCTTCATTAAAATGAACCAATCATGGATTTCAAATTATTTGGCCCCACCTTCCCCTGCTGACACGTAGCTTGCCTGAAAAATGTCTTGCTTTTGGCCTCCTCTTACTGACTGCTCCAATTCCTCCATTTGCAGCTGCTGAATGTCCACCATAGGCCATTTTTATACCTCCCTAAATGGGCTGACTCCCCCCACAGGGCCGAGGTCACCACCTGGCCCAAGCACCCGTGTGAGTGGCGTTTGCCCGGACAGGTGGGTGTGCCCACTCTTGGGCCACGGCACTGGCACAGGGAACCTCATAGTACAATGAAGTGTCTCTGACGGTGGTGGTGCACAACCAACGTCAGACACACCGTCGTAATATGAGGGGCCCTGTGCCAGTACTGCCGCCAACGAGAGAGTGTCCCCCCCAGCTTGAACAGTGCTCTACCACTTGCAATACTTACCTCTCCCTGCTCCACCACTGTGTAGTCTGGGCTGTTAAATCCTTTAATGGCACTGCCAATACAAATTTGTTGAAATGATAGATGATAGTTAAAATATACAGGGACCCTGGCCTCCATTTAGACCAGTTAATACTTTGCGCCTACTACCACTGTCTGCTACTCAGCAGAGGAGCCCACCCCTGTACCTAGCTATGCCACCTGTTTATTTATGAACAATTTTTTGGCAGGCATTTAGCCCACTTTATTATTTGGGCCTACTAACTGTGTCTGCCCCTCATTACAGTTGTCCTCCGCTGAACAAAGCAATGCAGCCTGTTTAGTCCTGTTACCAATTTTGAACTGCATTTAGCCCACTTTATTATTTGGGCCTACTAACTGTGTCTGCCACTCCTTACAGTCATCCTCCGCTGAAGAAAGCAATGCCGCCAGTTTAGTCCTGTTACCAATTTTGAACTGCATTTAGCCTACTTAATTATTTGGGCCTGCTAACTGTGTCTGCCACTCCTTACAGTTGTCCCTGCTGAACAAAGCAATGCCGCCTGTTTTGTCCTGTTACCAATTTTGAACTGCATTTAGCCTACTTTATTATTTGGGCCTACTAACTGTGTTTCCTCCTCATCCTACCCATTGCCCAGCCACTGCTAGATGAGTCTGCTGGTACATTGACCCAGACCACTACATTCCCCTTGCACTCTACACAGCCAGAATCTGACCCTGCTGAAAGTCAGGTTCCCCTTCCCGCATACTATACCACCTTATACGGGGACAAAGAGGAAGGTGCAGATGAAAGTGCAGGTTCCTTCATCAGGTGGGGGGGCATACTCATTGGTGACGTCACTGGCACAGGGCACCTCATAGTACGCAAAAGTGTATCTGCCGGTGGGAGGCGCCACCCGCTGTCAAACACACCGCCATACTATGAGGGGCCCTGTGCCAGTGCCAATGCCAACGAGTGGGCCCCCCCTGCTTGCTCAGGATCACAGCACTTGCAAAATTGAAATACTTACCTCTCCCTGCTCCACCGCCGTGACGTATTCCTCGTTTCCTGGGCCCACGAAAATCTTGAGCCAGCCCTACCCCCCCACAACTTTAGCCAAATGACCCCCAGTTTTCAATGCCTAACTATTATTATAAAGTAAATTAAGACTGACAAGCTTCAGTAATAAGAATTGATGTTTTTGGCATTAAAATGGGCACTGTAGGTGTTTTCCTGTCCTCCACTCACTGCCGACTTTGATTCCCCATTGACTTGCATTGGGTTTCGTGTTTCAGTCGGCCCCCGACTTTACGCAATTATCGGCCGATTTCACCCGACCCGACTTTGTTTTGCGAAACCCGACTCGATCCGAAAAAAGTAAATGTCGCTGAACTCTAGTCAGCACTATTTGAAATCCTAACAATACGGGCATCATGTTGCAGAAATGAGCACCTTCTTGCTTCTGTGTTGGGCGCTTCCATGAGGTCCAGGTCCATGATGTGTGGTGGCAGGGTAACACTCAATCTTGCTTCCTCTATCCCCTCCCGCCAATCAGAGACAACAGAGAGGGGATCATTATCGTCTTCACCTCCTGACTTTTGCGCGCCCATCTCCTCTTCCTCCTCATCCTACTCATCCTCCTCCATTTGTTCCTTGGCTCCTGCACCTTCAGTAACAGTTTTTATGGCACCATGATCCCCCCTCGATCATGGAAATCCACCCTCCCAAATAGAGAACAAGACCAGCACATCCAAGCTAGTGTGAACAGGCGCCAACCAAAAAAACATACAAGTGGAAAAACGATAAAGGTTGCACCATTAATTACCAAGAATGATTACTCTAGAACATTGAAAATACATTACTGCCATAGAAAATTGCTATGAAAAAAGGAAGGTACTTCGAGCCCAATTGCCACATCAAGGCATCCTTCTGTCTTGTTCTCTATTTGTATTAAGCCTTTTTGGACATGGAGGTTTTGGAGAGGTGTGTCCCGCAAGTCCTAGGGATTCCAAGATGTGTGGAGCAGCCCCTTGCCTGCCTGCCCCACAGCCAACAGTCACTCAGTGTCCAATCAGTGAATCAGTGAAAAGTAATGCCCCTGCCCATGTTTGCTCGTCCAGGTGTCAGTGGTGAAATGCACCCTGGCAGACATAGATTTTTTCAGGGAACGGGTGATGTAGCCTGCGATGTGCTGGTGTATCGCAGGCACAGCTTTCTTAGAAAAGTAATGCCAACTGGTACTGGAGGACTGTGATGGCCATCAACTTTCAAAAGCCGTCTGTATCCACCAGGTGGAAAGGCAGCAGTTCTGTGGCCAACAGATTGGAGATAGTGGATTTCAAGCTCTTAACTTTGGCATGTGTTGGAGGAAACATTCTTTTACATGACCACAACTGCAGGACCGAGTGCTGGCTGCTGGACTGTGAGCAAGGTGCAGACGGAGATGTTATGGTGGATTGAGAAAGATGTGTTGTGCTTAGTGAAACAAAAACAGTAGGCATCTCCATTTTCATAACAGCTGACGGGCTCTCACTTACGCTGACTGTAGGGAGTAAACAAGTGGAGGTTCTGCGGCCGTAGACACTGTGTGAGAACACTTGTCATCGTGACGGAGGAGGAAGAATCAGCAGATGCCGTTGATGGAGCGGCCGGTGGTTGGTGAGGCTCGCTAGTCTGCATTTTAGCACAGTGTGATTCCCAGACTAAGGCATGTTGATTGCGCATGTGCCAGTTCATGCCTGTAGTAGTCAAATTATTGCAATTTTTGCCTCTACTGAGTCGTTTTTTGAAAAGTTGGCAGTATTTTTTGAAAAGTTGGCAGGTAACATCAGTTGGGTCAGCCTTTACAGGCTCAACAAATGCCCAGGCTAGGCAACCCTTGCCGCCCCTGTGAACTGCAGACTCGTGAATGGTGCTAGCTTCAGCCACAGTTGTGGCTGAGGATGCAGTGCATGTCGTGGTTGCATCACTATGTCTGTGCGGCAAGCCGCAACGAAACCTCCTCATCTTCCTCTTCCTACACCTCCTCTGCTGAGCTTCTCAGCTGCGTGCCTCTGGATTCACACCAAGCAGGATGTACAACCTCATCGTTATGCTCTCTGTTCTCCCACTCCTCATGCTGAAAATCACCCTCCTCCTCTTCCTGCCCTGACAGCACATTGCAGTCTGCATTTGCCTCAGGTATTTGAGTCTCATCAGTATTACCTCCACTCCCGGGAGTTAACATCTAGTGACGAGGGTCTGGATTCTGCTACTTCGCCCAGCCCCAGATCCAAAAGAAAAAAAATTGGGCTTAGGTGCAGATGCTTTCCTCCTCATTCTCATTGGAGCAGACCTCTGATGCCCATGGAATATAATGTGTGAACAGCTCTGCAGACTGGCCCATCTGTGGTTCCCCACAGTCAGATGGGTGGATGGAAAGTTGTGACACGGGGCAAACAAGGATAATTGGGGTGCCACTTCTGAGGATTGTACTGTGTGATATTAAGGTGGAAGAAGAGGAAGAGAGGCCACTTGATGCAGCGCTTGCCAACGACCGGAGCACATGCTCTTTCTGACCCTCATCTACAAGGCATACTGTTGTGCAGCTGCCAAAGAAAGGGAATTAAGCAGCCCATCCAGTAATAGATGTAGTCAGTTGACTTTGAATAGGACGAGACAGTGTTCAGTAGAGCTTTCAGTTACAATACCGTTGTGAATTCTGCTCTTGGGCTCCCTCCGGTGGTTGTAAGTGGTAGCGCTGCTGTCTCTGAGTCGCAGCATTTGTCAGGTGTGTTCACTTTTTGCAAATCTGACTGGGCTATTTAGTCTTGCTTCACCCTTTAGTCAGTTCCAGTTGTCCATTGTTCCTGGAGGATTCACATCTCTGCCTGGTCTCTCCTGCTTTGTAGTTCTTTTCAACAAAGATAAGTTCTGGCCTTGATTTTTTGCTGTCCACATGCTGTGGCCTTATTGTTCAGTTCTTTTCCATGTTTTTTTGTCTTGTCCAGCTTGGTCTGTATAAGGATTTGTTTAGCCAAGCTGGTATCTCTGGAGATGCAGATATACCCTCCATATCTTTAGTTAGCTGTGGAGTTTTTGTATTTTCTGTGGTGGATATTTTCCAGTGTTTTAATACTGACCACATAGTACTCTGTCCTATCCTTTCTATTTAGCTAGAAGTGGCCTCCTTTGCTAAATTCTGATTTCAGTCTGTGTATGTTTTTTCCCTCTCCTCTCACAGTCAATATTTGTGGGGGGCTGCCTATCCTTTGGGAATTTTCTCTGAGGCAAGATAGTTTTCCCTTTTCTATCTTTAGGGGTAATTAGTCCTCCGGCTGTGTCGAGATGTCCAGGGAGTGCTAGGTACATTCCACGGCTACTTCTAGTTGCGGTGTTAGGTTCAGGGTCTGCGGTCAGTACAGGTACCACCTTCTCCAGAGTACGTCTCATGCTGCTCTTAGGCCACCAGATCATAACAGTACAACTGGCCAACAATGAGTTAACCGCATCTCAGAAGAAGGGAAGGAACGTGCTGAGCCATTTTTTTTCTGTAGTCTGTTGTGTTTTTTTTTCTTCCCTCTTTACCTCTGGGTGGCTCAGGAGTTCAGCGTTGGTATGGATGTTCAGAGATTGGCTTCTCGTGTGGATCAACTTGCTGCTAGAGTACAGGGTATTTCCGATTATATTGTTCAGACTCCGGTTTTAGAGCCTAGAATTCCAACTCCTGATTTGTTTTTTGGGAATAGGTCCAAATTTCTGAGCTTTAAAAATAACTGTAAACTGTTTTTTGCTCTGAAACCCCGTTCCTCTGGTGATCCCATCCAGCAGGTTAAAATTGTTATATCTCTGCTGCGTGGTGACCCCCAGGATTGGGCATTTGCCCTGGAACCTGGGAATCCGGCGTTGCTTAATGTAGACACCTTTTTTCAGGCGCTTGGGTTATTGTATGACGAACCTAATTCAGTGGATCATGCTGAGAAGACCTTGTTGGCCCTGTCTCAGGGTCAAGAAGCGGCAGAATCATATTGCCAGAAGTTTAGAAAATGGTCTGTACTGACTAAATGGAATGAGGATGCCTTGGCGGCAATCTTCAGAAAGGGTCTTTCTGAATCCGTTAAAGATGTTATGGTGGGGTTCCCCACGCCTGCTGGTCTGAGTGATTCTATGTCTCTGGCCATTCAGATTGATCAGCACTTGCGCGAGCGCAGAGTTGTGCACACTATGGCATTGTCTTTCGAGCGGAGTCCTGAGCCTATGCAGTGTGATAGGATTGTGTCTAGAGCTGAACGACAAGGATTCAGACGTCAGAATAGGTTGTGTTTTTACTGCGGCGATTCTGCTCATGTTATTTCCGATTGCCCTAAGCGTACCAAGAGAATCGCTAGTTCTGTTACCATCAGTACTGTACAACCTAAATTTCTGTTATCTGTGACCCTGATCTGCTCATTATCGTCATTTTCTGTCATGGCATTTGTGGATTCAGGCACCGCTCTAAACTTAATGGACTTAGAATTTGCCAGACGTTGTGGTTTCCCCTTGCAGCCTTTGCAGAGTCCTATTCCTTTGAGGGGCATTGATGCTACACCGTTGGCTAAAAATAAACCTCAGTTTTGGACACAGCTGACCATGTGCATGGCGCCAGCCCATCAGGAAGATTGTCGTTTTCTGGTGTTGCATAATTTGCATGATGCTATTGTGCTGGGTTTCCCATGGTTACAGGTGCATAATCCGGTATTAGATTGGAAATCTATGTCTGTGACTAGTTGGGGTTGTCAGGGGGTTCATGGTGACGTTCCTTTGATGTCAATTGCCTCCTCCCCCTCTTCTGAAATTCCCGAGTTTTTGTCAGATTTCCAGGATGTATTCAATGAGCCCAAGTCCAGTTCCCTTCCACCGCATAGGGACTGTGATTGTGCTATTGACTTGATTCCAGGCTGTAAGTTCCCCAAGGGCCGACTTTTCAACCTGTCTCTGCCAGAACATACCGCCATGCGGAGCTATGTTAAGGAGTCCTTGGAGAAGTTGCATATTCGGCCATCTTCTTCACCATTGGGAGCAGGGGTTTTTTTTGCTGCCAAAAAAGATGGCTCCTTGAGACCCTGTATTGATTATCGCCTCTTGAATAAGATCACAGTCAAATTCCAATACCCTTTGCCTTTGCTTTCTGATCTGTTTGCTAGGATTAAGGGGGCTAGTTGGTTTACTAAGATTGACCTTCGAGGGACATATAATCTTGTTCGTATTAAGCAGGGTGACGAATGGAAAACTGCGTTTAATACGCCCGAAGGCCATTTTGAATACCTTGTGATGCCATTCGGACTCTCTAATGCTCCATCTGTGTTTCAGTCCTTCATGCATGATATATTTCGGAATTATCTTGATAAATTCATGATTGTATATTTGGATGATATTTTGATTTTTTCAGATGATTGGGAGTCTCATGTGAAACAAGTCAGGATGGTATTTCAGATCCTTCGTGATAATGCCTTGTTTGTGAAGGGGTCTAAGTGCCTCTTTGGAGTACAGAAGATTTATTTTTTGGGCTTCATTTTTTCTCCCTCATCTATAGAAATGGATCCGGTTAAGGTTCAGGCCATTCATGATTGGATCCAGCCCACATCCGTGAAGAGCCTTCAGAAATTTTGGGGCTTTGCTAATTTTTATCGCCGTTTCATTGCCAACTTCTCCAGTGTGGTTAAACCCCTGACCGATTTGACGAAGAAAGGCGCTGATGTGACGAATTGGTCCTCTGCGGCTGTTTCTGCCTTTCAGGAGCTTAAACGCCGATTTACTTCTGCCCCTGTGTTGCGTCAGCCGGATGTTTCTCTTCCTTTTCAGGTTGAGGTTGACGCTTCTGAGATTGGGGCAGGGGCCATTTTGTTTTAGAGGAATTCTGATGGTTCCTTGATGAAACCGTGTGCCTTCTTTTCTCGAACGTTTTCGCCTGCGGAACGCAATTATGATGTCGGCAATCGTGAGTTGTTGGCTATGAAGTGGGCATTTGAGGAGTGGCGACATTGGCTTGAGGGGGCCAAGCACCGTATTGTGGTCTTCACCGATCATAAGAATCTGATTTATCTCGAGTCTGCCAAACGGCTGAATCCTAGACAGGCCTGATGGTCCCTGTTTTTCTCCCGCTTTGATTTTGTGGTCTCGTATCTTCCGGGTTCTAAGAATGTTAAGGCTGATGCCCTCTCTAGGAGCTTTTTGCCTGATTCTCTTGGGGTCCTTGAGCCGGTCGGTATTCTGAAGGAAGGGGTGATTCTTTCTGCCATCTCCCCTGATTTACGACGGGTTCTTCAGGAATTTTAGGCTGATAAACCTGACCGCTGTCCAGTGGGGAAATTGTTTGTTCCTGACAGATGGACTAGTAAAGTGATTTCGGAGGTTCATTGTTCTGTGTTAGCTGGTCATCCGGGGATTTTTGGTACCAGAGATTAGGTTGGTAGGTCCTTTTGGTGGCCTTCTTTGTCACGGGATGTGCGTTCTTTTGTGCAGTCCTGTGGGACTTGTGCGCGGGCTAAGCCTTGCTGTTCCCACGCTAGTGGGTTGCTTTTGCCTTTGCCGGTCCCTGAGAGGCCTTGGACGCATATTTCTATGGATTTTATTTCGGATCTTCCGGTTTCCCAGAGGATGTCAGTTATCTGGGTGGTTTGTGACCGGTTTTCTAAGATGGTTCATTTGGTACCTTTGCCTAAGTTGCCTTCCTCTTCTGATTTGGTTCCGTTGTTTTTTCAGCATGTGGTTCGTTTGCATGGCATTCCGGAGAATATTGTGTCCGATAGAGGTTCCCAGTTTGTTTCTAGGTTTTGGCGGGCCTTTTGTGCTAGGCTGGGCATTGATTTGTCTTTTTCTTCCGCATTTCATCCTCAGACAAATGGCCAAACCGAGCAAACTAATCAGACTTTGGAAACTTATTTGAGATGCTTTGTGTCTGCTGATCAGGATGATTGGGTGGCTTTCTTGCCATTGGCCGAGTTTGCCCTTAATAATCGGGCTAGTTCTGCTACCTTGGTTTCAATCTTATTTTGTAACTCTGGTTTTCATCCTCGATTTTCTTCGGGGCAGGTTGAGCCTTCTGATTGTCCTGGGGTGGATTCATTCTGTGGTTGACAGGTTGCAGCAAATTTGGGCTCATGTTGTTGACAATTTGGTGTTGTCTCAGGAGGGGGCTCAGCGTTTTGCTAACCGTCGTCGGTGTGTTGGATACCCGGCTTCGGGTTGGGGATTTGGTCTGGTTGTCTTCCCGTCATGTCCCTATGAAGGTTTCTTCCCCTAAGTTTAAGCCTCGGTTTATTGGCCCTTATAGGATTTCTGAGATTATCAATCCAGTGTCCTTTCGTTTGGCCCTTCCAGCCTCTTTTTCCATCCATAATGTTTTTCATAGATCTTTGTTGCGGAAATATGTGGTGCCCGTTGTTCCCTCTGTTGATCCTCCTGCCCCGGTGTTGATTGATGGGGAGTTGGAGTATGTGGTTGAGAAGATTTTGGATTCTCGTTTTTCGAGGCTGAAGCTTCAGTATCTTGTCAAATGGAAGGGTTATGGCCAGGAGGATAATTCTTGGGTTGTTGCCTCCGATGTTCATGCTGATGATTTGGTTCGTGCCTTTCATTTGGCTCGTCCGGATCGGCCTGGGGGCTCTGGTGAGGGTTCGGTGACCCCTCCTCAAGGGGGGGGTACTGTTGTGAATTCTGCTCTTGGGCTCCCTCTGGTGGTTGTAAGTGGTAGCGCTGCTGTCTCTGAGTCGCAGCATTTGTCAGGTGTGTTCACTTTTTGCAAATCTGACTGGGCTATTTAGTCTTGCTTCACCCTTTAGTCAGTGCCAGTTGTCCATTGTTCCTGGAGGATTCACATCTCTGCCTGGTCTCTCCTGCTTTGCAGTTCTTTTCAACAAAGATAAGTTCTGGCCTTGATTTTTTGCTGTCCACATGCTGTGGCCTTATTGTTCAGTTCTTTTCCATGTTTTTTTGTCTTGTCCAGCTTGGTCTGTATAAGGATTTGTTTAGCCAAGCTGGTATCTCTGGAGATGCAGATATACCCTCCATATCTTTAGTTAGCTGTGGAGTTTTTGTATTTTCTGTGGTGGATATTTTCTAGTGTTTTAATACTGACCGCATAGTACTCTGTCCTATCCTTTCTATTTAGCTAGAAGTGGCCTCCTTTGCTAAATTCTGATTTCAGTCTGTGTATGTTTTTTCCCTCTCCTCTCACAGTCAATATTTGTGGGGGGCTGCCTATCCATTGGGAATTTTCTCTGAGGCAAGATAGTTTTCCCTTTTCTATCTTTAGGGGTAATTAGTCCTCCGGCTGTGTCGAGATGTCCAGGGAGCGCTAGGTACATTCCACGGCTACTTCTAGTTGCGGTGTTAGGTTCAGGGTCTGCGGTCAGTACAGGTACCACCTTCTCCAGAGTACGTCTCATGCTGCTCTTAGGCCACCAGATCATAACACAATACCACTTAAACCAAGAACACTTCAAACACCAAGCCTATTCCCCTTCCCACCATGACCTCACTTTTTCCCACTCATGTTGTATGTATCCTTTCCCTCTTTTAACCAGCTGTTTCACAACCCTAAGCCCACACTTGTCAGTCACCTGTCACTAAATGAACAATCAGTATTTATTTTCTGAGATAGTGTGGCTAAACAACATTATTAGCCCTAACGATTTGATTTGCAAATGTGGCCTGGTGACTGAACCCCAATATTAGCCCTAACTATTTTGATTAGCAAATGGGGCCTAGTGCCTGCATCCCAATATTAGCCCTAATGATTTTGATTAGCAAATGGGGCCTCCTGGCTACACCCCAATATCAGCCCTAATGATTTTGATTTGCAAATGGATCCTGGTGCCTGCACGTCAATATTAGCCCTAATAATTTTGATTAGCAAATGGGACCTAGTGCCTGCACCCCAATATTAGCCCTAATGATTTTGATTAGCAAATGGGGCCTCCTGGCTACACCCCAATATCAGCCCCAATGAATTTGATTTGCAAATGGATCCTGGTGCCTGCACCTCAATATTAGCCCTAACAATTTTGATTAGCAAATGGGGCCTCCTGGCTGCACCCAAATATCAACCCTAACAATTTTGATTAGCAAATAGGGCCTGGTGCCTGCACTACAATATTAACCCCAACAATTTTTATTAGCAAATGGGGCCTCCTGGCTGCAACCCAATATTAGCTGAAAGATTTTTATTAGCAAATGGGGCCTGGTGCTTGCACCCCAATATTAGCCCTAATGATTTTGATTACCAAAAGGGGTCTCCTAGCTTCACCCCAATATTAGCCCTAATAATTTAAATTAGCAAATAGGGCCTCTTGGCTGCACCCCAATATTAGCCCTAACAATTTTGATTAGTAAATGGGGCCTCCTGGCTGCACCCCAACCTTAGCCATAACAATTTTTATTAGCAAATTGAGCCTGGTACCTGCACCCCAATATTAGTCCTAACAATTTTGATTAGCAAATGAAGCCTCCTGGCTGCACCCAAAATTAGCCCTAATGAGTTTGATTAGCAAATGTGACCTCCTGAGCCCTGACTGCAACACAGTATTAGCCCAAACAATTTAGATTAGGAAATGTGGACTCTTGCCTGCACAACACTAATAGCACAAACTGGTTAGATGTTGGAAGGTCGATTTCACACAGGACAGGATCCTATCTAACTCGTATATTACAACTTGCAGCAGGAGAAGCCTCTCTGTGCTGTTACACTGAGAAAATGGAGCAAGCAGACAACATGTCCACTTTTTATATGGAGAGGGACATGTAACTACTGCAGCCAATGAAAGAAGCCCTTGTGTCTGGACATTGTGGATGGTTTCGGCTCCTTGATTGGCTGCCGGAATGTACAAACATTAAGTTAATAGAATTTTAAAAAATTGCAGTCGGACGTTCCTCTGACCTATACACACTTCCTCCCCTCATAATACACATCCCCCCACTCATCTCACCTATCATACAGAACCACTATCCTAGCCAAAGTCCTAACAAAAGCACTAGTGGAAACGAGCTCATTTACTACCAAACTGTGACCAAATTTTGGCAACTTTGAGTAAAAATGCTTGGGAAACCGAACACAGATCCGAATGTGCAACGTTTGTGCCGAATTTGAGATTGGCGAACGTTTTCCGAACAAGTTCGCTCATCTCCAGTGATAAATAATACAGTTCCTACTAGGCTATAGCTCTTTGATGCCAAGGAGGAAAAATAAAAAAAGGAGATATCGACTGGGAATCTGTCACCAAAAGGCAGCATGGCCAATAGCTATAGTTGTTCATAAATATCTGAATTAATTAATATATTTACCACTTCTAAAATAAATTAATAAATAAATAAAGAATTGGGAAATGGTACAATTGTAAAAATTGTATTCCTTAAAAATGCAGACAAAGATTCCAGTAATTGATGGTATGCTTTATTACTAACACCAGATGGCACTGTTGCACTGAAAATAAGTTTTGTTACTGCATGATCCTGTCCAGAGTTTTTTTAATCCTAACATGGCTGCTTCACAGCCAACATCAATGATGGGGCTGCATCAGTACCACAAGACTTACTATTATCCTTAGCTAAAATTCCTTGTATTTGCTCACATTATTTAAGACAAAATTCCCCACTAGAGGTGTAGTTATAAGTGTAATTTTGTATAATCAGACAATAAATTGTCCTTAAATAAGAAAAAGAAATCTTGAAATATAAAAGAACAAAATACTTATTTCTACCAGTAAATGAAGTTTTTATATTTCACAATCAAACATCAAATCTTTAATTTGACTAAATCCTTAATCACACATATATGAAATTACAGATTGAATTAACTTTTTTTTACGTTTAATTAATTACTTTATCTGTTTTTGCTGCATATTATCTTCTAATGTATCCCTTTTTTTATCCATAATTAGTTCTTTGATAAAGGATTAACAATTTGCTGGTGTTTTTTGTAATATTGGAGAAGTACAGGTGATAAATACAACACAAATTTTCTCATAAAAACTATGTAAAAAGATTTTGCAGCAATCATTGCCTCTATGAGGTTACTAAAGGGGATCTGTCAGCAGGTTTTGCTATGTAATCTGTGAACAGCATGATGTAGGAGCAGAGTCCCTGATTCCAGCGATGTGTCACTTGCTGTAATTTTCATACAATTACAGTTTTCTCTTTTCCTTGCAGATCTAGCAGAGCTCAAATGCTGAGCCCTGTATAACCTGGCCCACACCTCTGATTGGCAGCTTTTTTTTGTACACTGTATATTGACAGAAAGCTGCCAATTAGTGGTTGGGGGTGGGGTTATGCAGAGTAATTGACTATGAGGCAAAAGACACCTTGTCCTGTAGTGATAATCTTAATTCTCTGACCAAAATGAACAGAGACCACTCCTCTCTGCTTCGCACCTGAATGCACTTAGTTGTACATATATTGCATAGTACAAGTCTGCAATGACTTCAGTCTGCTGTGTGATTCCTATAAGTGTGTCCTAGAAGTGTGAAGATTAATGTAGAATTAAAACCAGAATTGAACCAGAAGGGAACAGAGGGTTACTGGACACAGTCACTGTAAACAATGTTTCTGTTTGTTTTCACTTTCACCCTTATAATCCTTCACTTTCTGCTAACTCCCCTAATCTCTACACCTAGTAAGGAACTGTTCATCTCTTCTTCAATCCTCCCCATCTATCCCAGCTCCTCCTCAGAACTGTTCCTCAACAAACAATCCTCTATCTCCAAACACAGACAGCCACCTCATGCCCTCTCCTGCTCCCACCTGCTAACACTTTCTCTGCTCCTTCTCACTGCTGGTGATATCTCTCCAAATCCTGGTCCTCCTCACCACATCCCCACAGTAAGTTCTACCTCCCATCCATGCTCCATCACAAATTTCCATAACCTTTCTAACCTCATACCCATTCGCCCAGCCCCCGCTTCCCCAAGCTTTCCTACATCCACAATCTTTTTGTTACTACCAATCTTTCCTTCCACGCCATCACCAAAACCTGGCTCACCCCCTCTGACACAGCCTCTCCTGCTGCACTTTCGTATGGTGGCTTCTACCTTTCTCACACACCCAGCCCCAACAGCAAGCATGGCGGAGGAGTTGGTTTTCTCCTGTCAGATAACTGCTCCTTCACCCCAATCCCATTGCCACCCTTTGTTACCCTCCCTTCCTTTGAGGTGCACTCTGTGCACATCTACTCCCCCTCCAACCTCCAACTGGCTGTCATTTACCGCCCCCCAGGGCCAGCTACCACCTTTGACCACTTTACCACCTGGCTACTTCATTTCCTTTCTGCGAACATCCCCACTATCATCATGGGCGACTTCAACATCCCCATTGACACTTCCCTCTCAGCTTCCACTAAACTTCTATCTCTCACTTTCTCCTTCGGCCTCACTCAATGGTCTTCTGCAGCCACTCACAAAGATGGTCACACACTGGACCTCATCTTCACCCGCCTCGCTCCCTATCTAACCTCTCTAACTCACCTCTTCCTTTTTCTGACCACAATCTACTTACATTCTCTTCCCTCTCCACTCCTTGTCTACAATCTCCACCCCATAAACTTGCACACCCTCGCAGAAATCTTAAACACCTTGATCTACACTCACTCTCTGAATCCCTCCTCCCTCTCACAGACATAAGTTCCCTACACAATGCGGATGATGCTGCCACTCTATATAACACCACAATAGCTGTAGATTTGAAATCTCTTGCCCCTCTCACACATACCAAAGCTCGCAAAATCAACAGACAGCCCTGGCACACCAGCCTGACCAAAGAACTGAGGCGAGCTTCCAGAGCTGCTGAGCGGAGATGGAAAAGATCCCACTCCAATGAGCACTTCATTGCATTCAAACAGTCCCTCACTACTTTCAAGTATCATACTTTTTCTGTTATTTTAGGTGGTGAAAAAAAAATTTGGAAGTTCGTAAAAGAAAAAACATTGCTTGTGCTACCAATTTCAAAGACCCACAATGTTTTATTTTGCAGTCTGTATGAGGGCTTATTGTTTACGTGGCAAGATGTTTTTATTGGCATCATTGTGGGGTAGATACGTTTTGATCAATTCCAAATGGATTTTTTTTTTTACTTCGATTTTGTGGTTAAAAAAAAATATTGGCATTACGATTATTTTTCATTATTATTTTCTTTACATTGTGATTTCATATTTTGATATATTGGACTTTTACAGGCACAGTGATACCATGTATGTGTATTTTTGTATATTTTTTATTTATTTATTAATGGGGGAAATTTGAACTTATTTACAATATTTTTTTTTCTACTGTATTCTGAAGTTCCTTTAGGGATCTTGAACCTGCCTATACTACAGGGTGGGCCATTTATATGGATGCACCAAAATAAAATGGGAATGGTTGGTGATATCACGTTCCTGTTTGTGGCACATTAGTATATGGGAGGGGGAAAACTTTTCAAGGTGGGTGGTGACCATGGTGGCCATTTTGAAGTCGGCCATTTTTTAATGCAACTTTATAAATGGCCCACCCAGGTGTATCTATATAAATGACCCACCCTGTACATACCACAATACCTTAGTATTGAAGTATGTATCAAAAATCACCAACCTTTGTGCAGGCTGGACTTCAACAGAGCATCATTTTGCCGTTTTGAGAAGATCCCGGGCTGCCCAAGCAACTCATCGGTACCCTGTGAATGTGGTGCAGGGCACGGGACAATTGGCATGTGCAACTGTGCACTCCTCAGGCCTTGAGCTGTATATTGACACCGGAATTTAAGAAATTAATAGCAGTGGGTGGAAATTGGCTCCACTCACTGTTGTTAGAAGCAGATGATAGCTGAATAACACAGCCAGCATCTGCAAGGAATGATGCAGGCTCAGTTCCTGATCCCACTTCATAGCCAAAGACCTGACATATAATGTGAAAAAATTAAATATGTTGGGAAGGGGTTCAGAATGGTTTCCATTCAAAATAGGATCAATTAGGTAATGGATACTGTATTTCTATGGACCCACACTGTAACTATGCAATTCACATTTCATATGGAGGCACAATGAGAATTTTTCTCCAGGATTTTTTAAGAATCTGTGGGAAACAAATGGGATGGTATTCTTCCCTACAGATACCATACAGTGGCAAATGGGGTTCCTATGAGTCTGTAATATTCACCCAAAGGGACTATCTGGGTCTCTGCTTTGCAGGCTGAACTTGCACAGCCTTTGTTTTTTTTTTGCTCTTTTAGCACAGAATACTCAGTGCTAATCTGATATACATGAAGTGTATAAGATAGTACAAAGCAGAGGAATATGATCCATATGCGACCGTAAGTGGTTATGACATACATAGCGAGAAACAGTATGTTATTCACAGCAGATCACTCAAACATCGTCTGTCAAGGGAAAATGAGCTGCGATACTTATATATAGTGTCATTATAATTAGTGATGAGCGAGTGTATTCGTTGCTCGGGTTTTCCCGAGCACACTCGGGTGGTCTCCAAGTATTTGTTAGTGTTCGAAGATTAAGATTTCATCGCCTCAGCTGAATGATTTACAGCTATTAGCCAGGCTGAGTACATGTGGGGGTTGCATGGTTGCTAGTGAATCGTCACATGTAATCAAGCAGGCTAGTAGCTGTAAATCATTCAGCTGCGGTGATGAAAACTTAATCTCCGAACACTAAAATACTCGGAGGTCACCCGAGCGTGCTCGGGAAAACCGAGCTTTCCAACCCGGGCCGAACTTTGCACTTGACAGCAGGGGGCGTGACTAGGATAAAAGGTCCTGTGTGCAGGAAAGAGGGGGCAGACTTGGAGGGAAGACAGAGCACGTAGCAGGGAGAGGTTGGTGCTCCGTCCTCTGAGCATCATGATAGCGCAGGCCCGCGCTGTAGATTCCTTTTGTCTAGGTACACTGACTTTGGACAGAGATCTGCCGTGTGCCCGTTTTCTCCCGTGACCGAAAGTTACAGATGCTCCGGGCTGATGGTTACTGCGCGTATGCTGCCTAAGACAGATCGGGTGACTGATCTAGAACTGTGTCATTCCTCACTCGCATATTACTGCCGAGCTGAGTCACGCTCTGGCGGTCCTACAGATTGTGCTGCGTGCCGTACGATGAACCTTGGATCCAGGACCCCGCTTGGTACAATGAGGATCCACCGGCATCGCTGGGAACCAGACCTCCAGCTTTTTCAGAATGACACCAGAGTCATCACGCGCCTGTTGCCTGGGCACCACCGTTGGAACTAAAGGCCCTGCAGCCAGGAAGCCGGCAGACTGTTAAGTTAACCCTTTCATGAACAGTTGCTTTGTCCTTTACCTCACCCCACACTTATACCATGCTAATATCACCTCCCATACCACTTGCTTAACCCATTACCTCCCTGCGTGGAGTGTAATAGAGTGCAGGGTTGCGTATGTCACCACGGAACAGACAGACCAACTGTTGAAGGGGATTTATTAACAGGGGTAAAATTCTCCTCGCAGGGAGTAAACGGGGTTAATGGAGTCAAACAGTAAACAGTAAACAATTAAGCGGAATCAAAAGGGTTAACGAGTGTTCTGGTAACTTATCAGCCCAGGGAGGTCCTGACTGGAGGGTCCTTTTTCCCAATGTGGATACAGTCACCAGCAGGGCTTGAGATCCTGAAGTCTCTTCTGTGTCTCCTGGAAAGTCCGGGGTTAAGCCTCTGCAGCTTGTTCTTCTCAAAGTGAAACTGGAACCAGGAAATAGCACAGCCTCCGTTGCTGCTGCAGGAGCCTCTGTGTACCAGGCTGACAGTCTCTCTGTAATAACGCTGTCACACACACACTGGGCAGTTACTTATCACACTCAGGGATCTTTGCTTGTCACTGCGGTCACCAGGGCTGCACAGTCACTGTCTCTGATTCAGGAGGCTTCCAAATCTACACCCCCACATCCAGCCTTCACTCTGGTGGGTATCTCAGCCTCAGTGCCCTCACGGGGAGCACTACTTTTAGGGGAGCACGGCGCTGCAGCCTGCCCTCTCTTTGGCGCGCTGCTTTCTCTCTGCTCTCCCGCTCTTTTCTGACCACTCCCCTCTCTCTTCCCAGCAGTCCCCTGGTCCCCTCTGTCCAGGGCAGAACGTCTTCCCCCCAACAACCCAGCTGTCTGACTATGGGGTTCCAAGCAAGGAGCAGGGAAAGCAACCTCCTTACAGGAGTATACCCCTGTTAATAAATATGTTAACTCTTGCTCTGCCTCCTGTCTATCACTGCATCCCGCGACTTTCTCACAGCAGTACGGCCCAGTATTTGTATCTCAGAGAGGTAACAAGCCGGAGTATGTGAAAAAAGAGAGTGCCCTGGTCGGAAGTTCAAGAGCATCAGTAGCAGAGAAACAAAGTAGCGGACATATTGGCAACATAGTTCCTTTGAGGAGGAAGAAGATGTGGAACCGTTGGTTGAGAATGACTCTTGCTAATTGCAGGGGTGTCAAACTGCATTCCTCAAGGGCTGCAAACAGGTCATGTTTTCAGGATTTCCTTGTATTGCACAGGTGATCATTTAATCACCGGCACAGAATGATTCCAGCACCTTGTGCAATGAGAAGGAAATCTTGAAAACACGCATGGTTTGAGGCCCTCGAGGAATGCAGTTTGACACCCCTGCTAATTGGACATTATTACTGAGCTGGGCTGTGGTGAAGGAGAATGAAACAATGAAGATAGAGCAATCGAGTAAAGAGGAAGGGATAGAGACTGTAAAGACGCTGCGTGTAGTGAAGGAAACATTCATAAAGTTGTGTACTTGCTATCTACTGTACATAATCCCCACAAAGTTTTTGTTAAGTAAAAGGCTTTTTTTGAGTGGTCATCTCTCTCATTGAAGTCCTCAACATCTGGTCCTAGTCAAACAAAGTCATTGGTAACATGTGACCTGCAAGGGCGTAGTGCCCCTTTAAAAAAGTCCACACACCCAGACAGGACCTTGACCCAGTGCTGCCACTAAGAATTTCAGGGCCCCATGAAACTCCACCCAAGATCCACCCTAGCCCTGCCTCCACCCCTCGAACCTGCTGTAGAAATTGCAGGACCACAAGATGCAGTGATGAGCAGGAGGCAGAACAAGAGGTTTTTTACAGGGGATACTCCACGCAGGGAGAGTATTAGTGATGAAGGGGGTGTGAAAGCGAAACGCATAAACAAGGGTAACGAAACAGTTGGCTAAACAACAGGCAAACTATGAGTCTGAAGTTTTCGGGGCGATGAAGGCTTGTACTCCCACGGTGGCGCCGTAGAAAGCATGTGAAGTTCCTGGCTTGGTCCTGAAGGAAAAGGAGACACTGTCTCCTGAAGGAAGCGGTGTGTCTGGGTTCTCTGGAGCGAGGTCCTGCGGGGACGGAGCAACGTATGAGTCGTGACAGTCTCTAGTTCCGCCGGACTGCTGTAAAGTTTAGTGGCAGAGGCGGGATGTATGCCAGACAGCTCGGACTGACCGTCCGGTTCAGCAGTAGGCCGCACGCTCACGTTAGACTGAGGAACGGTACGCGCGGTCAATTCAGTGTTACAGCTGAGTGAAGGTACACATTCAATTCCCTCACAGTCAGCAGGGGAGCGAGGTAGCGTACGGCAGTGAGGGTCGGCGCTGCAACGTTGTCTCACAGAGCGAGAGTTAACTGTCTCCTGTTGCGTACTCTGCCTTCCCACTGAATCTCCCCTTGTCTCACGCACAGTGCCTTTTATGTCTGTCACGCCCCCTTCAGACAAGTGCAAAGGTCCGTCCAGGTCTAAATGCTTTCCTCCTGCAGCAATGATGACAGTCTCGATGGTTCTGGGACTGGCCTAAGAGAGGTACCACTGGCCCAGTCCATCTTCCTACACTTCCACAGTCCCACCACCCTCTCTTAGAAAAAGTCCACTTCTGCACCATGTCCTCACCAATCACACATTAACAGTTCCCATCATCAGATCACATACATAGCCAGCATCTTTTGTTTTGGTCAAAATATTTTTTAATTTGCCACTATGACAAGGTAGTCTCTTTTGACTGGACTCTACTGTAACTTATTAACCCCTTTCTGCCAGCTGACGGGATAGTGCGTCAGCTGGCAGACTACCCCGCTTTGAGGTGGGCTCTGGCGGTAAGCCCACCTCAAAGCCGCGACATGTCAGCTATTATCAACAGCTGACAATGTGGCCGCAATGGGCGCGAGCGGAATCGCGATTCACCCACGCCTATTAACTAGTTAAATGCCGCTGTGAAACTCTGACAGCGGCATTTAACAAGCGCCGCCGTCACATGATCGGGGGTCAGCGATGCATTGCCATAACAACCTGAGGTCTCCTTGAGAACTCTATGGTTGTTGATGGCAGATTGTTGTGAGCACCAACCGGTGATCGGCGCTCAAAGCAATGCTGCATTTCTGCTACATAGAGGTGATCTGTGCTTCACCTCTATGTATCAGAGGCAATCATGTAGTGCATGCTTCTAGCCTCCTATAAAGGTTATTGAAGCATGCCAAAAAAAAAATGTGTTAAAAATATAAAAAAAATATATAAAAGTTCAAATCACCCCCCTTTCGCCCCAATCAAAATAAAACAATTAAAAAAAATCAAACCTACACATATTTGGTATCGCCACGTTCAGAATCGCCCGATCTATCAATAAAAAAAAAAGAATTAACCTGCACGCTAAACGGCGTAGCGGGAAAAAAAATCAAAATGCCAAAATCACATTTTTTTGGTCGCCGCAATATTGCATTAAAATGCAATAACGGGCGATCAAGAAAATGTATCTGCACAAAAGTGGTATAATTAAATGGGCCAGTGAGCCAGATGGTATAAGCTGACAAATAAGTGGAGGACACAGTGTTGTGAAGTCTTTACCTGGTTTACTGGTGGTAGTAGTCCACATTCCAGGGTACCAGGCACAGGTGGTGATGAAGCCCGGCTGGCTTGGAGGCAAAGTTGATCCCTCTCCCAGGTGAGGTCCGTAAGCCTTTCCTCCTTGCGCTGTTATATGAGGTCCCTGCTGCCTGAAGCTTACTGGTAAAGTCCTCTTTTCCTCTTTTCCCCTGTTCTGGGACAGGTACCTGCATGGCGGGCAGCTTGAGCCTTTTTACAGGGTCTCTATCATGACCCGGGCTCTCCAGATGCTGCTGCGCCTCAGGTGTTGTGCGGGCAAATCGCATACAGCTCAATGCCCTCCGGTTCTGCTCTGTGTCTTAGAGTCCCACAAAAGCCTCGGGCTGCCGGTACCCGGCCTCTGCGCTTCGGCTCTGAGGGTGCCCGGTCACAGTTCCCATCTGAGCCGTTTTCCACTCCTGTGCTCCTTCCCTCAATGCTCCACTGCAATTTCACCCTTCAGGTTCCCTCTCTTTTCCAGAGGCTGCAGCTCAATCCTGGCTGCCAACCCCGCTGTCTGCTCTCTCAGACTTCCTTCTCTGTTCAGTGTCTCTCAGCAACTGCAGCTATCTCCTCCAGGCCAGAACACATATAGCTGGGGGACGCTCCCCTGAATCCGGATTCAGAGCTCCCCCTTCTGGCCTGGATTCAGAATGTGGTGCATGTGTGTGCTTACCTGGTAAAGAGAATCCTCCTTGCCTCCAAGCGTGATATCACCCTCCCCGAAGGGAAGGCAACATCACTGTAACAACCGGTCCCCTGGGGTGTTACAAGTATGATGTGACATCCACCACTCCTGCCGCTCTTCCTCCCTCGCCGACTCCCTGGGACAATGACTCGAGTATAAGCTGAGAGGGGCACTTTTAGCCTAAAAAAATGGCTGAAAATCTCAGCTTATACTCTGGTATATACGGTACATTTGTTTGGGGATCTGAAACTTTAAGTATGTGTGATGCCCGGGAGACCGAGGTACCCAGCACTAGACCAATGAAGTCTGTCTCTTGAGGGGGATGTCACGAATGGCTTGACCCAGTGCTGTGGTCTCAGGCAATGCACAGTGTAAGGGATATCGTGAAGGAACAGGCACTTACTTGATCAGCAGCAGATCCTCCCAGTAGTGATGATCCCGATCTTGAGTAGATGATTATTATCCAAATGAAAGACTGAGGCGTTGAAACGTTTAACCAGTTTACTTCAACATGAAGGGATTTGCAATCAGTACTGTCACCGGAGTCTGTATGAGCACTCTGAATTACTCTGACCTTGTCAAGATTTCTATCTCTTATTATGCGCAGTTTCCATGTGGCCCTGCTGCTGTATGTGAACTGGCTGCCGACTCAATCTGTCCCTCCCGGGTCCTGGTTCGACGGGCAACCTGAGTCCTTTTTGTCAGTTTATCCCCTCTGGGAATACCACTGAACTCTGTGTCTGTTGCTGCGCCTGACCCTAGTGAGGCTGATATCACTTCACGTCTTTCCGGTTGCTGTATTATATATAATGAATATAGCCGCGGATCCGGTATCCGTCTCTGCGCCTATTCTGGGTAATAATTAATGCTACCCGGTTCTCACAATGTCCTTTCTCTCTATTCTCCTTCTCTTCAGGTCGGTGGTCCTGACTTATCAACCGTCATAGGGTTGTTAGAAAATCAGTTGTATGACCTTTCACTCCTAGCTCCTTAGCCCAACTGCCAGTCCTTTTCTCAGACCAGAATAGATCAAGGGGAGTCTCTGGAGCTCCCCCTTCTGGCCGGAGATGGTAGTGCAGTCTTGCTATTTTAGTATTTGTATTTGGTGTCAATAACTATTTTTGTGGCAAATACCCCTAGGGGCGCCACATTCCCCCTTAGTTAAGAACAGTACTCCGGGACTGTGGGACGATAACATTTTGAAATAACAATTGGTATGTACAGAGTCTTAAAAATGAAAAGTTACAAAAACCACTCAAAGAAACAAAAAAAATGGAATTCTGTAAAAAGTCACTTCAAATAGCGTCCATTAATACAGTTCTATCCTTGAAGGTACTAGGAAGTAAAGTTCACAAAGCAGTCTTTCCGGAGCTTTGATTTGGTGTTTCCAGGCTGATAAAAAGTTCAAGAATATGCAAGAAGTTCATACAGGTAAGTCTCTGTAGGTACTGGGCTTAAACGTTACAGAACGATAACAATGACTATAGTCTTATAGTTGGTAATCCGCATACCTGGCCGGTAATTGACCCTGGGTACAACGCTGGGATCTACGTAATAGCGGTGTCTCTTTATGTGGTGTACTTCTGTCTACTGCGGATATAGTATCTGCCCTCTCTGCTAAAGATAATTCCACAACTATGGGGTTGGCAAGTCCACCGTGAATGAGATTACTCTGATCAGGAATCTGTTCTTCCTGGTCTGGAACCTCTTGCAGTACGGGGTCAGCCTCTTCCTGTCTTGGGACTTCTAATATTGGGTTCGGTGTTGGATAAAAGGCCACCATGGGAACCACTACCGCACCATGGTATGTTAGTAGGGTTTTGGGAAAGTATCCTATACAGGTGTGATACATTTCCTCTTCTTTTTCCTTTACTGGTTGAACCTGTATGGGTTGAATAACTTCTGGTTCTGGCTGGACAACTTCTGGCTCTTTCAACGTTTCCGGACATAATTTAAGATTGTCTCTTGACACTAGTACAGATGTTAAACCAACGTTTTTGCTAATGAGACACATTTTAGGATTATCCATTCTTGTTGGTAAAACTGTGTAGGGTACGGCTTCCCATTGATTATCCAGTTTATTGGTTCGACGATTCCTCTTGAGTACTTGGTCACCAGGTCTTAATGGAGTTGCTAGAGCATTCTGGTTGAAAGTTCGCTCTTGTCTTTCTCTGGTTTGCTGGAGGCTTCTTTCCACACTCTCTTGCACTTGGCGATACTGCTTTTGCCGTACGACATCCCAATTGGAGTCTTGAACTTCTGCGTCTGGTTTCAGAATTCCCATTTCTAGATCGATTGGCAATTGGCCGGGTCTTGCACGCATAAGATAAGCTGGGGTGCAGTTGGTAGAGCTCACCGGGACATGATTATACAGTTCCACCAAGTCAGGCAATTTCTCTGGCCATTGATTCCTTTCCGTTTCAGGTAAAGTCTTTAGTAGGTCTATCACAATATGGTTCATCTTCTCACATAAGCCGTTTGTTTGCGGATGATAGGCCGTCGTCCGGATCTTTTTGCAACCATACATATTACAGAATTCTCTGAAGATCTCTGATTCAAAGGCTGTGCCCTGGTCAGTGAGAACCTGTTCCGGATATCCATGGGGTCTACAAAAGTACGTTTGGAACGCTTTGGCTGCTGTTTTTGCAGTCAGATCTTTTACAGGTACTACTACCAAGAAGCGCGAATAATGGTCCACGATGGTCAAGGCATAAACATAACCGGACCGGCTCGGTGTCAACTTCATGTGGTCCATGGCTACAAGTTCAAGTGGTTGTTTGGTGATTATGGGCTGCAGTGGTGCTCTTTGGCTCTTTTGATCGTTCCTTCTGAGGTTGCACGGGCCACAGTTTCTGCACCACTGTTCGATTGATTTTCTCATCCCGACCCATTAAAATCTTTCTCTTAGAAGCACTTCTAACTTTTTCCAACCAAAGTGACCAGCACCATTGTGGTAAGCCTCGAGCACCATCCTCACATCTTGTTTAGGCACGATAATTTGCCAAACCAATTTATGTGTTTTTGGATTGGTGTACCTCCTACAGTTTCTTTTGATACAGGAACATTTTACCTCTCTCTTTCCAGAGTTGATGCGTCTCTTCTGGGGCATCCTCATCGGGATATGCACTTTGCTCAGTCAATAGTTCCTTCACTAACTTCACAGCCGGATTGCTATCTTGGGTGTCAGCCCATCTATGGTGTGCTAACGGATTAAAATTCACTTCTTGTTGTTTCTGATAGGTATTTGACTGACGATGTTTTGCCTTGGGCTGATGAAAGGCTGGTAGTTCAATTTCTTCAAGCTCCCCCGTTTCTTCTTCTACATCTCTCAACTGTGGCATCCGGGATAGGGCATCGGCATTTCCATTCTTGCGACCTGCTCGATACTTGATCACGAAGTTGTAATTAGATAACCGGGCCATCCATCGCTGTTCTAACGCACCTAATTTAGCCGTGTCTAGATGGGTCAACGGATTGTTGTCAGTGTATACAATAAATTCTGCACCGGTCAAATAGTGTTTGAAACGTTCAGTCACTGCCCAAACTACTGCCAGTAGCTCCAATTTGAAGGAACTATAATTTTCTGAATTTCTTTCTGTAGGCCGGAGTTTTCTACTTGCAAAGGCGATGACTTTCTCCCGACCTCCTTGCTTTTGTGACAGCACCGCTCCCAATCCTACATTACTGGCATCGGTGTAGAGGATGAAAGGTTGATGGTAATCCGGATACGCCAGAACTTCTTCTCTGGTTAGTGCCTTCTTTAGTTGCTCAAAGGAGTCTTCTCTTTCGTCGTCCCACTGAAAAGGAGGGTTTCGGTTCGAAGGTTTCTTCGTCTGCCCTACCAAAGCGTCTTGCAAGGGTGCTGCCAACTTGGTAAATCCTTTTATAAATCTGCGATAGTAACCCACCAATCCCAAGAATTGCCTCACTTCTTTTGCGTTGGTAGGTCTTGGCCAATCCCTTATGGCAGTTATTTTCTCGGGATCCGGTGCTACTCCCTCCGAACTCACGATGTGCCCTAAGTATTGTACCTTTGGCTTTAGAAGGTGACATTTGGATGGTTTGATTTTCATACCATACTTGGATAAGGCTTCGAACACCTCTGCCAGGTCTGTTAAGTGCTGTTCGTAAGTCTTTGAGTAGACGATCACATCATCTAGGTACAGGAGGACGGTCTCGAAGTTCTTGTGTCCGAGGCAACATTCCATCAGTCGCTGGAAAGTACCGGATGCATTGCAGAGTCCGAACGGCATGCGATTAAATTCGCTTAGACCCATTGGTGTGGTGAATGCCGTTTTTTCTTTATCCCTCTCAGCCACAGGGACTTGCCAATACCCGCTTGTTAAGTCTAAGGTGGAAAAATAATTAGCAGATTTCAAAGCGGTCAAGGACTCTTCTATCCTAGGCAAGGGATAGGCATCTTTATGGGTGATGTTATTAATCCGCCGGTAGTCTACGCACATTCTCATGGTTCTGTCCTTTTTTTGACAATCACCAGAGGGGCCGCCCAAGGGCTACAACTATCTCTTATTACCCCGGCCTGTTTCATCTATCTCAGCATGTCCTTCGCGCATTGATAGTGTGCGGGCGGTATGGGCCTATATCTTTCTTTTATCGGGGGATGGTCACCGGTGGGGATTGTATGTTCCACCCCTTCTATCCGTCCGAAGTCCAATGGGTGTTTACTGAAGACCTGTTCATATTCCGTCACTAATCTATACACCCCTTGTCTTTGATGGGTAGGTGTTGAATCTACGCCCACGTCTAGCTGTTGGCACCAATCCTCCGATTCTCCATCTGAGCCGTTATTTTCCACCTGACAGGTCGATTCTAAGGGCTCAACAGTTGTGATGGCATTGTTGTCAACAGTATATAACTTTGCCACTGTAGCGTACCTTGGCAAAGTGACCTCTTCCTCTCCACAGTTCAAAAGTCGTACCGGCACCTGTCCCCGGTGTACCTCGACCACCCCTCGTGCCGTGAGTATAGTGGGCCTGCTGTCGGTGTACGCTGGTTCTATTAAGGCTTGATAGTCTCGTCCTTTAGTACCAATGGCCGCTCTACACCATACCAGCATTTCTGTTTTTGGTGGGATTACAATAGACGTTGGATCACTCACCCTCACACTGCCGATTTCTCCACCTGCAACTTCTACCTGTTGCCTTAACATTAATACTTTTATTTCCCTCCTGAGAACTCTCTGCTAGAAGGATCGGGCAGTTTCAGCAATTTGCTGTAAGACAGAAATAACTTCGGAAAAGCAGTTCTCTAACACATTCATTCCTATCAATACAGTTGGTTCACAGTTCTGCCGGTCAACATCAACGACAATTATACCCTGTTTCTTCAATTCTGCTTTACCAATCTTTATGGTCATCTCCCTGAATCCTAGTTTCGGTACCAACTTACCATTACTGGCCCATATATCTAGTTCAACATCAGAGGGCCCTTTATCAATATCTACATCAGCCCAGTACCTCTTATAAAGGATATATGGTATAGATGAAATCTGGGAACCTGTATCCAACAAAGCATTGAGGGGAATTCCGTCCAGCACGATAGGGATGATGGGTCTTCCTCCGATGTACCTGTCATGCCAGGGTGTTGGGCCTTAAAAATTCATTCCTGCGAAGTGGCCCGCATTCCCAGGGGATTCCCGTTTAAACCACAATCTCGTGCAAAGTGGCCTGGCTGCTGGCAACGGCGGCAAATGGGCTGTCCATCCGGTTGGAAACGGTCGCGGGGTTGCCCTCTCCACGTCGGGTATCTCCGGGGTCTCATCCATGGGACATCCTCTCTACGGTTTGCCAACTCTATCTTGAGTCCTCTCATCTCCTGCATGGTTTTAGCCATTGAAGCAACAACATCAGTTAAAGAGTCAAGCTTTTGTTGAAGAGTCTCATTAGTACTAGGCCCCAGGGGCTTAGCAATGGCCCCAGACATAGCCGATGTCACTGGCACTTCCTGTTGTTGAGATGCACCTGCCATGGGTTGCGCAAAATCCTGATCCCGAGGTGCCTCTGCCCGCTGGAGACGTATAGCGCTCTCTTTTAATTGGGCAAATGTCAATTCAGGGTTCTTAAAAACAAGCATGCTCACATGCCCCCGGTGAGAAGGGGTGTAGAGTCCCTCAATAAATTGATCTCTTAGTAGTTTATCCGCTCCAGTGTTAAAAATGGGTTCAGCCAGTGTAAGTGATTTAAGGGCTTCCTGTAGGTTTAAGGCAAAATCTCTCACGCCCTCATTAGCTTTTTGTTTGCAATTAAAGAATCGTACTTTAGCTTTGCTGCTGGCAGTGGTTTCAAATGTAGCTTTTAATCCAGCAAATACGCGTTCAACAGTACCTTTTAGATCAGTTGCCCATGCCGTGACTTCTCGCTTAGCATGGCCACTTAACTGCATCATCAGGAGACTAACACGCTGAGCTTCACCCACGGGGAACATATCAAAATGAGCCAGCATCTTTTCCCTGAAACCGTCAAGGGTATTAGGTTCACCTTCATACATTGGAAGCCACGGGCCACCCGGGGTATATGGCATCAACACCGGCATGATGGGCGCCACTCCTTGCACTGCTACGCTGCCGGGCTCTCTATCAACACTCTGTCTTTCAGCTGCATTAGCGTCGCCGGGTGCTGCGGCGTCTCCGTGTTGCGACATACTGTACCCCCTTAGTTAATCTAGACCCTTCCGGTCTCCGCTTCC
Organism: Ranitomeya variabilis; assembly: GCF_051348905.1. Lineage (NCBI taxonomy): Eukaryota > Metazoa > Chordata > Amphibia > Anura > Dendrobatidae > Ranitomeya > Ranitomeya variabilis. Next base: position 681,923,885 of record NC_135232.1, on the reverse strand, counting down.
GTCTAGATAATGTAGATTCGTTCCTCTGTGCAACAGGATTGGTTTTCCCCTCGCTCTGATGTCAGAGCACTCTGCTTGGTACCGCTCACAATGACACGCCCCCTGCTGCCTCTATCTGCCGCACGCTCTGTAATGGTGGATTTTGAAGTTTTTCAGTTAGACTGGGGCTTGGGTAATGACGTAGCTCGATTAACAGTTTTGTGCCTAACGGTTATGAGATGATTACCTCAGGGGATGGCGGCCATTTTTACTCCATTATAACCAATGGAGAAAAGTCACTTTCAATAGTTTTCAATGGAGAACGGGATTTTCTTTAATAAAGTCAATTTTCAAAACTTTTCATCCAAGTTTTCACAGTTTTAGGCTCCAATCACGGCACACAATACCCGGTGTACGGGTTGGCCCGATCCTGTTCGTGACGCCAGTTGTGATGCCTGGGAGACCGAGGTACCCAGCACTAGACCAATGAAGTCTGTCTCTTGAGGGGGATGTCACGAATGGCTTGACCCAGTGCTGTGGTTTCAGGCAATGCACAGTGTAAGGGATATCGTGAAGGAACAGGCACTTACTTGATCAGCAGCAGATCCTCCCAGTAGTGATGATCCCGATCTTGAGTAGATGATTATTATCCAAATGAAAGACTGAGGCGTTGAAACGTTTAACCAGTTTACTTCAACATGAAGGGATTTGCAATCAGTACTGTCACCGGAGTCTGTATGAGCACTCTGAATTACTCTGACCTTGTCAAGATTTCTATCTCTTATTATGCGCAGTTTCCATGTGGCCCTGCTGCTGTATGTGAACTGGCTGCCGACTCAATCTGTCCCTCCCGGGTCCTGGTTCGACGGGCAACCCGAGTCCTTTTTGTCAGTTTATCCCCTCTGGGAATACCGCTGAACTCTGTGTCTGTTGCTGCGCCTGACCCTAGTGAGGCTGATATCACCTCACGTCTTTCCGGTTGCTGTATTATATATAATGAATATAGCCGCAGATCCGGTATCCGTCTCTGCGCCTATTCTGGGTAATAATTAATGCTACCCGGTTCTCACAATGTCCTTTCTCTCTATTCTCCTTCTCTTCAGGTCGGTGGTCCTGACTTATCAACCCTCATAGGGTTGTTAGAAAATCAGTTGTATGACCTTTCACTCCTAGCTCCTTAGCCCATCTGCCAGTCCTTTTCTCAGACCAGAATAGATCAAGGGGAGTCTCTGGAGCTCCCCCTTCTGGCCGGAGATGGTAGTGCAGTCTTGCTATTTTAGTATTTGTATTTGGTGTCAATAACTATTTTTGTGGCAAATACCCCTAGGGGCGCCACATTTGACAAACATGCAAAAGAATAGGAAATCAGGAAGGGGCAAACACCTTTTCACACAACTGTATGTATGTGTAACATACAGTGTTTGTGTCACATACTGTGTGTATGTAGCATCCATTTATAAATCCCGGCTGCATAGACAAGAGTTCATAGATGTAAAGATTCACCTAACAAACAAGCAAAATGCTGCTCATTCATCGGATGATTGGATTGTTTGTGGGGGAGTAAAATCATTGTTCTCAGCAGCACAACACCAGGTGTAAATTGCAGATTTGCTGCTGATAACTTGATACTGTATGGGGACAAATTGGTCTACTAGCGATTGTTCTGTGCCCATCATTCCTCATCAGCTTGTGTAAAGATGCCGGTAAACAAGCAACGAATGACTTCAATATTGTCTATCGTACTTGTTTAGTGGACTGAATTCACTTCATGTAAATGCAATCTAAGGGTATGTGTCCATGGGCCATATTAGATCCGGAATAGCTGCGGATTGAACGCTGCGTGGAGCCGCAGCGTTCAATCCGCAGCGTCCAGATGTTACAGCATAGTGGAGGGGATTTTATGAAATCCCGTCTCCACTGTCTCCACTATGTGTGGTAACACGCATCTGGCGGCCCTGCGATTCCGGACATGCGGCGTGTCTTTTTAGATCGCAGCATGTCCGTTTACCTTGCGGCGACGCTGGCCGCCGCAAGGTAAAACACAGGGCCCTATGTGTGGGGTGCGATGATTCCGGATGTGTGCAATGAACACATCCGGCATCATCGTGTCTACAGAAGGGGGCGGAGCTTTGGGCGGAGTGAGTTTTCCGCTCCGTCCAAAGCGCCGGCCATCCTGAACGTGGACACGTACCCTTAGTGTTTCTTTGTAATAGAGCAATATGTTAGCATTTAGGGCCCTACTTTAAACCTTTCCCCAGGCCCTCACACAGCTAGCATGTGGAAGGTGTGCTCCTTTCTTCAGCAGGCACAGGGAAGCTGGCCCAAGTTGATGGGAAGAAGGATAGAGGTAAATACAGGCAATCCTAAAGGAAAACCTGTTAGAGGCTGTGTAACAAGGTGGCACGGGTGGTAGTTGTGCGGGAGTTCACTAAGCAACAGTCAGTGAGTACCCCGACACCTTGTACAAAAAAAGATAAATAAAGTCCCTTGTGCTGCATGTGCAGCATGCACCACAGCACACTCACAGGCTCTGTCAGATTCCCCTCAGCTGCTGCCATGCCGATTCCGCATTCAAGAGCTCCACAAACCACTTCAGAGACAAGATCTTTTTCCAACAGCTTAACTTTACTAGACAGCAGGGTATTCATCACATAGGCAGCACAAGTCAAACACAGAGACATCTTCTTATCTTCTGCATTCTTCACACAGGAAGCACAAGTTAAACACAGAGACATCTTATCTTTCCCTGTCATCTGGACAGACTTTATCTTCTGCATCAGCCTCCCTTTCCTGGCAAGCTCAACTATATCCCTGGCAATCCGTATTCCAACTGTTTCGTTGGACAATCTTTGTCCCATTTGTGCTCCAGGCCCACCAGCTTCCTGTCTTTTCCCTGGTCTGGCTGCAAGTTATTGGGTAACGGGCTTGCTGACTCAGCTGCCTCCTAATCCCAGCAGCTAATTTTGGATCATTCCTTGGAACATTTCTGCATAAGCTGGTGACTGCCTGCACAATTGTCAGCTTGGGGGCCCCTTACTGCCATTTGCAGACTTATCCTGCAGGGCACTGGAGGGCACGTACCTAGGGTGCCGGGCTGCAGGGGGCGGCACCAAGGCGGTCTGTGCTGGATGAAGATTAAAAGCGAAGATGAAGGACTTTACCTAGAGTCACTGGTGAGTCAGTGTGTTACCTGTATACTGATACTATACACTGTTTACTATATACAGCGGTCCTGTGTACAATGTCACCAGTGATCACTGTATTACCTTTAAATTATACACTATATACAGAGCTCCTGTGTATAATGTCACCGGTGATCACTGTATTGCATGTACACAGACATTGCATACTAAGTACAGATCTCCTGTGTATAATGGCTCTTATGGTGATATTAGTATTGTGGGTTTTTTTTTTATTACTGATCAGTATTGTAGTATTCAGTCATTATGTGGTGATAATATGTTGTCCGGCCATGGTGTGGCAGTATTTGTTCCTTTTATGTGTTATTATTTGGTCACCATGTGGTGGTAATAGGTGGTCTGGACATGGTGTGGAGGTATTTGTTCTTGTATGTGCTCTTATTTGGTCACCATGTGGTGGTAATATAATGTCTGGTCATGGTGCGGTGGTATTTGTCCCCTGTATGTGATATTTTTGGTCATTTTAAAAATTGAAAAATAAATAAAAATATACCTAAATTATACTGGATATTTTAACAAATGTTTAATAGGTTAGAGTGGAGTAGAGTAGGGCCCAGCCAAAAGAGTCTACCTTGTCGTGGTGGTGGCTTAAAAAATCTTTTGACTGTGGACATTTTGAGGGGTGGAGGCGGGGCTGGAGTAGAGCCTGGGCCGAGTCTCAAGGGAGGCCCTAAAAATTTTGCCAGTATGGGGCCCTGAAATTCCTAGTGGCAGCCCTGAATAAAAGTATGCTGAGGCTTACTATTCTCTGCTGCTTGATTTATAATATCTCTTAAAACATCTATTAACTGGGACTTGTGGTTCTCTTCCTCATTGTGACGTCCTCCAATACATAATAAGGGAAGTAAAGTAACAGTGGGGCAGTTACCCATAGCAACCTATCAGCACACTGCTTTCATTTCCGAAAGCACATTTGAGTAATGAGAGCTGGAATCTGATTGTTTGCATCTACTTTCTCTTTGCTGCAGTTTTGCTGTCTCTCTGGGCCTGGACTTATTTTTCTGGCTCCTTGCTGTAATGTTCACTGTTATTCCTTCATGGCTGGGGCTACATGGTGACTTTGACAGCCATGGCTGACACCAGAAATTTCAGGGCCCCATACTGGCAACATTTTGGGCCCCTTGAGACTCTGGCCAGGCTCCATCCCAGCTCTGCCTCCACCCTTCAAACCTTTAACAGACCCACCACCATACCTCCCAACCATCCCAGATCCAGCTGGACAATCCCGATTTTGAGACTATGTCCCGCTGCCCCAGTCAGGATCTTACTTTTCCTGCACTGCAATTTTTATGTTATCTTCTATCTACCTACCCTATCATCTATCGCAAATGCAATATAACGCAATGCTACAAATTTGTACAAATCTGTAGCATGATGTTATATTGCATTTGTTTGCTAAACGGACTTAAAAACACTGCAGTCAGCGTTTGCCTACCAATTTCAACAAAAGCATACTTGCAAATGCATGCCTATTTTGACATGAGCTTGGATGCATTTACTGAATGCAAGCCTATGGAGGCGCTAATGTATCTGTTACATTGCGTTTTTGCTGCTGTCAAACGGATGTGTTAAACGGACAGTAGAAATGCAATGTGAACATACCCTTAAAGTGACAGGTATTATCTCCTTTAAGGTCAAAAATAGCACAAATAATAATGTGATCTTGGTTAACTGGGGTCATCCATCCAGGACTTTTGTATTTTTTTTCTTAAGGGGCTAAGAATTCACAGGCAAGTAGTTAACTACCTGCCTGTTCTGAGAGGTGCCGATTTGTGGTCACAGACGCTCCTGCTAGTCATTCTGCTTAATTTGACCTCACTGTTGAGAGAGGTGAGGGTAATGCTTCTCATGATTTCAGCAGATATGCAGAACAATAAGTCATCTGAGTCGCTCGCCAGGGCCGTGGGGTACCCGGTATCGGGTCCAGTGTTCACAGGGGGATGTCACAGTGGTGACCCGGTCCATGGCTCTGGGCGCCCATGTAAAAGGGAAATTGAATAAAGTTTATGTTTGCGACGCCACCTGTGGTATTCAGTCAGTAGGGACCGACGCTGCTTAAAGGGGTCCACTGGGGTAATGTTATGTGTTGTGAACTATACTTCTTGGCTCCCTCTTGTGGTCACTAGTGATTTGGCACTTGATTGTCTTTTACCAGGTTGGTACGCACCTGCTTCGTTAGGCCTGGGGTGTTGCTATTTAAACTTCCTGGATTCTCAGTCCAGTGCCTGGCATCGTTGTAATCAGTTCATTTCTGTTTGCTCCTGTCTTCAGGTCCTGGTTCTTTGCAAGATAAGCTAAGTCCTGCTTTCTTATTTTTGTTTATTTGCATTGTTCTTATTTTTGTCCAGCTTGTACAAAATGTGATTCCTATATCGCTGGAAGCTCTAGGGGGCTGATATTCTCCCCCCTCACCGTTAGTCGGTTTGGGGGTTCTTGGATACTCAGCATGGATATTTTGCAGGGTTTTTTGCTGACCATATAAGTCATCTTTCTATCTTCTGCTATTTAGTCAGTGGGCCTCTCTTTGCTAAAATCTAGTTCATTCTTACGTTTGTCTTTTCTTCTTGCCTCACCGTTATTATTTGTTGGGGGCTTGTATTACTTTGAGGTCTTTTCTCTGGAGGCAAGAGAGGTCTTATTTTCCCTGATAGGGTTAGTTAGTTCTCCGGCTGGCGCGAGACGTCTAGGAGCAACGTAGGCACATTCCCCGGCTACTGTTAGTGTTTGTGCTAGGATCAGCTATATGGTCAGCTTAGTTACCACTTCCCTATGAGCTGGTATTTATGTTTGCAGACTTTTGCTTTAATCTCGGAGATCCCTTGCCATTGGGATCACAACATTATGCCAGGCCATTAATAGTTAATGCATTGCAGAAGTGGGATTAAAAGAAAAGGAGTTCTGAGTTTTTTGTTTTTTTTTCTCCTCTTTCTTCCTTCCCCTTTTTCTCAGAGTGGCTGTAAGCTTTGCTGCAGACATGAATGTTCAGACCTTGATTACTAGTGTGGATCAGCTTGCTGCACGAGTACAGAGCATTCAGGATTTTGTTGTTAGCAGTCCTATGTCTGAGCCTAAGATACCTATTCCTGAGCTGTTCTCTGGAGATCGATTTAAATTTAGGAATTTTAGGAATAATTGTAAATTGTTTCTATCTTTGAAACCTCGTTCGTCTGGAGATTCAGCTCAGCAAGTTAAAATTGTTATCTCCTTTTTGCGTGGCGACCCTCAGGATTGGGCTTTCGCGTTAACGCCAGGAGATCCGGCATTGGTGGATGTTGATGCGTTTTTTCTGGCGCTCGGATTGCTTTATGAGGAGCCTAATCTTGAAATTCAGGCAGAAAAAGTGTAGCGGACTAGAGGAACTAGAGTGGACCCTCTGGACCGTGGGGAGACCTACCTCTGGGCGAGCGGCCTAGGTGAGAAACGACCCCTATACAGGGACCGCAAGGAGCAAGCCCAGAGGTCACTTACCCACGGTGAGATACCAGGAGGGACGGCTCCAGGAAGAAGGCTGGATACAGGAGAGGAATACGGAAAACAGCGGGAGAACCAGGAGGGCTGGGAAGCCGGGACGGAGAGACCGCTGAGGGAAAAAGCAAAACAAAACAATAGGTAAACAACAGGAACGGGTAACCAGGAACTGAGGGGTAAAAACAAAGGAAGGGACGGAACAGAAGACAAGGTTGGCACGGACAAGAACGGAGTGCGAACGCTGAGCAGGGAAACAATGAAGGGCCAAATGCAATAGCAGAAATGCTAAAACAATCAGGCACCAGGGAGCAGGAAGACTTACCTCTTATAGTAGAGGCAGGAACGGGATTGGGTGAGAGACAGATGACCTCATGACCTCAGGAAGAGGTAACAGTGGAGCTGAGCCTGCGTCCCTGAGGGAAGCTAGAGCGCCTGCGCAAAGAGAGAATACCTGCAGAGGACCTGGACACCGGAAGTGCCAGGGAAGCAGAGGAGCGCGTGGACCCGGACATGGATAGTCGAGGACATGCAGCAGCAGGGAAGGAAGACCCGGCGATCACAGGACCAGGAGCAGAGCGGACGGAAGCAGGTGCCGGGACCGAGCGGGGACGCAGGAGCGCAGCGCCAGGAATGGAGCGGTGAGAGCGGGGGGACCCGGGCGGTGCAGCGGTGGAGCGAGAACGCAGGAGCGCAGCGCCGGGAACAGAGCGGTGAGAACGGCGCCGCAGGAGAGCGGCGTCTGTAACAGTACCCCCCTTCTTACACCCCCCTTTACGAAGAATAGCAAAAAATTTGTTAAGAATACGAGGAGCATCGATGTTTTCCAAGGGCTCCCAAGACCTCTCCTCCGGACCAAAACCCTTCCAATCCACCAGAAAAAATTCCTTACCCCGAACCTTTTTAACAGCTAATATGTCCTTTACCTCAAAGACGTTGTCTGTGCTGACTGGTTTAGAAGGGGAACAAGAGGAGGGATGAAAACGGTTAAAGACGGCTGGTTTGAGAAGAGAGACATGAAACGTATTGGGTATACGAAGTGAAGCAGGCAATTTCAGCTTGTAGGCGACATCGTTGACTCGACGCAGAATCTCAAAAGGACCGATGAAACGTGGACCAAGCTTGTAGGAAGGGATCTTGAGTCTGATGAATTTTGAAGAAAGCCAAACCTTATCGCCAGGAGAGAAAGGAGGGGAATCTAAACGCCTCTTGTCTGCTTGTTCCTTCATTCTTGATGAAGCTCGGTTTAACGTCTCTTTGACCTCGTCCCAGATAGAAGAAAACTCGAGAGCCATAGAATCAGCTGCTGGAACACCAGAGGCAGGAGAAACTGGTAGGGGCACACCAGGATGTCGCCCAAAAACAATGAAAAACGGAGACTTTGCAGAGGACTCGCTGGAATGGTTGTTATAGGCAAACTCAGCCCAAGGAAGCAGAGAGACCCAGTCATTATGGTGAGCATTAGAAAAATGCCGTAGATAAGCAGCCAAAGTCCGGTTGGTTCGTTCTGCTTGACCGTTAGTTTGAGGGTGATATGAGGAAGAGAAGTCCAGATTCACCTTTAAAAGTCTGCACAAAGCTCTCCAAAAACGGGAAGTAACTTGAACCCCTCTATCCGACACGATGTGCTGAGGTAGACCATGGAATTTGAAGATGTTAAGAATAAAAATGTTTGCCAACTCAGGAGCTGAAGGTAACCCGGACAACGGAATGAAGTGAGCCATCTTAGAGAATCTGTCCACAACGACGAAGATGACCGTACATGCGGAAGAGCAGGGCAGATCGGTGATGAAGTCCATGGCGATATGTTGCCACGGTGCGGACGGAACTGGGAGAGGAAGCAGATTTCCAAGCGGTAGTCGTCTAGGTACTTTGTTTCTGGCACAAGAAGGACAAGAGGCCACGAACTCCTTTACGTCTTGACGTAAAGTAGGCCACCAATAGTACCGTGAAATGAGAAGGAAAGTCTTTTTCGTACCGGCATGCCCAGCCAATTTGGAAGAATGGCCCCAGGATAGGACCCTCCTAGTGTCTTCGTCCAAGACAAGAGTCTTACCCGGTGGAGGAGAGAGCATCTGTAAAGGAGCAACGGTTACCATCTTAGTGGGGTTAATGATGTATGCTGGTTCCTCCACGGCATCAGATGATTGGAATGACCTGGACAGAGCGTCAGCTCTTATGTTCCTGTTACCGGGCCGAAAACAAAGCTCAAATTCGAAGCGAGCAAAAAACAAAGACCATCTAGCTTGACGTGGATTCAATCTTTGTGCAGTCTGCAGGTAAGTAAGATTCTTGTGATCGGAGAAGATTACAAAAGGATGCACAGACCCCTCCAGTAGATATCTCAACTCCTCTAGAGCCAACTTGATGGCCAACAATTCTCGATCTCCAATGGTGTAGTTTCATTCAGAGGCCGAAAAGGCTTTTGAGAAGAAGCCACATGGAGCTGTTTGACCGTCAGAAGTCCTTTGTGAGAGCACAGCTCCAGCCCCGGAAGAGGAGGCGTCAACTTCCAGAATAAAAGGCTTGTTCACCTCCGGGTGATGCAAGACTGGGGCAGAAAAAAAAGATTTTTTGAGTAGAACAAAGGACTCCTCAGCCTCAGGAGTCCATCCCTTGGAGCAGGAACCTTTGCGAGTGAGAACAGAAAGAGGACGGATCACGGAAGAAAAATGCGGGATGAATTGCCTGTAGTAGTTGGCGAACCCGATGAAACGTTGGATGGCTTTCACTCCGCAGGGCTGCGGCCAGTTAATAATGGCATTCACCTTTTCAGGGTCCATCTTAAGGCCAGAGTCTGAGACAATGTATCCAAGGAAGGGCAAAGAGGTTTGCTCGAACAAGCATTTCTCAATCTTGGTATACAAGTGGTTGTCTCTTAAACGTTGCAAGACCTCGCAAACACTCCTGCGATGCGATGGGAGATCTGGAGAAAAAACAAGGATATCATCCAAATAAACCACAACACAAGAGTAGAGAAGATCCCGGAACACATCGTTGACGAACTCTTGGAATACCGCGGGAGCATTGCAGAGACCGAAAGGCATAACTAAATACTCGTAATGTCCATCCCGGGTGTTAAAGGCGGTCTTCCACTCGTCGCCGGAGTGGATCCGGACCAAATTGTAGGCGCCTCGTAAATCAAGCTTAGTAAAAATACGAGCGCCTCGGAGGCGATCGAAGAGCTCCGGTATAAGGGGCAGAGGATACCGATTCTTGATAGTGATGCTGTTCAATCCCCGATAGTCTATACATGGCCTTAAGGAACCGTCCTTCTTCTTCTTCACAAAGAAGAACCCAGCTCCAGCAGGAGAAGAGGACTTCCGGATGAATCCTTTAGCCAGGTTCTCTTGAATGTACTCAGACATAGACTTGGTCTCGGCTGCAGAAAGCGGGTAAATTCTTCCCCTAGGAGGAGAGCAACCGGGAAGGAGTTCCACAGGACAATCGTAAGAACGATGGGGAGGAAGATTTTCAGCCTCCCTCTTGTTGAAGACGTCAGCGTATGGCCAGTAAGGAGAAGGTAAACCACCAGGAATTTCAGCAGGCTGGGTACGGGAAACCGGACATACAGACTGAAGACAACGATCATGGCATGAAGGTCCCCACCAAAGCACGTCTCCAGTGCGCCAATTCAGTGTAGGTTCATGAACTCGAAGCCAGGGAAGGCCCAGCAAGAAGGCGTAAGAGAGGTTAGGCAGAACATAAAAAGCGATCTTCTCGTGATGGAGAGCCCCGATTTGTATCTCCACCTCTTCAGTGACGAAAGAAATAGCCTCCTGTAAAGGTCTTCCATCCACAGAGACGATTAGGCGAGGAGAGTCCAAAGAGATTACTGGTACGCGAAGCCTCCGAGCCGCCCCAAGACTGATAAAATTGCCTGCTGCACCTGAATCCACATACGCCACCTCGGACGACCGATGCTGGTTAGAGATAAAAAGAATGGAAAGAGTCAAAGGTTGAGAGGAAACGCGGGCACCTAGGGAGGCCTCTCTTACCTGTCCTAGGCGGAAGAGTTTTCCGGTCTGTCAGGGCAACTGCGGAGTAAGTGGGCTGCACTACCACAATAGAAGCAGAGACCCTGGGTACGCCTCTCCTTGCGGCGTTGTTCCGCCATTTTAACTCGATCCACTTGCATGGGTTCAGAGGTTGGAACAGAGGAGGGAACGGAAACGGGAGCACGAGGAGAGCTAGACTGACGGAAGGTAGAAGAGACAGGAATAGGTCTCCTCTCTCGAGCAGACTCCCGAGATCGCTCTTGGAAGCGGAGGTCAATTCGGGTGGCAAGGGAGATAAGGTCCTCAAGAGTAGTTGGAGTGTCACGACCAGCGAGCTCGTCTTTAATCCGGCTAGACAAGCCCCGCCAAAAAGCACCCACAAGTGCTTCATTGTTCCACCCTAACTCCGAGGCCAGGGTACGGAAGCGGATGGCATATTGTCCAACGGAAGAAGAACCCTGACGCAAATTAAAGAGAGACTCGGTCGTAGAGGCTAACCGACCGGGCTCATCAAAAACTTTACGAAAGATCTCAAGGAAATCCTCCAGGTGACAGACTACGGGATCATCACGCTCCCACAAGGGATTAACCCATGCTAATGCCTCTCCCTCTAGATGAGACACTATGAACGCCACCCTTGCCCAGTCCGAGGGGTATTGAAGAGGCAAAAGCTCAAAGTGGAGGCGGCATTGATTTAAAAAACCCCTACAAAGCTTAGGATCGCCGGAGTACCTGGGAGGTTTACCTAAACGAGGGGGAGGATGAGCGGTAGACGGAGAACTGGAGTCAAGGGAAGGTACTTGGGCGGCCGCAGCAGGGGCGGACTGGAGATTAAACAGACGATCATCTATAGAGGCCATATAACTCAGCATGCGGGTCTGAGTATCACGTTGCTGGGCCAGCTCTTGCTGGAGGCTAGCTAAATGGGCGGCGTTAACAGGGTCAGAAGTCTGTATAGACGTAAGGCGAGATTCCATAGACTTCAAAAAAGCCATTATGCGCTGTTGATTATCGCGCAAATGGGCTAACTCTTTCTGGGCCGAAAAAGGGGTACCTGCGGGGTCCATGGCCTGATTGTACTGTAGCGGACTAGAGGAACTAGAGTGGACCCTCTGGACCGTGGGGAGACCTACCTCTGGGCGAGCGGCCTAGGTGAGAAACGACCCCTATACAGGGACCGCAAGGAGCAAGCCCAGAGGTCACTTACCCACGGTGAGATACCAGGAGGGACGGCTCCAGGAAGAAGGCTGGATACAGGAGAGGAATACGGAAAACAGCGGGAGAACCAGGAGGGCTGGGAAGCCGGGACGGAGAGACCGCTGAGGGAAAAAGCAAAACAAAACAATAGGTAAACAACAGGAATGGGTAACCAGGAACTGAGGGGTAAAAACAAAGGAAGGGACGGAACAGAAGACAAGGTTGGCACGGACAAGAACGGAGTGCGAACGCTGAGCAGGGAAACAATGAAGGGCCAAACGCAATAGCAGAAATGCTAAAACAATCAGGCACCAGGGAGCAGGAAGACCTACCTCTTATAGTAGAGGCAGGAACGGGATTGGGTGAGAGACAGATGACCTCATGACCTCAGGAAGAGGTAACAGTGGAGCTGAGCCTGCGTCCCTGAGGGAAGCTAGAGCGCCTGCGCAAAGAGAGAATACCTGCAGAGGACCTGGACACCGGAAGTGCCAGGGAAGCAGAGGAGCGCGCGGACCCGGACATGGATAGTCGAGGACATGCAGCAGCAGGGAAGGAAGACCCGGCGATCACAGGACCAGGAGCAGAGCGGACGGAAGCAGGTGCCGGGACCGAGCGGGGACGCAGGAGCGCAGCGCCAGGAATGGAGCGGTGAGAGCGGCGGGACCCGGGCGATGCAGCGGTGGAGCGAGAACGCAGGAGCGCAGCGCCAGGAACAGAGCGGTGAGAACGGCGCCGCAGGAGAGCGGCGTCTGTAACAAAAAGCTCTACTGGCTATCTCTCAGGGCCAGGATGAAGCCGAAGTGTATTGCCAAAAATTTCGGAAATGGTCCGTGCTTACTCAATGGAATGAATGTGCTCTGGCCGCAAATTTCAGAAATGGCCTTTCTGAAGCCATTAAGAATGTGATGGTGGGTTTCACAATTCCTACAAGTCTGAATGATTCTATGGCGCTGGCTATTCAGATTGATCGGCGTTTGCGGGAGCGCAAATCCGCTAATCCTCTGGCGGTGTTGTCTGAACAGACACCTGTTTCAATGCAATATGATAGAAACCCCGATCCAGCAATGCAATGTGATAGAATCCTGACTAGAACCGAACGACAAAATCATAGACGACAGAATGGGCTGTGTTTTTACTGTGGTGATTCTACACATGTTATATCAGCATGCTCTAAACGCCTAACCAAGGTTGTCAGTCCTGTCTCCATTGGTAATTTGCAGCCTAAATTTATTTTGTCTGTGACTTTAATTTGTTCATTGTCTTCCTACCCTGTTATGGCGTTTGTGGATTCAGGTGCTGCCCTGAGTCTTATGGACTTGTCGTTTGCCAAGCGCTGTGGTTTTGTCCTGGAGCCTTTAAAAGTTCCTATTCCTCTCAGAGGAATTGATGCTACGCCACTGGCGGAAAATAAACCGCAGTTTTGGACACAAGTGACCATGTGCATGACTCCTGAACATCGGGAGGTGATTCGTTTTCTTGTTCTGCATAAAATGAATGATTTGGTCGTGTTAGGTCTGCCATGGTTACAGACCCATAATCCTGTTTTGGATTGGAAGGCTATGTCTGTGTCGTGTTGGGGTTGTCAGGGAATTCATTGCGATTCTCCGCCGGTGTCTATTGCTACTTCTACTCCTTCAGAAGTTCCTGAGTATTTGTGTGACTATCAGGATGTATTCAGTGAGTCCAGGTCCAGTGCTCTTCCTCCTCATAGGGACTGTGACTGCGCTATAGATTTGATTCCTGGCAGTAAATTTCCTAAGGGACGATTATTTAATTTGTCTGTACCCGAACATGCCGCGATGTGTTCTTATGTCAAGGAGTCTTTGGAGAAGGGGCATATTCGTCCATCCTCTTCCAATCTTGGTGCGGGATTCTTTTTTGTGGCCAAGAAGGACGGGTCTTTGAGACCTTGTATAGACTATCGGCTTCTGAATAAAATCACTGTTAAGTTTCAGTATCCTTTGCCACTATTGTCAGACTTGTTTGCTCGGATTAAGGGTGCCAAGTGGTTCACTGTTGTGAAATTGGATTCTGGTCTCCCCCGGTGGCCACTTGTGGAATTGTACTTGTGTGCATCATCCCCTCTGTTCACCTGCTCCTATCAGGATGTGGGAGTCGCTATATAACCTTGCTCCTCTGTCAGTTTCATGCCGGTCAACAATGTAATCAGAAGCCTTCTGTGCATGTTCCTGCTACTAGACAACTCCTAGCTAAGTTGGACTTTTGTCCTTGTGTGTTTTTGCATTTTGTTCCTGTTCACAGCTGCTGTTTCGTTACTGTGTCTGGAAAGCTCTTGTGAGCGGAAATTGCCACTCTGGTGTTATGAGTTAATGCTAGAGTCTTAAAGTAATTTCTGGATGGTGTTTTGATAGGGTTTTCTGCTGACCATGAAAGTGCCCTTTCTGTCTTCATGCTATCTAGTAAGCGGACCTCGATTTTGCTAAACCTATTTTCATACTACGTTTGTCATTTCATCTAAAATCACCGCCAATATATGTGGGGGCCTCTGTCTGCCTTTTGGGAAAATTTCTCTAGAGGTGAGCCAGGACTGTCTTTTCCTCTGCTAGGATTAGGTAGTTCTCCGGCTGGCGCTGGGCATCTAGGGATAAAAAACGTAGGCATGCTACCCGGCCACTTCTAGTTGTGCGGCAGGTTTAGTTCATGGTCAGTATAGTTTCCATCTTCCAAGAGCTAGTTCTCATATATGCTGGGCTATGTTCTCTCGCCATTGAGAATCATGACAGTTTGACCGGCCCAAAAAAGGGTTAAATTACTGGCTGAGAAAGGAGAGAAAAAAGAAGTCTGCTACAATTTTTTTTTTTTTTTTTTTCCCTCTAGTTCTGAGTGTGCTCTTAATTGAATCACTTGCTAGTCTGCCTATACTGCAGCCTTCCTCTCTTTCTCTCCTTCTAATCCTTGAATGGCTCTGTGTTCACCTGTTTCAAATGGATCTTCAGAGTGTAGCTACAGGTTTGAATAATCTCGCCACAAAGGTACAAAATTTGCAAGATTTTGTTGTTCATGCACCTATGTCTGAGCCTAGAATTCCTTTGCCTGAATTCTTCTCGGGGAATAGATCTCACTTTCAAAATTTTAAAAATAATTGCAAATTGTTTTTGTCCCTGAAGTCTCGCTCTGCCGGAGACCCTGCACAGCAGGTCAGGATTGTAATTTCCTTGCTCCGGGGCGACCCTCAGGACTGGGCTTTTGCATTGGCACCAGGGGATCCTGCGTTGCTCAATGTGGATGCGTTTTTTCTGGCCTTGGGGTTGCTTTATGAGGAACCTCATTTAGAGCTTCAGGCGGAAAAGGCCTTGATGTCCTTGTCTCAGGGGCAAGATGAAGCTGAAATATACTGCCAAAAATTCCGCAAATGGTCTGTGCTTACTCAGTGGAATGAGTGCGCCCTGGCCGCGATTTTCAGAGAAGGTCTCTCTGATGCCATTAAGGATGTTATGGTGGGGTTCCCTGTGCCTGCGAGTCTGAATGAGTCCATGACGATGGCTATTCAGATCGATAGGCGTCTGCGGGAGCGCAAACCTGTGCACCATTTGGCGGTGTCTACTGAGAAAACGCCAGAAAATATGCAATGTGATAGAATTCTGTCCAGAAGCGAGCGGCAGAATTTTAGACGAAAAAATGGGTTGTGCTTCTATTGTGGTGATTCAACTCATGTTATATCAGCATGCTTTAAGCGTACTAAGAAGCCTGACAAGTCTGTTTCAATTAGCACTTTACAGTCTAAGTTTATTCTATCTGTGACCCTGATTTGTTCTTTGTCATCTATTACCGCGGACGCCTATGTCGACTCTGGCGCTGCTTTGAGTCTTATGGATTGGTCCTTTGCCAAACGCTGTGGGTATGATTTGGAGCCATTGGAGGCTCCGATACCTCTGAAAGGGATTGACTCCACCCCATTGGCTAGTAATAAACCACAATACTGGACACAAGTGACTATGCGTGTTAATCCGGATCACCAGGAGGTTATTCGCT
This sequence comes from Ranitomeya variabilis, assembly GCF_051348905.1. Taxonomy (NCBI): domain Eukaryota; kingdom Metazoa; phylum Chordata; class Amphibia; order Anura; family Dendrobatidae; genus Ranitomeya; species Ranitomeya variabilis. The sequence continues at coordinate 681,908,053 of NC_135232.1, read as the reverse complement.
TTCTGGTGCTGTATAATCTACATGATGTTTTGGTGCTGGGATTGCCATGGCTGCAATCTCATAACCCAGTCCTCGACTGGAGAGCTATGTCTGTGTTAAGCTGGGGATGTAAAGGAACTCATGGGGACGTACCTTTGGTTTCCATTTCATCATCTATTCCCTCTGAGATTCCTGAATTCTTGTCTGACTTTCGTGACGTTTTTGAAGAACCCAAGGTTGGTTCACTACCTCCGCACCGGGAGTGCGATTGTGCCATAGACTTGATCCCGGGTAGTAAATACCCTAAGGGTCGTTTATTTAATCTGTCTGTGCCTGAACACGCGGCTATGCGAGAATATATAAAGGAGTCCTTGGAAAAGGGACATATTCGTCCTTCGTCATCTCCCTTAGGAGCCGGTTTTTTCTTTGTGTCTAAGAAAGACGGCTCTTTGAGGCCGTGTATTGATTATCGACTTTTGAATAAAATCACGGTTAAATATCAATATCCGTTACCACTGCTTACTGATTTGTTTTCTCGTATAAAGGGGGCCAAGTGGTTCTCTAAGATTGATCTCCGTGGGGCGTATAATTTGGTGCGAATCAGGCAGGGGGATGAGTGGAAAACCGCATTTAATACGCCCGAGGGCCATTTTGAGTATTTGGTGATGCCTTTTGGTCTTTCAAATGCCCCTTCAGTCTTCCAGTCCTTTATGCATGACATTTTCCGCGATTATTTGGATAAATTTATGATTGTGTATCTGGATGATATTCTGATTTTTTCGGATGACTGGGACTCTCATGTCCAGCAGGTCAGGAGGGTTTTTCAGGTTTTGCGGTTTAATTCCTTGTGTGTGAAGGGTTCTAAGTGTGTTTTTGGGGTTCAAAAGATTTCCTTCTTGGGATACATTTTTTCCCCCTCTTCCATCGAGATGGATCCTGTCAAGGTTCAGGCTATTGGTGATTGGACGCAACCCTCTTCTCTTAAGAGTCTTCAGAAATTTTTGGGCTTTGCTAACTTTTATCATCGATTTATTGCTGGTTTTTCTGATGTTGTAAAACCATTGACTGATTTGACTAAGAAGGGTGCTGATGTTGCTGATTGGTCCCCTGATGCTGTGGAGGCCTTTCGGGAGCTCAAGCGCCGCTTTTCTTCCGCCCCAGTGTTGCGTCAGCCTGATGTTGCTCTTCCTTTTCAGGTTGAGGTCGACGCTTCTGAAATCGGAGCTGGGGCGGTGTTGTCGCAGAGAAGTTCCGACTGCTCCGTGATGAGACCTTGTGCCTTTTTTTCCCGTAAATTTTCGCCCGCCGAGCGGAATTATGATATTGGGAATCGGGAGCTTTTGGCCATGAAGTGGGCTTTTGAGGAGTGGCGTCACTGGCTTGAGGGGGCCAGACATCAGGTGGTGGTATTGACTGACCACAAAAATTTAATTTACCTTGAGTCTGCCAGGCGCCTGAATCCTAGACAGGCGCGCTGGTCGTTGTTTTTCTCTCGGTTTAATTTTGTGGTGTCTTACCTACCGGGTTCTAAGAATGTTAAGGCGGATGCCCTTTCTAGGAGTTTTGAGCCTGACTCCCCTGGTAATTCTGAGCCCGCAGGTATCCTTAAAGATGGAGTGATATTGTCTGCCGTTTCTCCAGACCTGCGGCGGGCCTTGCAGGAGTTTCAGGCGGATAGACCTGATCGTTGCCCACCTGGTAGACTGTTTGTTCCTGATGATTGGACCAGTAGAGTCATCTCTGAGGTTCATTCTTCTGCGTTGGCAGGTCATCCTGGAATCTTTGGTACCAGGGATTTGGTGGCAAGGTCCTTCTGGTGGCCTTCCCTGTCACGAGATGTGCGAGGCTTTGTGCAGTCTTGTGACGTTTGTGCTCGGGCCAAGCCTTGTTGTTCTCAGGCTAGTGGATTGTTGTTACCCTTGCCTATCCCGAAGAGGCCTTGGACGCACATCTCGATGGATTTTATTTCGGATCTGCCTGTTTCTCAGAAGATGTCTGTCATCTGGGTGGTGTGTGACCGTTTCTCTAAGATGGTCCATCTCGTTCCCTTGCCTAAGTTGCCTTCTTCTTCCGAGTTGGTTCCTCTGTTTTTTCAAAATGTTGTTCGTTTGCATGGTATTCCGGAGAATATCGTTTCTGACAGAGGGACCCAATTCGTGTCTAGATTTTGGCGGGCATTCTGTGCTAGGATGGGCATAGATTTGTCTTTTTCGTCTGCTTTCCATCCTCAGACTAATGGCCAGACCGAGCGGACTAATCAGACCTTGGAGACATATTTGAGGTGTTTTGTGTCTGCGGATCAGGATGATTGGGTTGCTTTTTTGCCTTTGGCGGAGTTCGCCCTCAATAATCGGGCCAGCTCTGCCACCTTGGTGTCCCCGTTTTTCTGTAATTCGGGGTTTCATCCTCGATTTTCCTCCGGTCAAGTGGAATCTTCGGATTGTCCTGGAGTGGATGCTGTGGTGGAGAGGTTGCATCGGATTTGGGGGCAGGTGGTGGACAATTTGAAGTTGTCCCAGGAGAGCACTCAGCTTTTTGCCAACCGCCGTCGTCGTGTTGGTCCTCGGCTTTGTGTTGGGGACTTGGTGTGGTTGTCTTCTCGTTTTGTCCCTATGAGGGTTTCTTCTCCTAAGTTTAAGCCTCGGTTCATCGGCCCGTACAAGATATTGGAGATTTTTAACCCTGTGTCCTTCCGTTTGGACCTCCCTGCATCCTTTTCGATTCATAATGTTTTTCATCGGTCATTGTTGCGCAGGTATGAGGTACCGGCTGTGCCTTCCGTTGAGCCTCCTGCTCCGGTGTTGGTGGAGGGTGAGTTGGAGTACGTTGTGGAAAAGATCTTGGACTCTCGTGTTTCCAGACGGAAACTCCAGTATCTGGTCAAATGGAAGGGATACGGTCAGGAGGATAATTCTTGGGTCACTGCCTCTGATGTTCATGCCTCCGATCTTGTCCGTGCCTTTCATAGGGCTCATCCTGATCGCCCTGGTGGTTCTGGTGAGGGTTCGGTGCCCCCTCCTTGAGGGGGGGGTACTGTTGTGAAATTGGATTCTGGTCTCCCCCGGTGGCCACTTGTGGAATTGTACTTGTGTGCATCATCCCCTCTGTTCACCTGCTCCTATCAGGATGTGGGAGTCGCTATATAACCTTGCTCCTCTGTCAGTTTCATGCCGGTCAACAATGTAATCAGAAGCCTTCTGTGCATGTTCCTGCTACTAGACAACTCCTAGCTAAGTTGGACTTTTGTCCTTGTGTGTTTTTGCATTTTGTTCCTGTTCACAGCTGCTGTTTCGTTACTGTGTCTGGAAAGCTCTTGTGAGCGGAAATTGCCACTCTGGTGTTATGAGTTAATGCTAGAGTCTTAAAGTAATTTCTGGATGGTGTTTTGATAGGGTTTTCTGCTGACCTTGAAAGTGCCCTTTCTGTCTTCATGCTATCTAGTAAGCGGACCTCGATTTTGCTAAACCTATTTTCATACTACGTTTGTCATTTCATCTAAAATCACCGCCAATATATGTGGGGGCCTCTGTCTGCCTTTTGGGAAAATTTCTCTAGAGGTGAGCCAGGACTGTCTTTTCCTCTGCTAGGATTAGGTAGTTCTCCGGCTGGCGCTGGGCATCTAGGGATAAAAAACGTAGGCATGCTACCCGGCCACTTCTAGTTGTGCGGCAGGTTTAGTTCATGGTCAGTATAGTTTCCATCTTCCAAGAGCTAGTTCTCATATATGCTGGGCTATGTTCTCTCGCCATTGAGAATCATGACAGTTCACCAAGATAGATCTTCGTGGTGCGTACAACCTTGTGCGCATTAGGCAGGGAGATGAATGGAAAACTGCATTCAATACGCCCGAAGGTCATTTTGAATACTTGGTGATGCCCTTTGGGCTCTCTAATGCTCCTTCAGTGTTTCAGTCCTTTATGCATGATATCTTCCGGAAGTATCTGGATAAATTTATGATTGTTTATCTGGATGATATTCTGGTTTTCTCGGATGATTGGGATTCTCATGTAAAGCAGGTCAGGATGGTGTTTCAGGTTTTGCGTGATAATGCTTTGTTTGTGAAGGGCTCAAAGTGTCTCTTTGGAGTGCAGAAGGTTTCCTTTTTGGGTTTTATTTTCTCCCCTTCTGCTGTGGAGATGGACCCAGTCAAGGTCCGAGCTATTCATGATTGGACTCAGCCCACGTCTGTTAAGAGTCTTCAGAAGTTCTTGGGGTTTGCTAATTTCTACCGTCGCTTTATTGCTAACTTTTCTAGCGTTGTTAAACCTTTGACGGATATGACCAAGAAAGGTTCTGATGTGGCTAATTGGGCCCCTGCAGCCGTGGAGGCCTTCCAGGAGCTGAAGCGCCAGTTTACTTCAGCGCCTGTTTTGTGCCAGCCTGATGTCTCACTTCCCTTTCAGGTTGAAGTGGATGCTTCTGAGATCGGTGCTGGGGCTGTTTTGTCGCAGAGAGGCTCTGGTTGCTCTGTGATGAGACCATGTGCTTTTTTCTCTAGGAAGTTTCCGCCTGCTGAGCGGAACTATGATGTTGGTAATCGGGAGTTGTTGGCCATGAAGTGGGCATTTGAGGAGTGGCGTCATTGGCTCGAGGGCGCTAAGCATCGTGTGGTGGTCTTGACTGATCACAAAAATCTGATGTATCTCGGGTCTGCTAAGCGCCTGAATCCTAGACAGGCTCGTTGGTCATTGTTTTTCTCTCGTTTTGACTTTGTGGTCTCGTACCTGCCTGGTTCGAAGAATGTTAAGGCTGATGCTCTTTCTAGGAGCTTTGTGACTGACTCTCCTGGAGTCTCGGAGCCAGCTGGTATTCTTAAAGAGGGAGTAATCGTGTCGGCCATATCTCCTGATTTGCGACGTGTGTTGCAGAGATTTCAGGCTGGTAGACCTGATTCTTGTCCACCCGACAGACTGTTTGTTCCTGATAAATGGACCAGCAAAGTCATTTCCGAGGTTCATTCCTCGGTGTTGGCAGGGCATCCGGGAATTTTTGGTACCCGAGATTTGGTGGCTAGGTCCTTTTGGTGGCCTTCCTTGTCACGGGATGTGCGGTCATTTGTGCAGTCCTGTGGGACTTGTGCTCGGGCTAAGCCTTGTTGTTCTCGTGCTAGCGGGTTGCTTCTGCCCTTGCCCGTCCCGAAGAGGCCTTGGACACACATTTCCATGGATTTCATTTCTGATCTTCCGGTGTCTCAAGGAATGTCTGTCATCTGGGTGGTGTGTGATCGTTTTTCCAAGATGGTCCATTTGGTACCCTTGCCTAAGTTGCCTTCCTCTTCCGATCTGGTTCCTTTGTTTTTTCAGAATGTGGTTCGTTTACACGGCATCCCAGAGAATATCGTGTCCGACAGAGGATCCCAGTTTGTGTCCAGATTCTGGCGATCTTTTTGTGCTAAAATGGGCATTGATTTGTCGTTTTCATCTGCCTTCCATCCCCAGACTAATGGTCAAACGGAGCGAACTAATCAGACACTGGAGGCTTATTTGAGATGTTTTGTTTCTGCGGACCAGGATGATTGGGTGACCTTCTTGCCATTGGCGGAGTTTGCCCTTAATAATCGGGCTAGTTCCACTACTTTGGTTTCGCCATTCTTCTGCAACTCTGGTTTTCATCCTCGTTTCTCCTCGGGTCATGTTGAGTCTTCTGACTGTCCTGGGGTGGATTCCGTGGTGGATAGGTTGCAGCGGATTTGGAATCATGTGGTGGACAACTTGAAGTTGTCACAGGAGAAGGCTCAGCGTTTTGCCAACCGCCGCCGCGGTGTGGGCCCCCGACTTCGAGTTGGGGATTTGGTTTGGTTGTCTTCTCTGTATGTCCCTCTGAAGGTTTCCTCTCCTAAATTTAAGCCTCGCTTTATTGGTCCTTATAAAATTTTGGAAGTTCTTAACCCGGTTTCTTTTCGTTTGGATCTTCCGGTGTCGTTTGCCATTCACAACGTGTTCCATAGGTCTTTGTTGCGGCGATACGTTGTGCCTGTGGTTCCTGCTGTTGAGCCTCCTGCTCCGGTGTTGGTTGAGGGCGAGTTGGAGTACGTGGTAGAGAAGATCTTGGATTCTCGTCTCTCTAGACGGAGGCTTCAGTATTTGGTCAAATGGAAGGGCTATGGTCAGGAGGATAATTCCTGGGTGGCCGCCTCTGATGTTCATGCGGCCGATTTGGTTCGTGCCTTCCACGCTGCTCATCCTGGTCGCCCTGGTGGTCTTGGTGAGGGTTCGGTGACCCCTCCTTAAAGGGGGGTACTGTTGTGAACTATACTTCTTGGCTCCCTCTTGTGGTCACTAGTGATTTGGCACTTGATTGTCTTTTACCAGGTTGGTACTCACCTGCTTCGTTAGGCCTGGGGTGTTGCTATTTAAACTTCCTGGATTCTCAGTCCAGTGCCTGGCATCGTTGTAATCAGTTCATTTCTGTTTGCTCCTGTCTTCAGGTCCTGGTTCTTTGCAAGATAAGCTAAGTCCTGCTTTCTTATTTTTGTTTATTTGCATTGTTCTTATTTTTGTCCAGCTTGTACAAAATGTGATTCCTATATCGCTGGAAGCTCTAGGGGGCTGATATTCTCCCCCCTCACCGTTAGTCGGTTTGGGGGTTCTTGGATACTCAGCGTGGATATTTTGCAGGGTTTTTTGCTGACCATATAGGTCATCTTTCTATCTTCTGCTATTTAGTCAGTGGGCCTCTCTTTGCTAAAATCTAGTTAATTCTTACGTTTGTCTTTTCTTCTTGCCTCACCGTTATTATTTGTTGGGGGCTTGTATTACTTTGAGGTCTTTTCTCTGGAGGCAAGAGAGGTCTTATTTTCCCTGATAGGGTTAGTTAGTTCTCCGGCTGGCGCGAGACGTCTAGGAGCAACGTAGGCACGTTCCCCGGCTACTGTTAGTGTTTGTGCTAGGATCAGCTATATGGTCAGCTTAGTTACCACTTCCCTATCAGCTGGTATTTATGTTTGCAGACTTTTGCTTTAATCTCAGAGATCCCTTGCCATTGGGATCACAACAGTTATGGCAGCTAGATGGTATAATTTCCCACAGGTGAAGTATGTCCCCAGGGCTCCCGGTGTATAGATGGAAAATGGTGAATGGCGCAGTAAAGAATGAGGACACAGGTTTGCAGTCTCTTTACCTAGTTTACTGAAGACCTCAGGCAGCCACAGTCCAGGGTACCAGATCACAGGATAGGCAGAGTCCGGCCGGCTTGGAGGCAAGTTGGGAGTCTCCTTATCCAGGTGGAGTTAAAAGCCTTCCTCTAGCGCGGCGGTGTACTATCCCTTACTGCATATGGCTTCTGATAAGGTCCTCACAGTTCTTCTCTCTGTCCTCCGTATAGGATACTACACAAACCCGTATGACAGGTGACTTGAGCTTTTTTACAGGATCTCTATCATGACTCTCTATGCCTCACTGTGCCTCCTGGGTATTGAGGTGGACAGGTAACTTGTAGTTCAGCTGTCCTGCCGGTCTCTGCTGTAAGTCGTAGAGTCCCTTACAACCTCCGTGTTCCGGCTACCAGTTATCTGCGCCTCAGAGGGAGGCAGCCCATTCGCAGCTGGTCTCCCCTGATATCACTCTCCTGTGCTTCGCTCTCCTACACGCTCGCTGCAATCTGTTCTGCTTTCGGTATTATCTCTGTCCAGGAGCTACAGCACTTTCTCGTGGCTGCACGGCTCCTCATATGTTCTTCCTGCCTCAGACTGCTCCAGTCTAATCTCCGGCACTTTCTGATTGAATCTCTGACTAACTTTCCCTCCAAACTACAATATATTTAGGGGAGTCACCTAGAAATAGGATCAAAAGTTCCCCCTTGTGGCCTGGAGTGTGAACTTGTTGCATGTTTGTGATTACCTGATAAAGAGACATCCTTCATCGCTTCCAAGCATAACATCAATCTCCCCGTGAGGAAAGCAATGTCACTGTGACGACCAGGACTCTGGGGCATCACACTCCCCCCAGTTAAATCCAGTACTCCCGCACTGGGAAAAGAAGAACAACAATACAAATTAGCAAAAAGACATACAAATTTTTAAATGCTGTAAACATGTAAAACAAGTTAATTAGTGTAAACTGGAGCTTCCCTTTATGGGAGGAATCGATGCTTGAACGTTACAAGAACATATTTACAAAGTATGCATACTTACTACAACTGGCTATGAAATGCAATTACCCTCTAAGGGTATACTATCTTTAAGGCTTCAAAGTGCAAAACAAACGTCATCTTTATTTTCTTCAAAGTGCAGAGCTTTTCTTACAAACGGCGACTACCCCTACGGGTATATTGCATCAAGTCTGCTTAATTCAAAAGTGCAACATTAGACATACTGTAATATTCAACACTTTCTGCACATAACACTATCTGGCATATAAAATACAGTTCTAACTAACTTCTCTGACACTATCAAATACTATCATTTTATTAAAGTGCAACAAATCTACAGTCCTTTTAAGGGTGCAAATATTTTTCAAGTCTTTCAGCATTTTCTTTCGCTTTCTCTAACTAGAGTAAACATTATGGCTACCCTAAAGTGCAACACATTTAACTTTCTATACTGAGGTAGCATATTTAAAAGTGCAATTAATATTCCAAGTAATATTCAAGTCCATTAATAACTTTATACAGCAGTAACGATGAGAGGGACCCGTCATAAACCCCCAATGTAGGGTTGGGCGGGCTACAAGGTGTGTATCCAGACCCGGAATCCTGCCACGCCAAATGGGTTTTTCTTCAGGTCTCTGTAAAGCAAGGCAACTTTCACAGCAATATTAGAAACAGTTTCTTTAAAGCTTCTTTGTAAACCAGTAGGTAGCACCTAAATAGGTGCCAACTATATACAACGTAAAGTTTTTGGATCACTACCTGTCCATGATCTCACTGTCTTTAAACAAATGATCCCTTTAAACAATTGAACGTCTTAGTGCAAAAATCCTGGTCAGGTAAAACAAAACTTTTAAACAGTTAACTTTTAACTATTTGCAGTAATATTCTTCTTATTTACTTTGGCTGTCTTCAATGCAATATTTGGCGTTGGTTGCTTCCTGGTCTAAGAAGATCTTGGGTTAAGGTTATGCCTGCTGCCAAGAAAGTATCATGTGTTTGATCCTCATGTACAGTCAAATCCTGTCCTGCAATAAGGGTTTGCATAGCTTGGGTATGCGTAATGGTTGGTGAGGTTGCCACTGCTGTTTCAGTGGTGATTAATGTACACACACTGGTCTTTGTAATGGCTTTAGGGGCTGGTGCTGCAATTGGAGTGGCAGTGGTGATCAATTTAGCACTAGGTGGCACTGCTGGTGTCTTTGGTCTGGTTTCCATTACTTTTGGAACAGTGTCTCCGAGATTCCTGATGTTTAAGGCATAACACCCTTTGTCACCAAAATGCCTGGTGTAAGTCACAGTACCCCCTGGATACAGGTCCCTGTCCGGGTGTCCTTCTCTGAGATGGGATTCTACATCTCTCCTATTGATGAATACCTCAGCGTACAGGCCTGGATCCTTAAAAAAAAACAGCCTCTTTTTAGCTTGAAGGCCACTACAGTGCCCTGCCTCAGCGGGGCCTGGTAGATTTGTTTGTACTTGGGCCTGAGCCTTAGCGCATAGATCCCTTTCGTCAAAGGCTTTGCGCCCAGCCTGGTACTCCTTGTCCTTTTCCTCCCACTTATAGGCAAGCTGCTGTTGGTACTCCTCCCAGCTAAGGACTTCCATGACCTCTCCTTCCTTCCTTTCCATCCCGGAGAACCCCATTAGATCTGTCCTAGAGTTCAACCAGCGGTATACAGTCTTTTTGGCATATATTTCGCAGGGCATACTGGTGGGCTGAATCGGGGCTCTCATGTGGCTTTCCATCCTTGTTGCCTGGTCCCATTCTCCCAGGATCTGAATCCATCCGGATCCATAGCGTGGTGGTGCAGCTAGCGGGCCCACTAGGAGTTCCTCGGCTACTGGGGCAGGGTCGATCTCCTTACCTGCCGCTGCGGTGTCTCTAGTGCTGGTCTCCTCCACTGACATCAGGGGCCGCCGGATAGGACGCTGCTCCTGCAGTTTTACTCCTAGCGTCACCTTCCATCTGGTCTCAGCGCTCAGCTGCATCCGCAGGAGTTGGTCGCTCAGCTCCTCCACTTCTGCTTGCAGGAACTCCGGGACTTCTGGTGACGGCTCGCCGCGGCTTCCCTCCTGGTGGCTGGGGGAGTCCTCGGCTTCCACCCCACGCTCTGGGTCCAGGCTGCTAGCCATGTCATCCTCCACATTCCTTGCTGCGTCCTCGTCCCTTTCCCGCTCTCTTTTGCGGGGACAGAGTTTTTTTCCTCTTTCTCCTGCCATTTAGGTTCAGGAGGCGGATCTCAGTTGCTGATGGGCATGTCCTCATGGTGCAAAAGAATTTGGAGTGGGCGGCCAATGTTTTCGTACCCCCACAGCTAGTCCCCACCCATGATGGCACACTTTTCTTTTCCAGCGCTCCTCGTGGCCCTATAATGGCGTCAGTTTTGGCGGCAATTCACAAAGCGCAGTCTCTCAGCACAACACAGTCTTTTAGGCGCACATGACCTGATTTGCTGGGTCAGTCCATCCTGTTCATGACGCCAAGATGAGTCATCCACCTGGACCGTGGAGTACCCGGTACCAGGTCTGGTGTTCACAGGGGGATGTCCATGGCCCTGGGCACCCATGTAAAAGGGAAATTGAATAAAGTTTATGTTCGTGACGCCACCTGTGGTATTCAGTCAGTAGGGACTGACGCTGCTTAAAGGGGTCCACTGGGGTGATGTTATGGCAGCTAGATGGTATAACTTCCCACAGGTGAAGTATGTCCCCAGGGCTCCCAGTGTATAGATAGAAGATGGTGAATGGCGCAGTAAAGAACGAGGACACAGGTTTGCAGTCTCTTTACCTGGTTTACTGAAGACTTCAGGCAGCCACAGTCCAGGGTACCAGATCACAGGATAGGCACAGAATAGGCATAGTCTGGCCGGCTTGGAAGCAAGTTGGGAGTCCCCTTATCCAGGTGGCGTTAAAAGCCTCCTTTTAGCGCGGTGGTGTTGTAGTCCCTTACTGCCTATGGCTTCTGATAAGGTCCTCACATTTCTTCTCTCTGTCCCCCGTATAGAATAGGACACAAACCCGAATGACAGGTGACTCGAGCCTTTTAGAGGATCTCTATCATGACCCGGGCTCTATGCATCACAGGGGAGTCACCTAGAAATAGGATCAAAAGCTCCCCCTTGTGGCCTGGAGTGTGAACATGTTGCAAGTTTGTGATTACCTTATAAAGAGACATCCTTCATTGCTTCCAAGCGTAACATCACTCTCCCCGTGAGGAAAGCAATGTCACTGTTACAACCAGGACCCCGGAGCATCACACAACTATTCTCTAATTCCACCCATTAACCAATAGCACAATATTGTTAAAGATATGTTATCTAATAGAGTGGATCTGTTATGTATTGTGCTGATTTTACATTCTAATTTAAAACAAATATTATTACCAAGTTTGCATTAATACTTTCATTCGTTACTTGTAAATAAATTTATTTTTTCTGATTTATAATTATTGTTTATGAAATAGTGTGATCGGCAGTGCTAAATGGGTGTGGATGTGGTGTGGATATGGGTGTGACTAGTTGTGAAATGGGTGTGGCCAAAAAATTTGTAGCAGTGCGCCGGAAACTTTGTCCCTCTTTCCTTTCTTCAAAAGTTGCGAGGTATGGAGGGGAGGGGGGGCGCACCTTCATGTTCACCTCGATGCAGGGAGCTGACTGACCCAGGAAGTAGTAGCACTGCAACTTCCGGGGTCAGACAGGTCTCTGCATCCCAGGTGCTGCAGCGTCTGTGCATGTAAGGAGGACACAAGAGCAGGTGAGCGCTCATAGAGCTAAAGATAGGGGGGAAGCTGGTGATGGAAGGCTGTGCTGTATACTGGTGATAGGAGGCTGGTGATGGGGAGGCTGTGCTGTATACTGGTGAGGGGAGGCTGGTAACGGGAGGCTGTGCTGTATACTGGTGAGAAGAGGCTGGTGATAGGGGAGGCTGTGCTGTATACTGGTGAGAGGAGGCTGGTCACAGGGGAGGCTGTGATGTATACTGATGAGAGAAGGCTGGTGACGGGGGGCTGTGCTATATACTGGTGAGAGAAGGCTGGTGTTGGGAGACTGTACTGTTTACTGGTGAGAGGAGGCTGGTGCTGCTGTATACTGGGGAATAGGGGAGGCTGGAGCTGCAATGTACTGGTGAGAAGAGGCTGGAGCTGCTATATACTGGTGAACAGGGGAGGCTCGAGCTGCTATTCTGGTGAACAGAGGAGGCTGGTGCTGCTATATACTGGTGAACAGGGGAGGCTTGAGCTGCTATATACTGGTGAACAGGGGAGGCTGATGCTATGCAGGCTGGGGATTTGGGGGAGGCTGACGCTTTAGAATGGGGATTAGGGGGCATATTCCTATAGAATAGTTTTTATTGGTGCTATAAAGATAAATCTACATTATTTAATGTGCAAATTAAGGTGTTTCGCAGCACTCTCGTATTTGTATACTAAATCTTGTCTTTATTGTCAGCACTCCGTTAGTAAAACTGAGGGCTGTCTAAAATCAGCTTGCCAGTCTGCGCTTACTTCCTGAGGCTGGTTTCACACTTGTGTCTTTTTCAAGTCAGGCAAAATCAGGTTTTTCAGCCAAATCCTGATCCTTTCAGGATCCAGTTTTTTGTCCATTCACTTTAATGGTGTCAGGAAGCAACCTGAAGTAACTGGATTCTACCTGACACCATTAAAGTGAATGGGCAAAAATTGGATCCTGAAAGGATCAGGATTTGGCTTAAAAACCTGATTTTCCTGATTTAAAAAAAAAAAATGCAAGTGTGAAACCAGCGACACTGGATGAGTGCAGCAGCGCGCTCCAAGTGTCAGTGTGGGTGCAGACAATGTGGCTGCAGGTCCGCTCTGACACCGGCTATCTGTCTGCTCTTGCCTTCCCTTAGAACACCCTCAGTAAAGAGGAGGGGTGAATGAGCAGACAGCATGTCTCTATATCATTAGGTCTCTCCTCACTATTTTAATCTCTTGATTAGGGTTGAGCGAAACGGATCGGACAAATTCAAAAATCGCTGACTTTCGGCAAAGTCGGCTTTCATGAAACTCGACCCGATCCTAGTGTGGGATCAGCCATGCGGTCGGCGATCTTCGCGCCAAAGTCGCATTTCGTATGGTGCGTTCAGCGCCATTTCTCAGCCAATGAAGGAGGACGCAGAGTGTGGGCAGCGTGATGACATAGGTCTCGGTCCCCACCATCTTAGAGAAGGGCATGACAGTGATTGGCTTGCTTTCTGCGGCGTCACAGGGGGTATAAAGGGCGTGCACGCCGACCGCCATCTTACTTCTGCCGATCTTAGCATAGGGAGACATTGCTGCGGCTTCATCAGAAGAAGGGATATAGTTAGGGAGGGAAGATTAACCCCCAAACCGCTTGTGCTGTAGCGATTTCCACTGTCCAACACCACCTTTTTTTGCAGGGACAGTGGAGGCTATTTTTTTGTGCATCAGCTCTGTAGCTTATTAGGCTGCCTTACAAGGTTCCCTGATAGCTGCATTGCTGTTTGCACGCTGCTGTGCAAACCAACTGCTTTTTTAAAAGCAAAAATCCTGTTGCTCCTTTCTGCACAGTTCTCGTTTCTTTGTCCACACTTTTGTGTGCAGCAGTCCTTTTTGTTGCTGCCATACTTGTCCTGAGATCATTGTAGGGAGATTGAAATTGTACTACAGTCCTTGGATTTTTTCAGATATCTTCCAGCCACTTTCTGCCACTTACATTGTGTTATGTTACACACTGGGCCTGAGTTGTGGTGCTGTCTCCCCCCAAAAAAGGGAGATTCAAATTGTCACAAAGTGGATATACGTCAGTTCTGTTAGTTTGTCGTGTATCAGCCAGCCACGTTCTGCCACTTGCATTGTGTTGTGTTATACACTGGGCCTGAGTTGCGGTGCAGTCTCCCACCAAAAAAGGGTGTTTCAAATTGTCACAAAGTGGATATACGTCAGTTCTGTTAGTTTGTCATATATCAGCCAGCCACGTTCTGCCACTTACATTGTGTTGTGTTACATACTGGGCCTGAGTTGCGGTGCTGTCTCCCCCCCAAAAAAGGGAGATTCAAATTGTCACAAAGTGGATATACGTCAGTTCTGTTAGTTTGTCGTATATCAGCCAGCCACGTTCTGCCACTTACATTGTGTTGTGTTATACACTGGGCCTGAGTTGCGGTGCAGTCTCCCCAAAATAAAAAGGGAGATTTAAATTCTCAACAAGTTTATATACACCTTCTACCTTGTTTTACAGTACCATATAACGGTTGTTATTTTGGTAACATTTTCCCAAAAATGAGGAAGTCTGGTGGAAGAGGCCGTGGGCGGTCGTTGCCAGCTGGTACTGATGGTGGTGGTGGTGGTGGAGCATCTGGTGGTACTGGGAAAAGCAAAATAGCACCTAAGTCTGGAGGTGTTGAGCCAGCGTCATCTTCTGGCTACACAAGGCCTCGAAGGCTCCCTTATCTTGGAGTAGGAAAAACGCTTTTAAAGCCGGAGCAGCAGGAAAAAGTTTTGGCTTTCCTTGCTGACTCAGCCTCTAGCTCTTTCGCCTCCTCTTCCGAAAGTTCCAAATTTAAAAGCAGCGAGTCGTCAGTGGATGCTCACGGTCAGGAACAAGTCGCTTCCTTGTATCCTTCACCCAAACCAAAAGTGAAGGATGCGTCAGGCGACACTACAGGTTACTCCATGGAGCTCTTTACACATACCGTGCCTCGGTTACAAAGGGAAATTGTTAACTGCCCATTACAAGATGAATCGGACATGAAGTGCACTGATGCACAGCCACAGCTAGATTATTATGCTGTTCCATTGACTCAGATCACTACATTGCCCTCGCAGTGTACTGAGCCAGAATCTGACCCTGATGAGACTATGGTGCCCCGTCCCGAACGCTATAGCACCTTACACGGTGACACAGAGGAAGGTGCACATGACATTGAAGAGGAGGTGATAGATGACCCAGTTGTTGACCCAGATTGGCAGCCATTGGGGGGAAGAGGGTGCCGCTGCCAGTAGCTCAGAAGCGGAGGAGGGTGATCCGCAGCAGCCATCTACATCGCAACAGCTGTCATCTGGCAGGCCCGTATCAGGCCAAAAACATGTGTCAAAAACAAGAACAGTTTTAGGACAGCGTGGCCATCCGGTGAAAGTAGCACAGCGTGCAATGCCTGAAAAGGTATTCGATAGTAGGAAGAGTGCAGTGTGGCAATTTTTTAACGAAGATCCGAATGATCAGTCAAAAGTTATCTCTAAGAAATGCTCAAAGACCTATAGCAGAGGGAAGAATCTTCAAAATTTAAATACAATGTGTATGCGTAGACATTTAACCAGCATGCACTTGCAAGCCTGGACTAACTTCCAAACGTCACGTACCGTTGGTGCACCTGCTCAGAATGAAGGTAATCAGCAACGCTACATTGCTTCCCTCACTGTAAGCCCACCGGTTAGGACACCACCAGCAGCAAATGTGGAGGTATCGTCGCAAGGCCAAAGCAGTCAGGGAATCACAAGGTTATTGGTAGGAAACACTGTTTGTAGGCCAACATCAAGAATACCATCACCAACCCTCTCTCAATCCGCCATGTCCACCACCACCACCACCGCTAGTTCCACCATATGCAGCTCTCCAGTCCAGCTCACCCTACAAGAGACTCTCGTTAGGAAAAGAAAGTACTCATCCTCTCATCCGTCTACACAGGGTTTGAACGCCCACATTGCTAGACTAATCTCGTTAGAGATGATGCCCTACCGGTTGGTTGAAAGCGAAGCTTTCAAAGACCTGATGGCCTACGCAGTACCACGCTATGACCTACCCAGTCGGCACTTCTTTGCGAGAAAAGCCATCCCAGCCCTCCACCAGCATGTCAAAGACCACATTGTCCATGCACTGAGGCAATCAGTCAGTGGAAAGGTGCACCTCACAACAGATGCATGGACCAGTAGGCATGGCCAGGGACGTTATGTGTCCATCACGGCGCACTGGGTTAATATGGTGGATGCAGGATCCACTGGGGACAGCCATAGTGGGACAGTTCTGCCTAGCCCACGGTCTAGGAAACAATTGGCTGTAGGCGTTCGTCACCCCTCCTCCTCCTCCTCCTCCAGAAGCGAAAGCTCATCCACAGAGCGCAGTCGCACGACCACTCCATCCGCAGCTGCCAGTGTTGCACACGAGGTGTCCCATTATCGAACAGCTAGTGGTAAGCGTCAGCAGACTGTGTTACAAATGAAGTGTTTGGGCGACAACACACCGCGGAAGGACTGGCAGAGTACTTGCAGCAACAAACGCAGTCATGGCTGGGCAGTGTACATCTTGAGGCAGGCAAGGTAGTCAGTGATAACGGAAGGAATTTTATGGCTGCCATAGCCCTTTCAGAACTGAAACACATACCTTGCCTGGCTCACACCTTGAACCTGGTGGTGCAGTGCTTCCTGAAAAATTATCCGGGGTTACCAGCCCTGCTCCTGAAGGTGCGAAGACTTTGCTCGCACATCTGCCGGTCGCCCGTACACTCCAGCCGTATGCTGAACCATCAGCGATCGCTGAATCTTCCCCAGCACTGCCTAATGATAGACGTTGCAACAAGGTGGAACTCCACACTGCATATGCCTCAGAGGCTGTGCGAACAGAGGCGTGCTGTAATTTATTTGTGGGAGGATACACATACACGGGCAGGCACTTGGATGGCAGACATGGAGTTGTGTGGTGTGCAGTGGTCGAAGCTACAAGACCTCTGTCAAGTCCTTCAGTGTTTTGAGGAATGCACACGGCTGGTAAGTGCAGACGACGCCATCATAAGCATGAGCATCCCACTAATGCGTCTGCTGATGCAAAGTTTAACGCACATTAAGGAGCAGGCATCTGCAGCCGAGGAGGAGGGAAGCCTTGATGACAGTCAGCCATTGTCTGCTCAGGGAACTCTCCTGGACGAGGTGGCGGATGAAGAGGAGGAGGATGATGGGGATGAATATTTATGGGAGGAGGATGCTTCTCAGGGGGCAATAGAAATTGGTGGCGTTGCAAGGTCAGGTACAGGGTTTTTGCGGGACACAAGTGATGTTGATTTGCAAGAAAGTGCTCCTAAACCCAGCACAAGCAGTGAATTGACACCTGGAACATTGGCCCACATGGGTGAGTATGCCTTGCATATCCTAAAAAGGGACCCCCGCATTATCAAAATGATGACCGATGACTAGGGTTGAGCGAAACCGATCGGACATTTTAAAAAATCGCCGACTTTCGGCAAAGTCGGATTTCGTGAAACCTGACCCGATGCCAGCGTGGGATCGGCCATGCGGTCGGCGATCTTCACGCCAAAGTCGCGTTTCGTATGACGCTTTAAGCGACATTTCTCAGCCAATGAAGGTGGACGCAGAGTGTGGGCAGCGTGATGACATAGGTCTCGGTCCCCACCATCTTAGAGAAGGGCATGACAGTGATTGGCTTGCTTTCTGCGGCGTCACAGGGGCTATAAAGGGGCGTGCACGCCGACCGCCATCTTACTGCTGCCGATCTGAGCATAGGGAGAGGTTGCTGCAGCTTCGTCAGAAGCAGGGATATTGTTAGGGAGGAAAGATTAACCCCCAAACCGCTTGTGCTGTAGCGATTTCCACTGTCCAACACCACCTTTTCTTTGCAGGGACAGTGGAGGCTAGATTTCTGTGCATCAGCTCTGTAGCTTATAAGGCTCCCTGATAGCTGCATTGCTGTTTATATGCCGCTGTGCAAACCAACTGCTTTTTTCAAAGCAAAAATCCTCTTGTGTTCCGCAGTCCTTTTTATTGCTGCCATACTTGTCCTTTGATCATTGTAGGGAGATTGAAATTCTACTACAGCCCTTGTATTTTTTGATATGTCTTCCAGCCACTTTCTGCCACTCAACTGTGTAGTGTAATACAGTGGGCCTGATTTTTTCCTGCATTCTCCCACACATAAAAAAGGGAGATTTATATTGCCACTGAGTGCATCTGCGTCAGTCCTGTTTGTGGCATATCTGCCAGCCACTTTCTGCCACTCAAACTGTGTAGTGTAATACAGTGGGCCTGATTTTTCTGCCCTCTCCCACACATAAAAAGGGAGATTTATATTGCTACTGAGTGCATCTGCGTCAGTCCTGTTTGTGGCATATCTGCCAGCCACTTTCTGCCACTCATACTGTGTAGTGTAATACAGTGGGCCTGATTTTTCTGCTGTCTCCCACACATAAAAAGGGAGATTTATATTTCCACTGAGTGCATCTGCATCAGTCCTGTTTGTGGTGTATCTGCCAGCCACTTCCTGCCACTCAAACTGTGTAGTGTAATACAGTGGGCCTGATTTTTCTGCTGTCTCCCACACATAAAAAGGGAGATTTATATTGCCACTGAGTGCATCTGCATCAGTCCTGTTTGTGACATATCTGCCAGCCACTTTCTGCCACTCAAACTGTGTAGTGTAATACAGTGGGCCTGATTTTTCTGCTGTCTCCCACACATAAAAAGGGAGATTTATATTGCCACTGAGTGCATCTGCGTCAGTCCTGTTTGTGGTATATCTGCCAACCACTTTCTGCCACTCAAACTGTGTAGTGTAATACAGTGGGCCTGATTTTTCTGCATTCTCCCACACATAAAAAGGGAG
This sequence comes from Ranitomeya variabilis, assembly GCF_051348905.1. NCBI lineage: Eukaryota > Metazoa > Chordata > Amphibia > Anura > Dendrobatidae > Ranitomeya > Ranitomeya variabilis. Next base: position 681,889,397 of record NC_135232.1, on the reverse strand, counting down.
ATTTATATTGCCACTGAGTGCATCTGCGTCAGTCCTGTTTGTGGTATATCTGCCAGCCACTTTCTGCCACTCAAACTGTGTAGTGTAATACAGTGGGCCTGATTTTTTTCTGCATTTTCCCACACATAAAAAGGGAGATTTATATTGCCACTGAGTGCATCTGCTTCAGTCCTGTTTGTGGCATATCTGCCAGCCACATTCTGCCACTCAAACTGTGTAGTGTAATACAGTGGGCCTGATTTTTTTCCTGCATTCTCCCACACATAAAAAAGGGAGATTTATATTGCCACTGAGTGCATCTGCGTCAGTCCTGTTTGGCGTATATCTGCCAGTCACTTTCTGCCACTTATACTGTGTAGTGTAATATAGTGGGCCTGAATTTTGCAGCAGTCCCCCACACATATAGAAAGGGAGATTTAAATTCACAACAAGTTTACATACTCCTACCTTGTTTTACAGTACTATATAACGATTGTTAGTTTGGTTACATTTTCCTAAGGCCGGCCTCACACTAGCGAGTTTTACGGACGTAAGAGCGCAGAAATTACGTCCGTAAAACTCGCAAAATAAACGGCACAATTATTCTCAATGGGGCTGCTCCTATTAGCCGTATATTACGGTTCAGTATTATACGGCTTTCTACGGCCGTACAAAATCGCAGCATGCTGCGTTTGTCAGCGTATTGCGCAAAAAAATCGCTAATGAAAGTCTATGGTGGCGAGAAAAATACGGATTCCACACGGACCTGCAGTGTGACTTGCGAGAAATACGCAGCGCTGTTAGTGAAAAGTCGGTAATTCAATTGCCGGCTTTTCATTTCTCCTGCACAAACCCGACAGGATATGAGACATGGTTTACATACAGTAAACCATCTCATATCCCCTTTTTTTTTTGCATATTCCACACTACTAATGTTAGTAGTGTGTATGTGCAAAATTTCAGCGCTGTAGCTGCTGAAATAAAGGGTTAAATGGCGGAAAAAATTGGCGTTGGCTCACGCGCAATTTTCTCAGCCAGAATGGTAAAGCCAGTGACTGAGGGCAGATATTAATAGCCAGGAGAGGGTCCATGGTTATTGGCCCCCCGTGGCTAAAAACATCTGCCCCCAGCCACCCCAGAAAAGGCACATCTGGAAGATGCGCCTATTCTGGCACTTGGCCACTCTCTTCCCACTCCCTGTAGCGGTGGGATATGGGGTAATGAAGGGTTAATGCCACCTTGCTATTGGAAGGTGACATTAAGCCAGATTAATAATGGAGAGGCGTCAATTATGACACCTATCCATTATTAATCCAATTGTTGGAAAGGGTTAAAAAACACACACACATGATTTAAAAGTAGTTTAATGAAATAAACACAGCGGTTGTTGTAATAATTTATTGTTCTCTCAATCCATCAGGAACACCCTCGCTTGGAAAAATAATAAAAGCACAAGATACATACCTTCTGGTGAACCGTCTCGTCCCACGAAGTAATCCATCTGAAGGGGTTAACTAATATTACAGGCAGGAGCCCTGCTAATGCAGCGGTGCTCGTGCTTGTAATTCCCCGGCGAATGAATGAAATGTAGGTCATTGACCTACATTTCCTTCAGTCGCGGTGATGCGCCCCCTGGTGGATGTCCTCATATGACCTGGAGCATGGGAAAAAGTTCCCAGGCTGCAGTTCATGAGAACATCCACCAGAGGGCGCATCACCGCGACTCAATGTAAGTACAGATCCTGCTTTCCTTTCAGCACCCGGGGATTACAGGCACGAGCGAGTGGTTTATCGCAGCTCGTGCCTGTAATATTAGTTAACCCCTTCAGATGGATTACTTCGTGGGACGAGACGGTTCACCAGAAGGTATGTATCTTGTGCGTTTATTATTTTTCCAAGCGAGGGTGTTCCTGATGGATTGAGAGAACAATAAATTATTACAACAACCGCTGTGTTTATTTCATTAAACTACTTTTAAATCATGTGTGTGTGTGTTTTTTAACCCTTTCCACCAATTGGATTAATAATGGATAGGTGTCATAATTGACGCCTCTCCATTATTAATCTGGCTTAATGTCACCTTCCAATAGCAAGGTGACATTAACCCTTCAGTACCCCATATCCCACCGCTACAGGGAGTGGGAAGAGAGTGGCCAAGTGCCAGAATAGGCGCATCTTCCAGATGTGCCTTTTCTGGGGTGGCTGGGGGCAGATGTTTTTAGCCACGGGGGGGCCAATAACCATGGACCCTCTCCTGGCTATTAATATCTGCCCTCAGTCACTGGCTTTACCATTCTGGTGGAGAAAATTGCGCGGGAGCCCACGCCAATTTTTTCCGCCATTTAACCCTTTATTTCAGCAGCTACAGCGCTGAAATTTTGCACATACACACTACTAACATTAGTAGTGTGGAATATGCAAAAAAAAAGGGGATATGAGATGGTTTACTGTATGTAAACCATGTCTCATATCCTGTCGGGTTTGTGCAGGAGAAATGAAAAGCCGGCAATTGAATTACCGGCTGTTCACAGATATCGCGCTGAATGAAATCTAAATACAGAATATACAGTGGGGCAAAAAAGTATTTAGTCAGTCAGCAATAGTGCAAGTTCCACCACTTAAAAAGATGAGAGGCGTCTGTAATTTACATCATAGGTAGACCTCAACTATGGGAGACAAACTGAGAAAAAAAAATCCAGAAAATCACATTGTCTGTTTTTTTTAATCATTTTATTTGCATATTATGGTGGAAAATAAGTATTTGGTCAGAAACAAAATTTCATCTCAATACTTTGTAATATATCCTTTGTTGGCAATGACAGAGGTCAAACGTTTTCTGTAAGTCTTCACAAGGTTGCCACACACTGTTGTTGGTATGTTGGCCCATTCCTCCATGCAGATCTCCTCTAGAGCAGTGATGTTTTGGGCTTTTCGCTTGGCAACACGGACTTTCAACTCCCTCCAAAGGTTTTCTATAGGGTTGAGATCTGGAGACTGGCTAGGCCACTCCAGGACCTTGAAATGCTTCTTACGAAGCCACTCCTTCGTTGCCCTGGCGGTGTGCTTTGGATCATTGTCATGTTGAAAGACCCAGCCACGTTTCATCTTCAATGCCCTTGCTGATGGAAGGAGGTTTGCACTCAAAATCTCACGATACATGGCCCCATTCATTCTTTCATGTACCCGGATCAGTCGTCCTGGCCCCTTTGCAGAGAAACAGCCCCAAAGCATGATGTTTCCACCACCATGCTTTACAGTAGGTATGGTGTTTGATGGATGCAACTCAGTATTCTTTTTCCTCCAAACACGACAAGTTGTGTTTCTACCAAACAGTTCCAGTTTGGTTTCATCAGACCATAGGACATTCTCCCAAAACTCCTCTGGATCATCCAAATGCTCTCAAGCAAACTTCAGACGGGCCCGGACATGTACTGGCTTAAGCAGTGGGACACGTCTGGCACTGCAGGATCGCAGTCCATGGTGGCGTAGTGTGTTACTTATGGTAGGCCTTGTTACATTGGTCCCAGCTCTCTGCAGTTCATTCACTAGGTCCCCCCACGTGGTTCTGGGATTTTTGCTCACCGTTCTTGTGATCATTCTGACCCCACGGGGTGGGATTTTGCGTGGAGCCCCAGATCGAGGAAGATTATCAGTGGTCTTGAATGTCTTCCATTTTCTAATTATTGCTCCCACTGTTGATTTCTTCACTCCAAGCTGGTTGGCTATTGCAGATTCAGTCTTCCCAGCCTGGTGCAGGGCTACAATTTTGTTTCTGGTGTCCTTTGACAGCTCTTTGGTCTTCACCATAGTGGAGTTTGGAGTCAGACTGTTTGAGGGTGTGTACAGGTGTCTTTTTATACTGATAACAAGTTTAAACAGGTGCCATTACTACAGGTAATGAGTGGAGGAAAGAGGAGACTCTTAAAGAAGAAGTTACAGGTCTGTGAGAGCCAGAAATCTTGATTGTTTGTTTCTGACCAAATACTTATTTTCCACCATAATATGCAAATAAAATGATAAAAAAACAGACAATGTGATTTTCTGGATTTTTTTTTCTCAGTTTGTCTCCCATAGTTGAGGTCTACCTATGATGTAAATTACAGACGCCTCTCATCTTTTTAAGTGGTGGAACTTGCACTATTGCTGACTGACTAAATACTTTTTTGCCCCACTGTATATATATGTGTCTCAATGACATATATATATATATATATATATATATATATATATATATATATATATATACTGTATATATGTTTTCCCGAACATTTGAGCACATAAATCCATTAGATGTCGGTTTTGCAAACCTGCGCGAAAATCTCGCAGTACGGATGCCATACGGATTACATACGGAGGATGCCATGCGCAAAATACGCTGACACACCCTGACTACGGATCAATATTTTGGGAACATTTCTCCGTATTACGGCCGTAGTACGGACGTATAATACGTGGCGTATTGTCTTACGCCAAGTGTGAGGCTGGCCTAAGAATGAGGAAGCCTGGTGGAAGAGGTCGTGGCCATGGGCGGTCATTGCAAGCTGGTAATGATGGTGGTGGTGGTGGAGCATCTGGTGGTAGTGGGAAAAGCAAAATAGCACCTAAGGCTTGAGTTGTTGAGCCAGCGTCATCGTCTGGCTACACAAGGCCTCGAAGGCTCCCTTTTCTGGGAGTAGGAAAACCGCTTTTAAAGCCGGAGCAGCACGAAAAAGTTTTGGCTTTCCTTGCTGACTCAGCCTCTAGCTCTTTCGCCTCCTCTTCCGAAAGTTCCAAATTTAAAAGCAGCGAGTCGTCAGTGGATGCTCACGGTCAGGAACAAGTCGCTTCCTTGTGTCCTTCACCCAAAGCAAAAGTGAAGGATGCGGCAGGCGACACTACAGTTTACTCCATGGAGCTCTTTACACATACTGTGCCTGGGTTAGAAAGGGAAATAGTTCACAGCCCATTACAAGATGAATCGGACATGGAGTGCACAGATGCACAGCCACAGCTAGGTTATTATGCTGTTCCATTGACTCAGATCACAACATTGCCCTCGCAGTGTACTCAGCCAGAATTTGGCCCTGATGAGACTATGGTGCCCCATCCCGAACGCTATAGCACCTTACACGGTGACACAGAGAAAGGTGCACAGGACATTGAAGAGGAGGTGATAGATGACCCAGTTATTGACCCCGATTGGCAGCCATTGGGGGAACAGGGTGCCGCTGGCAGTAGCTCTGAAGCAGAGGAGGATGAGCCGCAGCAGGCATCAACATCGCAATAGCTTTCATCTGGCAGGCCCGCATCAGGCCCAAAACGTGTGTCAAAAACCACAACAGGTGTAGGACAGCGTTGCAATCCGGTGACAGTAGCACGGCGTGCAAAGCCTGAAAAGGTATTCCATAGTAAGACGAGTGCAGTGTGGCAATTTTTTAACCAAGATCCGAATGATCAGTCCAAAGTTATATGTAAGAAATGCTCCAAGACATTTAGCAGAGGGAAGAATCTACAAAGTTTAAATACAACGTGCATGCGTAGACATCTAACCAGCAGGCACTTGGAAGCATGGACTAACTACCAAACTTCCCGTACCGTTGATGCACCTGCTCAAATTGAAGTTAGTCAGCAACGCAACATTGCTTCCCTCACTGGAAGCCCACCGGTTATGACACCACCAGTAACAAATGTGGAGGTATTGTCGCAAGGCCAAAGCAGTCAGGGAATCACAATGTTCTTGGTTGGAAACACTGTAGGTAGGCCCACATCAAGAATACCATCACCAAGCCTCTCTCAATCTGCCATGTCCACCACCACCCCCGCTAGTTCCACCATATGCAGCTCTCCAGTCCAGCTTAGCCTACAAGAGACTCTCGATAGGAAAAGAAAGTACTCTTCCTCTCATCCGCGTACACAGGGTTTGAACGGCTATATTGCTCGACTAATCTCGTTAGAGATGATGCCCTACCGGTTGGTTGAAAGCGAAGCTTTCAAAGCCCTGATGGCCTACGCAGTACCATGCTATGACCTACCCAGTCGACACTTCTTTGCGAGAAAAGCCATCCCAGCACTCCACCAACATGTCAAAAAACGCATTGTCCATGCACTGAGGCAATCGGTCAGTAGAAAGGCGCACCTCACAACTGATGCATGGACCAGTAGGCATGGCCAGGGATGTTACATGTCCATCACGGCACACTGGGTTAATGTGGTGGATGCAGGGTCCACAGGGGACAGCCATAGTGGCACAGCTCTGCCTAGCCCACGGTCTAGGAAACAGTTGGCTGTAGGCATTTGCACCTCCTCCTCCTCCAGAAGCGAAAGCTCGTCCACAGAGCTCAGTCGCACGAACACTCCATCCGCAGCTGCCAGTGTTGCACCCGTGGTGTCCCATTATGGAACAGCTAGTGGTAAGCGTCAGCAGGCTGTGCTGCAAATGAAGTGTTTGGGTGACAACAGACACACCACGGAAGTACTGGCCGAGTACTTGCAGCAACAAACGCAGTCATGGCTGGGCAGTGTACATCTTGAGGCAGGCAAGGTAGTCAGTGATAACGGAAGGAATTTTATGGCTGCCATAGCCCTTTCCAAAATGAAACACATACCTTGCCTGGCTCACACCTTGAACCTTGTGGTGCAGTGCTTCCTCAAGAATTACCCTGATTTACCAGCCCTGCTCCTGAAGGTGCGCAGACTTTGCTCGCACATCCGCCGGTCGCCCGTCCACTCCAGCCGTATGCTTAACCATCAGCGATCGCTGAATCTTCCCCAGCACCGCCTAATAATAGACGTTGCAACAAGGTGGAACTCTACACTGCACATGCTTCAGAGGCTGTGCGAGCAGAGGCGTGCTGTCAAGTATTTGTGGGAGGATACACATACATGGGCTGGCAGTTGGATGGCAGACATGGAGTTGTCTGGTGTGCAGTGGTCGAAGCTCCAAGACCTCTGTCAAGACCTTCAGTGTTTTGAGGAATGCACATGGCTGGTCAGTGCGGACGACGCCATCATAAGCATGAGCATCCCACTAATGCGTCTGCTGATGCAAAGTTTGACGCACATCAAGGAGCAGGCGTCTGCGGCCGAGGAGGAGGGAAGCCTTGATGACAGTCAGCCATCGTCTGGTCAAGGACGTCTCTGGGACGAGGTGGCGGATGAAGAGGAGGAGGAGGATGATGGGGCTGAATATTTATGGGAGGAGGATGCTTCTCAGGGGGCAATAGAAACTGGTGGCATTGCAAGGTTAGGTACAGGGTTTTTGCGGGCCACAAGTGAGGTAGATTTTCAAGAAAGTGCTCCTCAACCCAGCACAAGCAGTGAATTGACACCTGGAACTTTGGCCCACATGGCAGAGTATGCCTTGCGTATCCTAAAACGGGACCCCCGCATTATCAAAATGATGACCGATGACGATTACTGGTTGGCCTGCCTCCTGGATCCACGATACAAAGGCAAATTACAAAATATCATGCCACATGAGAACCTTGAGCAAATATTAGCTACCAAACAAGCAACTCTTGTAAACCGTTTGGTTCAAGCATTCCCAGCACACAGCGGCGCTGATGATTCTGACACGAGCTGTAGGGGGCAACATGGCAGAGGTGCTAGAGGTGCACAAAGCCGAAGTGGCAGGTTGTGGAGTGATTTTGCAATGACCGCAGACACGGCAGGTAATGCTGCATCGATTCAAAGTGACAGGAGACAGCATTTGTCCAGTATGGTTACCAACTATTTTTCCGCCATTATCGATGTTCTCCCTCACAGGTCATTCCCCTTTGATTATTGGGCATCTAAACTAGACACCTGGCCCGAATTGGCAGGATATGCATTACAGGAGCTCGCTTGCCCAGCTGCTAGCGTGCTCTCAGAAAGAGTCTTCAGTGCTGCAGGTTCAATACTGACCGAAAAAAGGACACGTCTGGCTCCCCGAAATGTTGATGATCTAACCTTCATTAAAATGAACCAATCATGGATTTCGAATTATTTTGCCCCACCTTCCCCTGCTGACACGTAGCTTGCCAGAAAAATTTCTTGTTTTTGGCCTCCTCTTACTGACTGCTCCAATTCCGCCATTTGCAGGTGCCGAATGTCCACCATAGGCCATTTGTATACCTCCCTAAATGGGCTGACTCCCCCCACAGGGCCCTGGTCACAACGTGGTGCAAGCACCCGTGCGAGTGCCGTTTGCCTGGACAGGTGGGTGTGCCCACTCTTGGGCCACGGCACTGGCACAGGGTCTCTCATAGTACAATGAAGTGTCTCTGACGGTGGTGGTGCACAACCAACGTCAGACACACCGTCGTAATATGAGGGGCCCTGGGCCAGTACCGCCGCCCACGAGAGAATGTTCCCCCCCAGCTCGAACTGTGCTCTACCACTTTCAAAACTTACCTCTCCCTGCCCCACCACTGTGTAATCTGTGCTGTTAAATCCTTAAATGGCACTGCAATAACAAATTTGTTGCAATGATCGATGATAATAAAAATATACAGGGGCCCTGGCCTCCATTTAGACCCCTTAAAACTTTGCGCCAACTACCCCTGTCTGCAACTCTGCAGAGGAGCCCACCCCTGTACCTCGCTATGCCACCAGCTTATTTATGACCAATTCCTTGGCTGACATTTAGCCCACTTTAGTATTTTGGCCTACTAACTGTGTCAGCCACTTCTAACAATTGACCTCCGCTGAACAAAGCTATGCCACCTCTGTACTCCTGTTACCAATTGTGAACTGCATTTAGCCTACTTACTTATTTGTGCCTAGTAACTGTGTCAGCCTCTCATAACAGTTGTCCTCCCACGCTGAAACAAGCTAGGCCGCCTGCTTAGTCCTGCTAGCAGTTTTGAACTGCATTTAGACACCTTTTTTTAGGTTAGGCCTCTGTCTGTCTGTCTGTCGGCGCCACACATTACAACTGTCCCCCCCCCCCTGAAACAAGCTAGGCCGCCTGTGTACTCCTCTTACCAATGTAGAACAGCATTTAGCCTACTTATTTATTTTGTCCTAGTAACTGAGTCAGACTCTCACAACAGTTGTCCTCCACCGCTGAACCCAGCAAGGCCTCCGGTGTACTCCTCTTACCAATTGTGAACTGCATATATCGCTCTTTTTTATTTTACGCCTACTCAGTGTGTCAGAGCCACTAATTACACTTGTCCTCCTCCGCTGAACCACGCTATGCCGACTGTGTACTCCTATTACAAATTTTGAACTGCAATTAGCCACCTTTTTTAATTGTAGGCCTACTCTGTCTGTCTGAGCCACTTATTACAGTTTTCCTCCGCTGAACAAAGCTATGCCGCCTGTATACTCCACTAACCACTTTTGAACTGCATTTTGCATTTCTTATTTATGCCTACTAACTGTGTCTGCCTCCCATTACAGTTGTCCTCCACTCAACAAAGCTGAGCCTCAGTTTTCATCCGATGTCAGATATTAAACTGCATTTGGCCTACTTGTTTGGTTGGGCCTACTAACGGTGTCTGCCGCTGCTTGGTGTTCTCCTCCACTGAACAAAGCTGAGCTTCAATCTTCAGGCTTTTGGCCTATATCAGATATTAAACGGCATTTGGCCTACTAGTTTGGTTGGGCCCTACTAACGGTGTCTGCCGCTCCTTGCTTGTCTCCTCCACTGAACAAAGCTGAGCTTCAGTCTTCAGGCTTTCGGCCTATAGGAAATTTTAAACTGCATTTGGCCTACTAGTTTGGTTGGGCCCTACTAACGGTGTCTGCCGCTCCTTGCTTGTCTTCTCCACTGAACAAAGCTGAGCTTCAGTCTTCAGGCTTTCGGCCTATAGGAAATTTTAAACTGCATTTGGCCTACTTGTTTGGTTGGGCCCTAGTAACGGTGTCTGCCGCTCCTTGCTTGTCTCCTCCACTGAACAAAGCTGAGCTTCAATCTTCAGGCTTTCGGCCTATATCAGATATTAAACTGCATTTGGCCTACTAGTTTGGTTGGGCCCTAGTAACGGTGTCTGCTGCTCCTTGCTTGTCTCCTCCACTGAACAAAGCTGAGCTTCAATCTTCAGGCTTTCGGCCTATAGGAAATTTTAAACTGCATTTGGCCTACTAGTTTGGTTGGGCCCTAGTAACGGTGTCTGCTGCTCCTTGCTTGTCTCCTCCACTGAACAAAGCTGAGCTTCAGTCTTCAGGCTTTCGGCCTATAGGAAATTTTAAACTGCATTTGGCCTACTAGTTTGGTTGGGCCTACTAATGGTGTCTGCTGCTGCTTGGTGTTCTCCTCCAATGAACAAAGCAGTGCCGCCTGTTTACTCCTGTTACCAATTTTGAACTGCATTTAGCCTACTTTATTCTTTGGGACTATATCTCTGTTTCCTCCTCATCCTGCTCATTACCCAGCCACTGCTAGATGAGTCTGCTGGTACATTGACCCAGACCACTACATTCCCCTTGCACTCTACACAGCCAGAATCTGACCCTGCTGAAAGTCAGGTTCCCCTTCCCTCATACTATACCACCTTACATGGGGACAAAGAGGAAGGTGCAGATGAAAGTGCAGGTTCCTTCATCAGGTGGGGGAGCATACTCGTTGGCGACGTCACTGGCACAGGGCCCCTCATAGTACGCAAAAGTGTCTCTGCCGGTGGGAGGCGCCCCTGCCGTTAAACACAACGCCGTACTTTGAGGGGCCCTGTGCCAGAGCCAATGTGAACAAGTGGGCCCCCCCTGCTTGCTCGGGATCACAGCACTTGTAAAGTTTTAATACTTACCTCTCCACCGCCGTGACGTAGTCCGCATTTCCTGGGCCCACAAAAAACTTGAGCCAGCCCTCCCCCCCTCCCCACAACTTTAGCCAAATGACCCCCAATTTTCAATGCCTAACTATTATTATAAGGTAAATTAAGATTCACAAGCTTAAGTCACAAGAATTGATGTTTTTGACATTAAAATGGGCACTGTTGGTATTTTCCTGTCCTCCACTCACTGCCGACTTTGATTCCCCATTGACTTACATTGGGTTTCGTGTTTCGGTCGATCCCCGACTTTTCGCGATAATCGGCCGATTTCACTCGACCCGACTTTTGACAAAGTCGGGTTTCGCGAAACCCGACTCGATCTTAAAAAAGTAAAAGTCGCTCAACCCTACCGATGATGATTACTGGTTGGCCTGCCTCCTGGATGCACGATATAAAGGAAAATTACAAAATATCATGCCACATGAGAACCTTGAGCAAATATTGGCTCCCAAACAAGCAACTCTTGTAGACCGTTTGGTTCAGGCATTCCCAGCACACAGCAGCGGTGATTAGTGTTGAGCGATACCGTCCGATACTTGAAAGTATCGGTATCGGATAGTATCGGCCGATACCCGAAAAGTATCGGATATCGCCGATACCGATACCCGATACCAATACAAGTCAATGGGACACCAAGTATCGGAAGGTATCCTGATGGTTCCCAGGGTCTGAAGGAGAGGAAACTCTCCTTCAGGCCCTGGGATCCATATTACTGTGTAAAATAAAGAATTAAAATAAAAAATATTTATATACTCACCGACGTCATTCTCAGGTCCTAAATTCCTAGAATGAGGAGTTTAGGGCCTGAGAATGACATCACGGCTTGTGATTGGTCGCGTGGCGGTCACATGAGCGGCACGCGACCAATCAGAAGCCGTGACGTCATGGAAGGCCCTAAACGCGCTCATTTTAAGCAAAGAAGGCTGCCGGTTACCAGCGGTGATGTCCAGGGGCCTCCGGAGAGGTGAGTATATCAATATTTTTTATTTTAATTCTTTATTTTACACAGTAATATGGATCCGATACCGATTCCCGATACCACAAAAGTATCGGATCTCGGTATCGGAATTCCGATACCGCAAGTATCGGCCGATACCCGATACTTGCGGTATCGGAATGCTCAACACTAGCGGTGATGGTTCTCACACGAGCCGTAGCGGGCAGCATGGCAGAGGTGTTAGAGGTGCACAAATCCGAAGTGGGGTTGGACAGAGGGGTTTTATGACCAGGTTGTGGAGTGATTTCACAACGACCGCTGACACGACAGGTACTGCTGCATCAATTCAAAGTGACAATGGCACTGCCAATACAAATTTGTTGAAATGATAGATGATGGTTAAAATATACAGGGGCCCTAGCCTCCTTTTAGACCAGTTAATACTTTGCGCCTAGTACCACTGTCTGCTACTCAGCAGAGGAGCCCACCCCTGTACCTAGCTATGCCACCTGTTTATTTGTGAAAAAAAATTTGGCAGACATTTAGCCTACTTACTTATTTGGGCCTACTCACTGTGTCAGCCTCTCATCACAGTTGTCCTCCGCTGAACAAAGCAATGCCGCCTGGTTAGTCCTGTTACCAATTTTGAACTGCATTTAGCCTACTTACTATTACAATTGGCCATCTCAGCAGTTCATTCAGTCCTGACCCGGCTTGCTCCTCAGGTCCTCCTGCTCAGGTTCTTCCCCCCTTTTAGTGTAGTACGGTCTCTTAAAAACAGATGGGCTGTTTTTACCAGGGAACAGTTCAGGATTAAAGTCCATTCCCGTTTCCAAGGGTGATTAACCCCTTCAGGGTTCAGTCCCGCAATCCATCAGGGGTATGCAACCATGCACATATAAGGAGGAGGTGGTGGGACCCTCATTTCCCTCCTCTCTACAATGCAGTCCATGCGGCACCTCAATGGTTCCCATGTGTTTACATTGTTATGCCATGTTTAAGTGTACTGTGTGATGTTTATTATATGTAATTGTATGTCTTTCTATTGTATAAACTGTAATGCATTGAATATGTTGAGATTAGGGAAAGAAGGAGTTAATCAAGGGGGGCTGGATTAACAGCCTAAAAGAAGCAGGAAGTTCCTGCTTCCAGCAAAGCCCAGGCAGGCTTGCCCCAGGCAGGACCTGCTCCACTGTTGGGAGCAGGGTATAACCCTGGAAGAGAATAACTTACTGCAAAGGACTGCCAGTGGGAACGGGCACTGGAACTTTGGAAGTGCCCACCGAAAAACTGTTGGTTCTCAGTGACCGGAGGAGAGCCGACCATGCTGCATATTTTGATAGGGAAAGCGCAGGAAGTGTTACCTCATTCATCTCATCTTTATTAAAAGTTTTCTACTATTGGAACTGAAGCGTGCCATGTGGTGCATCCGGAGGATGCCGTTCCAGTAAGGCGAACAACCGTGTGCTGGAGGCAACTGACTGTGCTGCAGGACTGGGACCTTATCTGTCTTTCTATGTGCAAGGGGCCGGGGTACTCACTCACTGTGCCTTAGTGGACTCGCCCATGACTATCACCCTGTGCCACCTTGTTGAACACAAACAAAACCTGGATGAGGGGGGGAAGCAAAACAACAGTCCTTGACTTGTGACCATACGGGTCACCACCGACACTCAGTCCTGGTAACATCCAGGGCTCACTGCCCTTCCAGAGACGTGGAACAGTCTCACATATTTTGGTGCAACCGGCACAACACTTTCTTCATAAAGAGGCCGCCCTCACTCCTTGCAGCCAGAATAGTGGGCCATACTGTGGCCCAAAGACCCACCAGAGGAAAACTCATCACCGTTCCTCCGGCTTTCTGTAGTGTCCGCGTGTCATTTGGCTGGACATGCTTCCTCCTCCTGGCCGCTGCAGCTCCTTTAAAATTCAGCACTCCAGATGTTTCTTTTCTTTTATAACATACTTCACCCACCAAGCCTCTCTCACTATCGGGGCCCAGGACTCGACTAGGTAGCCGCCATGGGGAGAAATGGGGACTGGGGTGAGGGTCGGTGTCACACTTACCGTAACTGCAGCCGGCTGCGACAGTCCTCCACTGCGGCCGTGTGAACTTGGGATTACGAGACGGTCCCTCTCTCCACAACTTCCACTGAATGACCTACTCCACCCCTGCATTCGGACAGGTATCTCACTTGGCAATGGTGTCTCTCTTCCGGTCACGCCATCTTGCTCTTCTGGACTCTGCCCATTCGTGTGTATGGTTACTTGCGGCTGCTCCACCCATTTCCTCACACTCTGTTGGAAAGGCTGAAGCTTCTTCTTTGCCCGCAATTATTTCGGGCGGACATTAATCATAGTGGGATGTGGCATCGGCTCAGACCACGTCCTCCTTCTTTTTGGTGCCATTTTCTTTCTAGGACACCCACAAAAGGCGGCACCACCCTACATTTTTGCGCCATCGACTGTCTCCTTCTTGACAGTGTTTGGCACCATCTTGGACCACAACTCAGTCATCAATTCACAAGCTCTGTAGCTGCAGGGTTTATGGATTTAATCCTGCTGACTACGCCAAATGTAACAAGGTAACAAGTGGTGGTAGTCATGGGCGAGTTCACTAAGCAACAGTCAGTGAGCACCCCAGCACCTTGTACATAAAAAGATAAATAAAGTCCCATCACAGCACACTCACAAGCTCTGTCAGATTCCCCTCAGCTGCTGCCATGCCGTCTCCGCAAATCACTTCAGAGACTAGGTCTTTTTCCTACAGCATAACTTTAGCAGCGTATTCATCACATAAGCAGCACAAGAGAACACACAGAGACATCTTCTTATCTGCATTCTTCACACAGGCAGCACAAGTTAAACACAGAGAAATCTTATCTTTCCCTGTCATCCGGACAGACTTTTTCTTCTGGATCAGCTTCCCTTTCCTGGCGAGCTCAACTATATCCCTGGACAATTCGTCTCCCACCTGTTTTCTTGGACAATCTCTGTCCCAGTCATGCTCAAAGCCCACCAGCTTCCTGCCGTTTCCCTGGTCTGGCTGCGAGTTATAGGGTAACGGGCTCGCCGATTCAGCTGCCTCCTAATCCCAGCAGCTAGCTTCAGATCCTTCCTTGTAACGGTTCTGTATAAGCTGGTGACTGCCTGCACGATTTTCAGCCTGGGGGCCGCTTACTGTCATCTGCAGACTTATCCCCCACGGCCTGTAATAGTCTGCTCACACATCCTGCCCTTGGGCAGGCTGACCAGGCGATTGACAGAGCCAGGAAGTATCTGTCCTATATTTCCCTGTTCAGTGCTGCTCTGCTGTGTGACTCCTCCCATCTACTTAACCCCCTATGCTGCCTATACCTTACTACTCTTACATCTATCCTATGCTCTATCTTTACTGTGCCCCCTCTATTCTAATACCCCTATGATCCTGTACTACTTACTAATCCATCCCTAAGCTAAAGCACATTACATCACATTACAGTACATGACAAATACATTACAGTGCACCAATAGCAAAACATTAATAAAACATCAGGGTTCCGCACCTGACACATGTGCACGGTGTTAAGGAGAGAGGAAGCACATGAGGGTCCCTGCCACCTCCTTACAGCAGACTTGAGACTGGGGCGTAAGTTCACTTTCCATCAAGACCATGACTAGGGATGAGCGGACCCATGGAAGTTCGGGTTCTGGTACCCGACCCGAACTTTATTCCAAAGTTTGGATCGGGTACCAGTACTGTATCAGAACTTGAACCAGAACCCCATTAAAAACAATGGACATTTGAGCTGGAAAATCTCTCTCTCTCTTTTTCTCTCTCACTCCCCAACGGACTTCCAAACATTGCAACAGACTTCCGGGAGAAGTCCGTGTTCAGCATTTAGCAGCGGGCACTAACTGTCTGGTACGAACCTTGAACTTTTAAGTTTGGGTTCGCTTATCTCTAATCACGACCCTAAACATACTGCCAGAGTTACAATGGATGGTTTAGATCAAAGCATATTCACGTGATGTGTGTGAAAGGCCCAGTCACAGTGGAGAGCTAAATCTCATTGAGAACTTGTGGCAAAACTTGAAAATTGCTGTTCACAGACACCTCCATCCAATGCAAATATTCTTCAATAGTTGTAAGGCCGCACCCTAAAATAGCATAGTCTCTCAGGACTCAGAAGCGCACGTCCTTACCAGGGGGTCCAGCCCAGTCCATAATTCAGAATACAGATGAAGAAAGGACAGCGCTACTCCAGAATGTGAAGAAAGCAATCTACATTTTATTCTGCCTCCTGCGGCAACGTTTCGGTCCGAGGACCTTTTTCAAGCACAGTACAAAAACATGTTTCAACCACCATTATATATCTATAACCACACCCCTTAATTAAGCAGTGCCCAATAGGTGACCATCTCCTTTAAACAAATACACAATATAACCAAATACAGTATTACAAATATAAAAACAATCCCACAAAGACAGTCCCACATATATCCCATTAACTAACAGAGTCCAGCTAACCCTGATCGCTCCCAAAGATCCATAAACATCCATAAATCACATAAAACGTACCCAGCTCCTGAAAGGTAAACAAGACACATCGCACCTATCAGGAAAGTGCATCAATGATTACCATGGTGATAAAGGCGTATATGGAACAGAAATCATCCAATCACACAAATAGGTATCCACATCCTATGACCGGCCCATAGCCGGCATACACTGCGCAGCACCGCGTCAGCCCATAGGATGTTCATCCGGTCCGTCAGTCCTCAACACCGGAAGTGACGACGTCTCATCGGAAAGAACCTATTGCGCATGTCCTCCCAGCCCTTAGCACCAGAAGCGACGACATCTCATCGAAAGAAGCATATTGCGCATGCCAAAAGTTCAGCTCCAATTGCGTTGTACATGTCCATAGGATTATACTGCTCAGAGGCTGCACTGCGCATGTCCACATTGTCATAGTGACATCTCACTGAAGGAATCCCATTGCGCATGTCAGGGATTCATTCCATATATGTCCATAAGCTCCATTGCGCACATCCACGTTGTCATCATATTGTGCACGTCCACGGCTCAATTATCTCCAGTGTCAGTGTATATCACAATAATTGTCCATAAACACATATTGCACATATCCCAATTCCATATTGCGTCAGTATTCATGCATATAGCCTCTAGTCCTCAATTAACACTCCATATATAGGATATCTCGGGGCTCCATCAGATATTCCTGGACCCGACGTTGTGTCACATGTAGGGGTACCTATTAGATCTTATTTAATAATAATTAAGTTATATTAGATATTCCATTATTCCATTCGACCCCGTGTTATATGGTGCCTTCATGGTATACAAATATATAGATAAACCGATATCAACCTTTTCAGGATATAGGCACACCTGTAATATAATGTCACAAAATAATCTAAGTACAACAACCAACACATAAATAAAGAAGAACAAATAAGAAAAAATAATTCACATAAATACTACCAGTATCATATAGGATATTTATCAATTCAGGGAACTGGTATGTCAGGACTATCAAAAAAATATCACATAAGACCAATATATAAGAGGTTAAAAACAATATACCGATTTATACACCACAAAGATCACATTAAAAAAGACAACTTTGCTGATATTCAATATTTAATCCCTTAGGAGAAAGTGTATCAAGCTCATGTATCCATTTGAGTTCTTTCCTCTTAAGGATAGCAACACGATCCCCTCCCCGTCTTAGTATAGGGACGTCGTCTATAACCCTATATCTGAGCTGGTTCACTGAATGTTTCATCTCATGGAAATGCTTTGGTACCGGTAGGTCAATGAGCTTTGTCCTAATTGTACTTTTATGTTTAGAGATCCTTGTCCTGATCTCCTTTGTGGTCTCGCCCACATAATAGAAGCCACAAGGGCAACTAAGAACGTAGATCACAAAACTACTCTTGCATGTATACCGTTTCTGGATCATATACTTTTTACCGGTATGGGGATGATAGAAACTTGCCCCTTTCACCATATTATTACAACATGCGCATCCGAGACATGGGAAATTACCCAAGCTCGGACGACTCAGAGTAGTTTGCAGATCCCTCTTTGAACTCCCCACATCCGATACTACCAATGCATCCTTAAAATTTCTGTTCCTCCTATAGGAAAAAAGAGGAGGTTTCTGAAATTCCTTGACATTAGCATGTCCCTTATTAAGCAAAGGCCAATGTTTGCGTATTACATCCGAGATCTGATTACTATGCCCATTATAGGCTGTAACAAAAGGTATCCTCTTTTCCGATTCTACAGCAACCTTAGGGGTAAGGAGCTCATCCCTATTCTTGGATAATGCTTTAGATTTAAACTTAACCAAATCAGACTTCGGGTACCCTCTCGCGAGAAACTTTTGACACATTTCATCCAACCTCGTGTCAATCAAAGTATCATTGGAGACAATTCTTCTAACTCTCAAAAGTTGACTCCATGGGAGGGATTCCACCATTCGTCGCGGGTGCTCACTTGAAAAAAGTAACAAATTGTTCCTGTCTGTCTGTTTGACAAACAGATCAGTACACAGCAACCCATCACTTTTATATACACTTGTGTCCAGGAACTGCATCCTAGTCTGAGAACACTCCATTGTGAAACCCAACCCAGGGTATATATTGTTCAAGAATAGATGAAAGAGCTCAAGTTCATCCCGATCACCGTCCCATACCAGGAAGACGTCATCAATGTAGCGCCGCCAGCCCCTGACAAGGCCCCAGAATCGAGAACTGTACACGTATTCGCCCTCCAGGACAGCCATATAGATGTTAGCATAAGTGGGGGCCACATTGGACCCCATGGCTGTCCCGCGGCGCTGCAGGAAGTATTCATCCCCAAAGAGAAAAAAATTCCTCTCAAGGACGAACTCCAGCAGCGCCAGGACGAAACGTGCACAATCTGGAGCCATGTCGGAGCCGGCCAGCGCCACACCGACAGCCGACAGCCCCCTGGCATGCTCAATGGACGTATACAGTGAGGTCACATCAAAGGAAACCAACCATGTGGAATCCTCAACCCGCACATCCCTCAGTGATCCAATAAAGTCACTAGTATCTTTAACATAGGATGGCGCAGAAACTGCAAACCTCCTTAGTAGGTGATCTAAAAAAATCGCCACTTTGTTACACAGGGAACCCCTACCCGACACAATCGGGCGACCAGGAGGTCTCCGAAGGTCCTTGTGGATCTTCGGAAGGGCGTACAGAACGGGAACCACCGGGTGTTCAGTTTTCAAATATTCCACCAGCTTGGCATCAATCAAACCATTGGTGTGTGCCTCTTCTATTAATGTATCTAATTCCACCTTGAACCTCTGGGTTGGGTTCACCTGGAGCCTCTCATATACATCAGTGTCCGAAAGCTGTGACCTGATCTCATCCACATATTGGGCTGTATCCATCACCACCAAGGCTCCACCCTTGTCGGCAGCCTTGATGGTGATGGATTTGTTGCTTCTAAGGGTCTCAATTTCCCTACGTTCCAAATAGCTCAAATTTGAACGACCCCTTCTCCTCCCTTTTTGCTTTAATTTGGCAATATCTGCCTTTACAAATTTACAAAAAGTCTCCACAACCGGATCCTGTACCGGAGGTATAAAATTACTCTTATTGTAGAGACCACATTTATCAAGGGAGAGATGTGTATGAGATTCTACAGGCACAGCCTTCTCTTTGTCTGAAAAAAACAACGCCAATTTCAGCCGTCTGAAGAAAAAGAACAAATCATTATCGACATTAAACCAATTAGTGTTACTCGTAGGACAAAAAGAAAGACCTTTGGACAGTACTTTCACCTGCAAATCAGAGAGGGTTAATGAAGAAATATTTACCACCAGAGAAGACGCTCCATTCACTTCCTCTTCCCCTTGGATCTGGTCACCGATCCCTGGTTCTCTCTTCCGGTGTTTCCTGCCACCCCTGTGGCCACTCCGTCTCCTTGGGGTGTCCCCACCCCTTTGGCTAAAAAACGAGATGCATCCAAATTCACCACTCTACCATCATCAGTGGAATCAGATTCACCCCCTGTGAAACCAAAAGTTGTTTGTGCATTCATATTCCTACGGGGTCTCCTTGTTCTCTTAGGAGCACCCCTAGAACGTCCAGAACCAGGCGATGATCCTCTTGGCAATGAATTTCTGAATTGCCACCCATAAACTCTGCCATTATTATAATCATCCAGATCTCTAAACCATTTAGATCTTTTGGTGTCCTCCAGTCCAGTTTTAAACTTCAGAAGGTTTTCCTCCATTTTAACATTAATATTTCCAAAATCATCGACTGGAATGGCAGATAACAGGGCAGTTCTCGTCTCATCCTGTTTGATCTTTAAGATCTCGATTTCTTTTTTCAGAAATTCTATATTTAGCAGCATGATATCAAATGCATATTTATTGCCTATCGCCTCAAACTTGGCACAAAACTGCACATTGTTCGGCATCAGGGTAGGCCTTAAACTAGACCTTAATCCCCTGGGGATTCTCTTGGCCTTAAAATATTCAACCAATGTACCCGTATGTAGCTCCAGAGAGATGTCCAGGAATATCTGATGGAGCCCCGAGATATCCTATATATGGAGTGTTAATTGAGGACTAGAGGCTATATGCATGAATACTGACGCAATATGGAATTGGGATATGTGCAATATGTGTTTATGGACAATTATTGTGATATACACTGACACTGGAGATAATTGAGCCGTGGACGTGCACAATATGATGACAACGTGGATGTGCGCAATGGAGCTTATGGACATATATGGAATGAATCCCTGACATGCGCAATGGGATTCCTTCAGTGAGATGTCACTATGACAATGTGGACATGCGCAGTGCAGCCTCTGAGCAGTATAATCCTATGGACATGTACAACGCAATTGGAGCTGAACTTTTGGCATGCGCAATATGCTTCTTTCGATGAGATGTCGTCGCTTCTGGTGCTAAGGGCTGGGAGGACATGCGCAATAGGTTCTTTCCGATGAGACGTCGTCACTTCCGGTGTTGAGGACTGACGGACCGGATGAACATCCTATGGGCTGACGCGGTGCTGCGCAGTGTATGCCGGCTATGGGCCGGTCATAGGATGTGGATACCTATTTGTGTGATTGGATGATTTCTGTTCCATATACGCCTTTATCACCATGGTAATCATTGATGCACTTTCCTGATAGGTGCGATGTGTCTTGTTTACCTTTCAGGAGCTGGGTACGTTTTATGTGATTTATGGATGTTTATGGATCTTTGGGAGCGATCAGGGTTAGCTGGACTCTGTTAGTTAATGGGATATATGTGGGACTGTCTTTGTGGGATTGTTTTTATATTTGTAATACTGTATTTGGTTATATTGTGTATTTGTTTAAAGGAGATGGTCACCTATTGGGCACTGCTTAATTAAGGGGTGTGGTTATAGATATATAATGGTGGTTGAAACATGTTTTTGTACTGTGCTTGAAAAAGGTCCTCGGACCGAAACGTTGCCGCAGGAGGCAGAATAAAATGTAGATTGCTTTCTTCACATTCTGGAGTAGCGCTGTCCTTTCTTCATCTGTCACCAGACACCTCCATCCAATCTCACTGAGCTAGAGCTAGAATGGCAAAAATTTCAGCCTCTAGATGTGCAAAGCTGGTAAAGACAGACCCCAGAAGACTTGCAGCAGTATTTGCAGGAAAGTGTTTCCACCAAATATTGACTCAGGATGGCTGAATACAAATGCACATCACAATTTTCAGATTTATATTTTTATAATAATTAGAATGTATAATTTCCTTTACACTTGACAATAATCACTTTACGTTGATATGTAACATATAATCCCAATAAAATACATTTGAGTTTATGGGTGTAACATGAAAAATGTGGAAAAGTTTACGGGGTATGAATACTTTTTCAAGGCACTGTATAATCATATTGTTTCAATTATATACATGATGTATTTAGCCAACGTTCTGCAAAAGTACCAGTAATGTCCAACCTATAAAAGAAGTGCTGTGAGTATTTATTACATCTGTGACATCCCCATGGTGAATGTTTATTACATCTGATTCTGTGCCACCTCCAATGTTAATATCTTTTTTGTTACATCCTCCAAGTCGTACATTTGATTTTTTGTATTTTGTAATTTTCTTTTCAATGGAAATTAGAATACGGCAAATGTTATACAGGTTTTGACATATAAGGTTTACAAATCTTTCTACCATTTTTTGCTTAAAAATGAAAAATGAAATTCCTGCACAAATGCAACTACATTGACCTGAGTGTGCCACCTGTGACCCCTTTACCAAACACCAATGTACTCATCTGGTCCTCCCTGGCCTTGTTTTTACCCAGCGCTACACATATCAATATGGTGTGATTTAGCACTCATACCATTTCTAGGAATTAATAAGTCTTCCCGCATGATTATTTTTAGATAACACTGACTCGTTTTATATTTTTTCGTTCTTCCTACTAACAAATGTAAACATTTGATTTCACTGTAATCAGGAATCTGGAAAGCACCTCTGAATGTGTTAGTATAAAAGTAACCTTGATTTTGAGGGTCTACGAGACAAAGGAAGATCTTTATCCAACAATGGAGGCATTGAAGATGACACATAGACAGCAGATGTGTAATATGTTCCATAATGTGGCAGTAGCTGTTCTTCTATATAAATCTTGAACTCACAAGAAAAAAAGGGGTTGCCTACTTCCGTCTTTAAATTTTAACATCTATAATGGCAGCATTCACGCATCACATGACCACTGAGGATAACATAATGCGTGGAATACGCACATACAATATTTTGACACAAAAGGGTTGATGCACAAAGCTGTGAATAGATCTTTGCTGGAAGGCTCATGCTTTGCCAGTCACAAATATCCCATTGCTACTGCACAGCACCGATGTATTGAAACCCTGTTTAGTACTATATACCCTATATTGCACCATTTTTCCTAATGATTAGCATCAAAGCCATGGTTTTATAGGAGTATAGCATACTGTCTTATACAGTGCCTTGTGAAAGTATTCGGCCCCTTGGAACTTTTCAACCTTTTCCCACATATCATGCCTCAAACATAAAGATACAAAATGTAAATTTTTGGTGAAGAATCAACAACAAGTGGAACACAATTGTGAAGTTGAACGAAATTTATTGGTTATGTTAAATCTTTGTGGAAATTCAAAAACTTAAAAGTGGGGCGTGCAATATTATTCGGCCCCTTTACTTTCAGTGCAGCAAACTCACTCCAGAAGTTCATTGTGGATCTCTTAATGATCCAATGTTGTCCTAAATGCCTAATGATGATAAATATAATCCACCTGTGTGTAATCAAGTCTCCGTATAAATGCACCTGCTCTGTGATAGTCTCAGGGTTCTGTTTGAAGCACCGAGAGCATCATGAAGACCAAGGAACACAACAGGCAGGTCCGTGATACTGTTGTGGAGAAGTTTAAAGCCGGATTTGGATACAAAATGATTTCCAAAACTTTAAACATAATAATAAACAAGGACACCGCGCTAACTAGATCAAGTAGTACAGAGGAATAAAAAGTGAACGTCTAACTGAACAAGATGTGCACCACAATAGGAGTATAAACAATATCGGCAATATAGGCAACCAGTAACCAATGAAAGAAAGAACAGAGCAGGTGCCTATTAAAGCCGAGATTTCACATAAAGTGCGTGGCAAGTAAAAATAAAAAAAAGCACACTTACTGAATGTGGCAATTGGCAATTGTGGTCCTGTGCGGCATCCGTCCTTTGCTTTTTGTTTTGGTGACGTCACCCAAATCACGCCCCCTCCTTTCACCGCTCTGTGTAGCGGCTTTTTTCCGGCCCACGTGTGCCGGTCAGCGGCGCTCCTGTCGTGCGCGGCGGGCATACACTCACCAGGGAGGACGCTCCCCATACCATCAGGTGTTTGTACCGCCCCACGCTGCCACTTTGGACATTGTAATACTATCTATTTGGGCCGCTGGTGATTCATACCCATCTGGACGGCGAAAGCCTTCACTGGGAGCATGCTAGCACCTTCACAAGCAGTTTACTATCATTCAGTAAGTGTGCTTTTTTTTTTTTTATTTTTACTTGCCACGCACTTTATGTGAAATCTCGGCTTTAATAGGCACCTGCTCTGTTCTTTCTTTCATTGGTTACTGGTTGCCTATATTGCCAATATTGTTTATACTCCTATTGTGGTGCACGTCTTGTTCAGTTAGACGTTCACTTTTTATTCCTCTGTACTACTTGATCTAGTTAGCGCGGTGTCCTTGTTTATTATTCTCTTTGGTCACTTGACAGAGTCAGCACAGTAGCTGTCTAGGCACCTGCAGCTTTCTAGTTTATCCTTCTGGGAGCGCCGGTGTGTTTTCATTTCTTTGTTGTAAAACTTTAAACATCCCAAGAAGCACTGTGCAAGCGATCATATTGAAATGGAAGGCACATCATACCACTGCAAATCTACCAAGACCCGGCCGTCCCTCTAAACTTTCATCTCAAACAAGGAGAAGACTGATCAGGGATGCAGCCAAGAGGCCCATGATCACTCTGGATGAACTGCAGAGATCTACAGCTGAGGTGGGACAGTCTGTCCATAGGACAACAATTAGTCATACACTGCACAAATCTGGCCTTTATGGCAGAGTGGCAAGAAGAAAGCCATTTCTCAAAGATATCCATAAAAAGTGTTGTTTAAAGTTTGCAACAAGCCACCTGGGAGGCACATCAAACATGTGGAAGAATGTGCTCTGGTCAGATGAAACCAAAATCGCACTTTTTGGCAACAATGCCAAATTATATATTTGGCGTAAAGACAACACAGCTCATCACCCTGAACACACCATCCCCACTGTCAAACATGGTGGTGGCAGCATCATGGTTTGGGCCTGCTTTTCTTCAGCAGGGACATGGAAGATGGTTAAAATTGATAGGAAGATGGACGGAACCAAATACAGGACTGTTCTTGAAGAAAACCTGTTGGAGTCTGCAAAAGATCTGAGACTGGGACAGAGATTTGTCTTCCAACAAGACAATGATCTCAAACATAAAGCAAAATCTACAATGGAATGGTTCACAAATAAACGTATCCAGGTGCTAGAATGGCCAAGTCAAAGTCCAGACCTCAATCCAATTGAGAATCTGTGGAAAGAGCTGAAAACTGCTGTTCAAAAACAATCTCCATCAAACCTCACTGAGCTCTAGCTGTTTGCCAAGGAAGAATGGGCAAGAATTTCAGTCTCTCATGTACAAATCTGATAGAGACATACCACAAGCGACTTGCAGCAAAAAGTGGTGCAACAAAGTATTAAGTTAAAAGGGCCGAATAATACTGCACGCCCCACTTTTCAGTTTTTGAATTTCCACAAAAATTTTAAATAACCAATAAATTTTGTTCAACTTCACAATTGTGTTCCACTTGTTGTTGATTCTTCACCAAAAATTTATATTTGGTATCTTTATATTTGAAGCATGATATGTGGGAAAATGTTGAAAAGTTCCAGGGGGCCGAATACTTTCACAAGGCACTGTACATACCATCTGATGGGACAGGCTGCATTTTTTTATTATGGTATAGATTCTATATAAACAATAAACAGGCATACGCAGGATCGGTATCACGCAGGAGACTGTAGAGATCTCGAACAGTCAATTCTCTCTTGACAAGTCTCCTAATAATTTTTTTTTCATGCATTGTTCTATTTCTCTGTAAGGCCTCATTCAGATGTCCGTTTTCTGCCTATGAGTGCTATCCAAGTTTTTCCCAGATATCACTCATACTGTAACTATGATAGTCTATGGTGCCTTCAAATGTCTTTGATTTTTCGTGGACTGAGCGGTCCATGGAAAATCACGAAGACATGTCTGATCTTGATCCCAGAGTTGGATCAAAATCGTCAACACAAGTCTACGTGTCTGATTTTCACTGACTGTGTCACATAGGAGAAAGTGGAGAAACTGATGAATGAGAAAAACTGATGACACACTGATCAAAGTTTTATCAAAATAATCTGCCCGCTTTTTTCGTGTGTGAGAAAATTAGACGCCTGAGTGAGGTCTTAGTCCTCCTGGAAATGTGTGACTTAGGGTACCGTCACACAGTGCCATTTTGATCGCTACGACGGTACGATTCGTGACGTTCTAGCGATATCGTTACGATATCGCAGTGTCTGACACGCAGCAGCGATCAGGGATCCTGCTGAGAATCGTACGTCGTAGCAGATCGTTTGGAACTTTCTTTCGTCGCTTGATCTCCCGCTGTCATCGCTGGATCGTTGTGTGTGACAGCGATCCAGCGATGTGTTCGCTTGTAACCAGGGTAAACATCGGGTAACTAAGCGCAGGGCCGCGCTTAGTAACCCGATGTTTACCGTGGTTACCAGCGTAAACGTAAAAAAAAAAAAACAGTACATACTCACATTCCGGTGTCTGTCCTCCGGCGTCTCAGCTTCTCTGCACTGTGAGCGCCAGCCAGCCAGAAAGCGACGTCTGACGTCACCGCTCTGCTTTCCGGCCGCTGTGCTTACACAGTGGAGAGAAGCAGAACGCCAGGGGACAGACACCGGAATGTAAGTATGTACTGTTTGGTTTTTTTACGTTTACGCTGGTAACCAGGGTAAACATCGGGTTACTAAGCGCGGCCCTGCGCTTAGTAACCCGATGTTTACCCTGGTTACCCAGGGACTTCGGCATCGCTCCTGCGCCGTGATTGCAACGTGTGACCGCAGTCTACGATGCTGGAGCGATAATCATACGATCGCTGCGACATCACGGATCGTGCCGTCGTAGCGATCAAAATGGCACTGTGTGACAGTACCCTAAGTTGAAAATGGGTATTTGAACTTTGGGAGGGTGTACCTGCGCAGTGCGGCATGGTCCAAATCAGTGCTGACAGTATGCAAGGATGCATCCTATTGAGGGCACATTTAGACTTCTGTATAAATCGGACTGAGATTGGACTGACTGAGAGTGCACGGACTGGCCGATGGCTCTCCTGAACCGAACGTGACAGCTACATAGAAATACATGAGCGGTCATGCTCAGGTCAGGAAAACTGCCGGCCAATCAGTGCACTGTGTTCCGATCTCTGTTTGATTTTATGGCTATCTGACTGCACCATGGTAGAGCAAAATGTAACACACAGTTGTTAATTTATTCATACATTCCATGATGAATAAAAGAGGACTGGTAAAAAAAGTGGTCGTCAGTGGACGGCACAACAAACACACAACGTGATGAAAAAGGGGAGAGGAAGGCCCTACCGATAGGGAAATGAGGGATGGACACCAACTGAGCTGAAACCTGAGCCTGTCCCTGCACTCCCCTAACACCCTAAGTGGGTCCTTCCCCATCCGCAACCAGGAACCTCATCCATCGCTGTCACCTCACACTGCCCTGGCTAGTGCACTGGCCGGCAAGGCTGCTAGCCTCACCACTGCAGATGGTACCACACAGGAGACAGTGACAAACACGAGATAGACAAGGAATAAACACAACACTTAGCTTCCAGACTCTGCTATCAAGCTCCACACTGCAGATGACACAGAAACAGGACTCCAAACTCCAGAAGTAGCAGACCCCAGAGAGCTTCCACTGAACGACGGGTCTCAATGGAATAGATAAACTCTATCACCAGCAGTCAGCTAATGCATCAGGTGACCATTTAAAGGATGTGGGAGTGGTCACCACCTACATCAGCTGACCTAGCCACTCTGCAGTTGCAGCAGGCTGCCAGTGGGGGAAGCTAACATTAACCCGCTGGTCCTGAAAGGAAAAAAACTAAATTTAAAACATAGTGGAACCAGAGCTGCCACGCATCAAAAAATTGGATCGTGACAGTAGGAGAAGCGTTGTCATTTTTTTCATACGTGAAAATCCCTAATAGACCACTGATGATAAAAACTGACACACAAGCCAAACACTGATGAAACTTGCATGTAAAGCACTGACACTTGGGACCTTGTTTTTTTTTTTGAATGTGTGCATGTGTGAAAAGTCACAAAGACTTAGGCTAGGGTCATGCAATATAGTGCATAGCTGTAGCCATGGGGGAGGTACTCATCTTCGGAGTTCCGGCACACTACATAAAACAGGGTCCCAACTAGATGTGTGTGTGGTCGTTTTGCTGTGGACACATTCAGATTCAGTTCTGCCACAGTTGGTGCGGCACCAGACTCCTTTAGACCCGTGATGAGGAGACCAGACCAGATTGGAAAAATAAAGTCCTTTTCACTGACAATCAAACTTATTTACAGAGGATAGCAGGAAATAAGATTGCTGTTTTCTTCTGTACAATACAGAGTCATGTTCTTGGTGATCATGGATGGAGGCACAGTACTTATGGGGAACATTACAGATGAACAACATGACAAATTGCGTAACTCCGTCTTCCTGTTATAGGGTCACATGGCTCAATGTGTTTCGCTGTGAGAACTGCACCCTAGCTGACCTTCCTGAGAATAACATAAGGGAGCTCCTCTGGCTGCCACCTTACTAAACATGCCTAGCTGACTCTGCCTTACTTCACGGCAGATTCCAAGTCTGGCTAGCATTAAGAACATTCCTAAATGTTTTTGCTGTAGGTGCCTCAACTTATCTGTTTAAGGAAGAACACTATCGCCGCTGAAAATCTCTTGCTGAAACATGCTTCCTTTCCCTAGCCTCTTCCCACACACACTCGATGATGATCGATTTCCTCTGAGGGTGTCCTGTCTTGCCTTCAGCTCCCTAACATCTAACCACCAAAACAGGAACTGACACACAGGTCCCCTATCAAGGGGATACCTCAACAGAGAGGGGCCAGATGATCACAGCATCTGGTTACACGAACTCCAGCACTTATTAAAACTGCTTCACCATCCTATTAAACAGTGCATGTTTCCTTGCTGTCATGGCAAGGGTTGATCATTTCAGTTGATCTCCTGGAGCCCTCTTTCCTGAATTGTCTTACCTGTTCTATGTTGGACACCCCCCTCTGGTATATATGCTCGCCACTGACACTTAGAAGTTGCCAGTGATAGTTCTACTTCCTAGTTTGATGGTGAAAGAGAAAGTTCAATGTTTGAAGTTGGCAGTTGGAGAGTTTTTCTGGAGACTGCTGCATAGAGTTGATTTGCATGCTTTTCCTTATCCTCTCATATTTGGTTCCCCCTCCCCATACCTCCTCTGCTTTCCACTCTGTTATTTTGTGAGTGTATATGGATGATTGTGGTTGTCTTTTATCCCTGTCTGTTAACCCTGTCTGTCTGGTTCGTGTTTTCCTATACACTTCAGCCCTTCATCTCCCTGGGTGGGGGAGGGATCAGATAAGGGTTAAGTGAGGAACATAAATAGGTACGAGAACCCGGTGTCTCCACCTTAAGGAGTAATCCGGGGGACAGGGATACACCAAGGCACCCCTAGGATTTGGGTAGTTGCCCACAGTCCCTTGTCACTACATGACATCTGCAATTATTCTTACCATCCATTGGCCAGACCTACAGTTAACCCTTTCACCTCTTGTCTAAGAGGAACTGCAGCCTCCCAGAGAGTAACACATACAATAAAGTACATTTTCATACATTTAAAAAAAACCAGGGGTCTCCAGAGAGGGGCCTCGTCATCCTCTCCACCTGTACAGTCATAGGAGCGTATATTCTCT
Source organism: Ranitomeya variabilis (assembly GCF_051348905.1). Classification (NCBI taxonomy): domain Eukaryota; kingdom Metazoa; phylum Chordata; class Amphibia; order Anura; family Dendrobatidae; genus Ranitomeya; species Ranitomeya variabilis. The sequence continues at coordinate 681,860,096 of NC_135232.1, read as the reverse complement.
ATTCTGAGAGAATCGGGTCGATTATGCTAATCACACTCTGATCAAACTCAGAGCAGAGTTTGATCAGAGTGTTATAATAGTGTGATTAGTTTCTCGCGGATGAGGAGAAAATCTCTTCATCTTATCCATTATGTCAGTCCGGGGAAATCGGACTGCACTCAGATATTATGCAAGTCATGACAAAATCTGACATGTGCACGGCCCCATAAAGTAACATTGGTCTGACTACAATATGATATTTTGTCGGATTGCACTCAAATTGAGAATACGGCCATGTGCATGAGCCTTTAGATGATCTATTTAATTGCGATTCTATATTAGTTTAACATTTATATTTTAGAAAAGTCTTCAAATCCTTGTTCTGTTCCAATACTAGCTAAGAATATTAAGACTTTATGAATAATTATTCTTACTTTTTCTAGATTGCAACATCTGGACCTAAAATTTGTACTGTAACTTTCATCTTTTTAGCTATCTTAAGGTCCAATCTAATTTATTAACCCCTAAAGGACGCAGCCAAATTTAGTTTCTGCATTCTCATTTTTTCCCCCCCTTTTTTCAAATAGCCATAACTTTCTTTTATTTTCCATCAATATAGCCATATTAGATCTTGTTTTTTGCAGGACAAGTTGTTTTGATTGACATTATTTTACCTTATAAAATAAAGGAAAAGGGTACAAATAATTGCAATTAGGTGAAATGTTGAAAAAATTAAATTCTGACATTAATTGTGCAGTAAAAATGACCTGACAACATGATTCTCCAGGTCAGTATTATTACGCTGATCCCAAGCATGTATAGTTATTTTGCTATTTTAGTGGCTTTAAAAAATTGTGAACTTTGTAAAACAAAATATGGTTCTACCACCATTTTCCAAGCTTCATAACTTATGTATTTATTTATCAATGCTGAGGGAGGGAGTGGTTTTTTTTGTAGTTTTTTTATTTATACCATTTTAATTGCGTTTTTTTTACCATGTTGCGGCAACCAAAAAACTCCAATTCTAGTATTTCAATTTTTTCCCACTTCATGGCATCTACCAATCTAGTTAATTAATTTTATATTTTGATAAGCTGGACTTTTTCAGACACTGCAATACCAAATATGTGTTTTTTTATTTTTTACATTTCTTTATTTTTAACTGAGAAAAGTGGGGGTGACTGAAATTTTTAATTTTATTAAAATTTTTATTATATATATATTATATATTTATTAATATATATAATTTTTTTAATCCAAGAGACTTGAACCTGTAATCTGTTTGATCACTTCAATTATATATTATATGTGGGAACAGTGGGCCATGGGCATCAAAATGAACAGTCGACCAGATTACGGTGCTTAAATGCCGCTGACAGTGATTGACATTGGTATTTAACCCCTTATTGACCGCCAATACGCCTTTTAACGGTGGCAATTAAGGGCACTTATTCCTCAGCTCGGCGCTGAGAAATAGAGAAATAAGTGTATAGCGCCCCCTATTGTCGGATTTTCTCTGCGGTCTCGCCCCCTATTGTTGGATTTTCCCTGCGGTCTCGGCTACCGGGGTAGCTGAGACCCCAGAGAACATGATTCGAGTCAGTTTTTACCGACCTCAGTGTTGCGATCACCGTTATTAATGGTATAACGGCGACCGCAAAAAGAAAGTCTGATTTCCCATTTAATTTCTCTCTCCTCTGATGTAATCGCACATCAGAGGAGAGAGAAATGGGGACCCCCGAACTCCCCCGGTGTCCTTGGACCCTCCTGCCTTCCCTCAAAGTTTTTCCTATTGGTTCATTTTGATGACTGTGATAGACCCTATCACAGTGATCAAAAGAAAAAAATAATAAATCAAACCCCCTTTATCACTCAATTAGCTAGGTAAAAATAAGAAAATTTAAAAAATTTATTTATTTCCATTTTTCCTTTAGGGTTAGAGTTGGGCTAAAGTTAGGGTTGGGATAAAGTTAGGGTTAGGGTTGGGCTAGGGTTAGGGTTGGGGCTAGGGTTAGGGTGGGGCTATTGTTAGGGTTGGGCTAAAGTTAGGGTTGGGCTAAAGTTAAGGTTGGGGCCAGGGTTAGGGTTGGGCTAAATTTAGGGTTGGGCTAAAGTTAGGTTTGAGCTAGGGTTAGGGTTTTGGTTATGGTTGGGATTACGGTTAAGGTTGGGATTAGGGTTAGTGGTGTGTTAGGGTTAGGTTGGTGGTTAGGGTTATGGTTAGGGTTCGGATTAGAGTTAGGGGTGTGTTGGGGTTAGTGTTGTGGTTAGAGTTTTGGTTAGGGTTGGGATTAGGGTTAGGGGTGTGTTGGGGTTAGGGTTGAAGTTAGAATTGGGGTTTCCACTGTTTAGGTACATCAGGGGGTCTCCAAACATGACATGGCACCCTCCCTTCTGAGCACTGCCAAACAGTGCCATTCCCCCACATGCGAGGTATTGGCGTACTCAGGAGAAATTGCACAACAAATTTTGTGGTCCATTTTCTCCTGATACCCTTGTGAAAATAAAAAAAATTGGTTCCAAAGTAATTTTTTTGTGAACATGCAGTAGGAACAGACACTAGGACTGAGGAGGTGCCTCCAAGAGACTGTTAGCTCCCAGGAGCCGATGAAGCAGCATCTTTGAATTGGGACAGCTCAGGAATTATCTTCTTTACTTCACCGTTATTAAACAAGTTTGCCACTGTTAGAACCAAAGTGTGATGTGTGGTGCATCCAGAGGACGCCGTTCCCATATGGAGAGCAACCGTGTGTCAGAGGTAACCAACTGTGCCATAGGACTGGGAGTTGAACTGTCTTTTCGTGCACAAGGGGCCGGGGTGCTCACTGACTGTGACCTAGTGATTCACCCATGACTACCACCCCGTGCCACCTTGTTACATTTGGCGTATTCAGCAGGATTGAATCCAGCAGCCCTGCAACAAGACTGATAGAGAAGATTCCTGAGATTTAGATTTGTGAATTGTTGACCGCCGTGAAAGAGTGAAAGATGGTGGCTGACAGTGACTTTAAGATGGCACCGAACATTGACAAGGAGACAGAGGTCAGTGGTGCAAAAATGAAGGATAGTGCCGCCTGTCATGGGCGTCAAAGAGGAAATTTGGCGCTGAAATGGAGAAGGCTGCATCCCCCTGTGAAGAATGCCCGCCCTAAATGGATGCGGGCAAAGAAGAAGCTGCCTCCCTTCCAGCCTGATCAGCAGAAACGGGTGGAGCAGCAGGAAGTGACTCCGCCCATGAATGGGTGGAGCACAGGAGAGCAAGAAAGTGTGATGAGAGTGGAGATGCCATTGCCGGACAGCATGCAGAGGCGGAGTATGTCCTTTCGTGGTGGCATCGGCCACCAGGACTGGCAACAATCTAGAGCCCGGGCAAAGATGGGCCTGCGATTGGAAGCCTGGTGGACGGAGGAGAGGTGCCCTTGCTGACAGCGGGAGAAGCAGGCTGTGGAGGATGAAAAGTTTATGGGACTGGTGGAGCCCAAACTAGAGCCGGAAACAGCCCGGAAGAACCTGAAGGCTGCACTGAGGGGAGTCGTCGCGGCCACAATCATCGGATTCTGTGGCCGGGCAAGGAGATAGTCACCGGGGGCTGCGGCGGTGAGTAGAAGGTCAGAGCCCGACCAGATGGCCGCACCAGTTCCTATCTCCTCACCCCCTCCAGCCCTGTTGATATTGCCGAGTCCCCCTGCCCCATCTGGTGCCTAGCTGGAGGAGGTCCAGGAGTGCTCTCCTTAAGAGGTCCGGTGGATCCAGGAGGTGATAAGAGATAAAAAGCAGAGTGAACACCATGTTGTGGGAGAATTGTAGTGCCCCGGTGGGGGAGCTATAACCAACCAATTTACCCATGGTGCCATCTTATATTTTAACCCCATGAGGGGTTATGGCTTCATCCAGGAGGCCAGCACTGGGGAGAAGATCTGCGTAAATATTGGCTCCATCACCCCTAAGGGCCCCCTTCGGTTGGGGGACCACGTCACCTTCTTGAAGGAGCAAGGACCCCGAGGGCAATATGCGGTGGCTGTGAAAATGGCCTCCAGTCTGGAGGAAGGACGACCACAGGAAGTCCAAATTCATGAGCTGCCGGCTGTAGCAGTCGCAGCTCCTGCAGCAAGGCGGGAAGCAGCGGCGCCTGGACCAAGTGTGGTGGCTTCAGCTGGGCAGCCGGAGCAGATAACACTGGGAGCTATGGGGCCGCTGCTGGAGGGGGCACAGAGCAGGAGAAATAGTGTGGACTTCTCCTCCAACGGATCCTTGTCCCACATGTACATTGTAGTGCAGGGTCTGCATGCGGCCCACTATACTAATCAGCAGCCGTGCGTTGATTGACGTGGCCCCTTTAAAAAAAATGTGCCGGTTGCACCTAAGGAAAATGTGAAGAGACTGTTCCGCGTCTCTTAACGGCAAGGAGCCCAGTATGGCACCAGGTCTGAGGTGCCAGTGGTGGCCAATACAGTCACGGATGATTGACTTTTTGTTTTCCCCCTCCTCCAAGTTTATTTGCGCATGGTTGTGCAACCCCTGCTGGATCAACGGGGCTGAAACCCTATGAGGGTTGGTTGTCATAAACAGTGTGTACAGCAGATGACTGTGTGTATAACAAAGACTGAACTGCTTTAACTCCGAACTTTGCCCAATTTTAACCCTGGACTAGCCCCCATTAGGCGCTGTGCCCAAATATGTTAGTGGGCCCATGATCTGGTCAAAATACAGAGGGGGAAGCCAATCAGTAGGACCCGAGGTGTGAGGCAGTCAGGACTATGTGGACCATAGATAAGTTGGCCGTCAGGCCAGTGTATTTGTTTGTGGATCCCAGGAGCAAAGGGACCAGGGTCAATCGGACCCTCACTAGGAGAATTTGAACTCTCATTAACTTTACTGTTTTTTTACACATATTGTTTTACAGGCACCATGGTTGGGGACAACCATAGTTTAGGAAGGAAGGGTGTAAGGAGGTGGCGGGGACCCTCATTTGCCTCCTCTCTCCTATGCACTGCGCCCAATGGTTCCTGTATGTTTAAGTGTATTAATGTGTCATGTCTAATATGTAATGTTTTATATATTCAATGTTCTTGTATATTCTATGTTATGACAATTGTTCTAAGTTAGTGTAGGGATAGAAAGGGTTAAGTAAAAATGGGGTTGGGCCAGCAGGCTGAAGAGGCTGCAATTTCCTGCTTCTGCAGCAGAGCCCGGGCAGGTTTGCCCATGACAGGACGTGCTCCCCTGCTGGGAGCAGAACACACCCCTGGAGGGGAGAAAGGACCGCCACCGGACTGCTGGGCAGTAGGAATGGGCACTAGGACTGAGGAGGTGCCCCCAAGAGACTGTTAGCTCCCAGGAGCCAATTGGGAGCTGATGCTTCTGATGCTGCTGCTGCTGATGGAGCAACCTCTTGAATAGGGACAGCTCAGGAATTGTTATCTTCTTTACTTCACCGTTATTAAACATGTTTGCCGCTGTTGGAACCGAACTGTGACACGTGGGGCATCCAGAGGGCGCCGTTCCCATATGGAGAGCAACCGTGTGTCAGAGGTAGCCAACTGTGCCATAGGGCTGGGAGTTCAACTGTCTTTTCATGTGCAAGGATCCAGGGTGCTCACTGAATGTGACATAGTGGACTCACCCATAACTACCACCCCGTGCCACCTTGTTACACTTGCATGGACATCTGTGATCTCACTATTATGAAGCATACGAGTAACATCCACCGCCGTGTTTGTCGCAGCAGAACTGATAGACCTTGGGATGAGCCAACTTGTTGACTCCGATATTTTGCCTGGATGTCCACCTTCTGGCTTCTGAATGGATGGATGGACGTCATTTTGTATTGTTCCAACTGTCATGGCAGTCACATGTTGCAGTTTGGCAATTTTCTTGGCAGAGAGACCACTCTCAATGAGCTGGATGATGCTGTTTCTCTTTTCTTGGGACATTTTCTTCATGGCTGTTCCTCGCTTCTAACCAGTGACCTTTCACTTGGGAATCAACCTAATAATACACTCAGCTATTAGGGAATGTAAGAACAGGTTGGCTGTAATTTGTAGTTTTCATGAAGAAAAAAAATTTACACCACCTGTAGCAAAACAGTAGCAATGCAGTGCCATGATAAGAATCTGCATAACTAATCATATGCTAAATAGTTGCAAGTCAAATTTATGTATAAGATAGCCATGATGATTGTCTATAAGATGATGGTAGCCTCACAATCAAAGCAGTACTGGATGGTGAGATATGCAGCCTGAAAGTCAAAAGTTCACAATATTGTTACCCTTTTACTCTTCACTGTACATTTTGAGTTGTTTGGATATTATTCTCACTTTACCAGATGCAAATAAACAATTGAGATGGGAAAATGTAGGTTTTTCATTTAGTTCCACAATAATTCTGCATATTAATAGTTGTTAAAAAATTCTGCACACATAAATATTCTCCTAGGAAAGACAAAAATTTAGTTTCACGTTCTTACATATTCAGGTTTATTAACCTTTAGGATTGACCCGCAGCACTGTAGTTGTTCAATAATTCAATAATAAAATTATTAATAAAAAATACAATTTGACTAAAATCTGTGCACACCGTGTAGGAATATAAAGTATTTGGGAATATTTAAATAAAAATATCAACAATTAACATAAATCAATATGTTGGTACAACCCTATGTTTCCTTATCTGTTGTTTTTGTTGTTATTATTTTTAGATGAAAAACTCTAGTTTTCTTTTGAAACATTAGAACAAATCCCGAAAGAAATATGAATGTCAATATAGAATTATGTCAGCCAGAAAAAAAAATCTCTAATCATCCTCCAATTAGATCAGAATAGGAGAGAATTCAAACCTAAACGAGCTCTATTAGCCTTTATTTAGTCATGAAAATGTTTTGTCACCTGTGTTAAAATGTTTCTGTCATTAACTCAAGAGGGGCCCTGGTCCTTTGTGCCGGAGACTCAGACCTGGCATTGTTTTATACCAATACTAGGGGTAAAGGTTGTTATAATAGTTGGGGAGGTGACACGGGCTCTGAAAAAAAGATTGACTAGATCACCAAATTCAGATTGACCAAATGAAATGAGGCAGAAAGGAGCTGTCAGCTGGGGACCAGATCAACTAAGTTGTCAGGGCACACAAGGCTCTTCTACAGAGAAAGAGAAACTGACATTACAAGCAATAGAAGGTTGATGGAAATATCTACATCAGAGTTGAGAGATCACGTTAATTATTCATTTGTCTCCTAAATTTACAAAGTTTGGAAGTCACAATGAGCTTTACATATGAAGAAATATTATCACATACAAATAGGCATGCAAATGGCAAGCAAATCGTCTAATAATAAGAGTAAAATGAAAAATGGCCCAAATAAAAAAATAATAATGTTTTGCAATAAAAAAAAAATGGCAGATTGGCAAGCATTTTAGATTCCCTGGTGAATTAATTTTCCAGGTTTGAGAAATATATGTCTGTAATATTTAAGAGAATAAATAATCTCCCAGAATGTATGTAATGTCTCCCATTCATGTAACTACTATGTAATTTCAATGTTAAGTGGGGGATGTAATATGTGTTATTGCAGAACTAGACAACTGGTAAATGTAATAAAAGCTAGAATGGGTTTAAGTCTTGGCTTGTCTTGTAATAGATGGACAAATTGGATGGATGGATGGATGAATGGATGACCTAACCACCCAAAATTGCAGTGATAAATAGTCTTTTAAAAGGATTATCCTCTAAAGAATATATTATATATAGATAGACAGACAGACAGACAGACAGACAGATAGATAGATAGATAGATAGATAGATAGATAGATAGATAGATAGATAGATAGATGCTTTTATGAGATGGCGACCCAAAATTGTAATGAAAAATAGTATTCCAATAGGGTTTTGTTTTTGTTGAGGAACGGAAACATGGCCACATGGGCTAAGAAAAATTCCCTCAATGTTTTCATTTTTTAGGAGTGCTGCTTATTTGTCTATATACTGTATATTATATTGGGCTAATAGGTTATTATAGGTCCAAAAAGCTTTGCATCCATATTATAGTATTTTTGGCACTGCTTCACAATGTTTGTTCTAGAAAGATTAGACACCCTTGAAATAGTGGAAAGATAGATAAATAGATACTGTAGATAGATGATAGACA